>NC_136813.1:174796990-175346840 GCF_951394365.1 Tetrao urogallus
TGGTCATATTTTCATGCTGCTAAGCATGGAAGAGCAACAAGAAGACTCAGTGTAACTCTGAAGTCAGATTTCCAACTAAATCATTTTCTACAGCAGCTCAGCTAGACTTTTTCAAATATTTAGAATGCTCATGCTTAAGCAGCAAAACAAAATACATAAACCAAAATTGTTTTCTAATCTATTAATGACAGTTTCCTAAGTATTTTTTTTTCCCCAAGAACTTTCCATGCAAAAAATACTGAATCAGAAGAAAACACTGTGATATGCTACTGCCTGGCTTCATAAAGAAATAATCCTAAATAACTTCTCAAAAGGAACTGCAGAACATGTTCTTGATTTTTATGAAGTGTTACCTGCAATTTAGTTTCATTCTTTAGTAACCAACAGCTGAAAAGACTTTAGTTAATTATGCCTTGTCCTCTAATTGGAAAAAGAAAATACAATATTTTTAGGAAATTTCAAAGAGTGTATATTTTTTTTTTCTCGTACTTGATCATTCTTGGTGGAACTTTAAAAAGAGATTAGGAATTGGAGACAAATTAAAGCAAATATTGTTTCATTTTTATTTGCTTTATAGGTTTTGAATCTTCAAAATTAATATTTTCTAAATTTTCTTTGAAACCGCAAGATTAATTTTAGAAATAAATGCTGATTTTTTTTACAAATCATCAGATATGGTAGTGATAATAATAATACACTAATCCTTTAATCACTAATGAGTCATTTACACTCTGCTAAATTATTGATATATACTTTATTAAAAAAAAAATCTCAAGAACACAATCTAGATCTAGTTTAAGCAAAGAAGAAAATATGGTAATATGTTTGTGAGTTTTCTCCCACTGACTTAAAGACTTTAGTAGAACAGCAGATAACTAAATATTTAGTAGATATAAAATAGATAATAAATAGATTATAAAGCCTGCCATAAAAGTTATTATTCTCTAATCCTTTTTTTTTTTCTTTAATAATTAGACTTTATTTTTCCACAACTCTGTGGAAATTACTGTGCAATAATAGTGATTTTGTAAGGTGGCAGGTGTATAAAAAATGTACTTTACATCTCGTGAAATGGTGGCTTAAGCATAACAAGATCTGAAGTAGGATCTTCATTTAGAAATATTGCTTTGTTTCATCAACAGTATGGAAGCAAGAAGGTACATGGAATACCACCAAGAATAGGATGCTCATTTGCATAAGCATTAAACAAATTTGTTTTCTATCAGTTTAGAATCTCCTTGTTTTCTGTAATTTTTAATACATTTCAATAAAGAAATACAATTTACTAGAAAAATATTGAAAGATAGCCTATTGGTTTCTGAACCTTATAATATTGTATTTAGTGATAAGGCCACGTGAACTCAAATTGCATGTGATATTACTAGATCAATTCATGATATGAAATGTCAAGGAATTAAAAACAACCAATATTTAATTTTGTGTTTGGCATCTGAGGAGATATGAGAAGGAAGGTACGTAACTTATGGGAGAGAGAAAAAATGAACAATCTTTTCACAGTAGAAAGTATAACAATAAACCTGCTATTTAAGCGTTCTTTCCTAGTACAAGTTAATAATTCTGTCATTGGCTGAAAACCAAAGCCAAGGTGTTTATAATAATGAGCTCTGAGGTCAAAGACCTTGACATTTTTTATCTTTAGTTATCAGGGATTCTGAATTAGAAAGCATAACCCCCACATCATATTTTTTTCTGGCATTTTTAATTAAATAATAACGTTTAATTAACTATGAGGAAAAAATGTTGAAAAAAATTTCAGGCTGTCAGTAGCATCTAAGAGAATTGTTTAAAACACATATTTAGTTAATCTGGACTTTCTTTGCTCTTATTCACACTGTTCATCTTTCTCTGGTCTGACCCCAGAAAATTCTCACTATTTTGACTTTTCCCTACTCCTTTGTTTACATTGCAATGTTTAGTTGGGAACCAAAGAAGGAAAGAGCAGAATTTTGCAAACTACAAAAATATAAATAAATAATAAAAATGAAAAAGAAAGAAAAAAATATTGTAGACAATGAAAAAAAAAACACCAATAAACACTTATTTCTAACTGTCATAGCTGTCAACCACTAATGAAAACTTAAATATGCATTTAGTTTAACATAAACATATAGGGTTTATTTTTCAGTCATGGATATCTAACACAGAGTGAGGTGTATTTAGTAAATAAGCTAATTCTCAAAGATTATGATGATCTTGTAATGCATTTACATCCCTACCTAGCTTTAGCTGAAAAGATTAAACTTTTGAAAATTTGAAAGCAAGATACATAGATATCTGTAGCCAGCCTATAACTACAGAAAAAAAAAAAACCTTTTAATTATACATCAATAATATTACTGAGTACCAATGTTAATTTAATCATATATTACATTGTACTGTAACTAATTGTCAGACTTTACCCTCATGCAGATTGTTAGCTATTATTCATTAAACATAAAAATTATCACTTTCAAGGAAAAAAAAAGAACAAAAAGAAAAAAAGAACAAAAAGGAAAGAAAAAAAAGGAAGAAAAGGAAAGACTGATTTAATAAAATCAGCTGAAAGATTGCAGATATCTTCCGAACACTATTCTCCTGACTTCAAAGTTCCTTCTAGTGTGTACAATACTTTGAGCTGTGGCAATTTTGTTATTAAGTCTCCTGTCATAAAGATATAAGCATTTGTGCTGTCAGAATTGAACAAATTCTTTCAACTTGCTTTCCACGTCTTTTTATGACTTGTCAGCTATTGGAGAAAAGGTGAGTCAATAGAAGTACAGTGCACGATACTGAGGGACAACTGGGGAGGGACTCGGCCATTTCACTTAGCCCTTTAGTTTTCCACAAATGCCTTCTCACAAACAAAATTCAGACTGAAGCTAGCCAACATATGCACCTGAGATTTTAAATTAAACTTATTTCTCCTTAAAAAAACCCCTCTTTTGTACATTATCTACTGGGAGGGTACTTAGCTTTCCTCAACTCAGATCACTCATAGTATGAAAATTTATGCCATCAGGCTTTATATTAAGTACTAATGTTGTTGAACTACACCATGTCTGAATGAGTGTTTCTCTTCCCATATGTAATTTATGAAGGTTAATTTAGAATGTGACAACTAAGTTTATCGTAACCAAATCTTGAAAGAAAAAGGCAAATAAAAATATTTAACATTCTTATTTATGCTATTCATATGTTCACCTGAGATAACGCTTCTCATTTACATCTGTTATTGGCCAAATATCAAGAGAGATCCATCTGCAGCAACCTAGCTTTCTGGATCAAATTTTTAAGCATCTGTCTCTCTCTATGCAGTGTATCAGGAACAGTTATATGGATTCCATCATGTCAAGATTTTTGTACGCTATAGATTGCAACAACATAGTTAGAGCTCATTTGTTGATATAGACCTAAGCAATTTGCTCAGAGTCATGCCAAAACTGTAGCAAAGCAAGAAACTTAATTTAGATGATAATACCGTAAATTCCTATCCATGAGCAGTCGATAGTTTTGTCTTCCTGCTAAACTTTTTCTTCAAACAAACATAAAACAAGAATCTCAAACCTGTTTCTTACAACTTACCTATAATAACGACCATGAAGGTGGGCAGCATTTACCATTTCAGGCTTAGAACTTCAATTTACATAATTGTCATCTCTAGTAAATTAAATATTCTGAAAAAAAAATCAACCAACCAACCAACCAAACAAACAAACAAACAAAAAACCCCACAAAAAACCCCACACATTCTAAACATCTTAATGCCTGAGAAATATACTCTAGACTGTAAGACAGTACGCACTAGCAGCTCTCACAGTCCTGTAACACTGCTTTTATGCTGAGCATGGTCATTACCTTCATGTTCCATCTATAAACTGAAGATAAATCTATGATTTAGAGGTACTAAATTCTTTTATATTAATGAAACATCTCTTGACTTTTGTTCTAACTAGTACTGATATTTTAACAAATTAATCTTTTCTTGTCACATTAATTAGAACTTCTCAGTGCCTTTCACACTTGCAGACTAAAGAATCATTTAGCCCTCTGTATCTGAATTTTTTTAAGGAAAATAAATAAATAAAAATATGAAAGTATAGTTTGAGAGGGTGAAATAACATCTTTCAAACCAGTGAGCATATCTGGGGATCTGCACTGTTAATTTATAGCTTTCAAGAAAACAGCTACTGAGTGGTGCAAAATTTTAGCTGCTATGGTTTATATTTAAGGGACTACTGGCTAGAAGCCCAAAATCCTTGGACTATTGCTGGCAGGCTCAATCAGATGCTCTCCTTCTAATTTTCTTTGTCCTATTGACAGTTTTGTTACAAAAAAGGAATTAAAACATTTTTGTGAACTTTGCTATTCCTAGTCTTTGATTTTAATTTCAGTGATCTTGGGGAAAGTGGAGAGTAGGGGATTTTGATCGGGCTTTGTTGAAGTAAAAGAGACAAAATCTTCATATGTGTGGATTGTTGAAGTATCAGCATCAAATCTGTAAGAAGAATCTGTAAGAGACAAATACTTCTGCTATTGACTTGCTTCCAATTTTTATTGTCTTTCTCTGTGTATTTTTATTCTCATCAGGAAAGAGCTGCTTCACTAACTATAATTCAAAGAATAATTGCAGCACAGAGGCACCAGAGCAAAAATGCTGGGCAAATCCAGGAGTGTATGCAATACTTAATTTAGCAGTTGGCAAAAGTATCAGCTGTATTAATAATATTGAAAGCCTTGCCAACAGAATTATTTCTCAAGGAATTGACCTTGAAAATTGTAGCTATTTATATGAAAACTTGAAGAAACAGTTCCACTGATTCTACTCAGTACCAGGTATCACAAGAATCACAGGAATTTAATCCAATCTTCATCTATCACTTCCCAGGAAATAAGTTACTCCAGTTTACACAGATCAAAGCTACTGTCTCTCCCTTTTATTCTACAAGCTTCAAAGGCATAAAACTAACAACATAATACAGAAAAAATACATTAATTCTATAATTTACTTAAATATTCACTCCTTTAAATTTACCTAGGCATACACAGATTAAAAGATGGAGATACATACACACCAACTTTACTCTTGTAAACACAGAAACATAATTATCTTGAAGTGAAGCCTATGTGTCTTCCACTGGGTTTAGAAATGAACCATGGTTAACTTGCCTTCTTACAGGTTTACATATGTAAATATATTTAAATTAATCCCTCCTTCTTTTCTTATATCCAATCTTATATCCAATCCCTTGTTTTACTTTGAAACCATTTCCCCTTGCCTTATCACAATAAGCACTGATAAGAAGTCTGTCTCCTTCCTTCTTACAGGCCCCTCTTTAGATACTGAAAGGCTACCATCACATCTTCCAGGAGCCTCCTCCAGGCTGAACAGCCCCAGCTCTCTCAGCCTGTCCTCATAGGAGAGGTGTTCCGACGTTTGAACATGCTCCAGCAGGTCCACGTCTCTCCTGTACTGACAGTTCCACAAATGCACTCAGTACTCCAGGTGAGGTCTCACCAGCACAGAGTAGAGGGGCAGGATCACCTCCCTCAAACTGCTGACCACTCTTCTTTTGATGCCACCCAGGACACAGTTAGCTTTCTGGGCTGCGAGAACACATTTCTGGGTATCTGGGTATCTGGTAGTTCAGCTTGCTATCTGTCAGTACCCTCAAGTCCTTTTTGGCAGGGCTGTGTTTAGTCCTTTCATCCATGTTCAGGTTCTTCAGCTGGTTGGAAACCCGATCTTTGCTTACAGTGACAGAGAGATTACTCCCCCCACCTTTCAAGCTATCCACTTGAGAGATGTGTGAAAACCAGTTGCCAGTGAATAGTGAGGCAAAAAAAATGTTGTTGAGTACCTCAATCTTCTCCTTTCATAAGTGACTGTATTTGTTTCCCACAAAATATTTATCCACTAGTATAGTATATGGGCAGAAATTTCTCTACACAGAATTCAAAATAAGTTCCCAAGGATACTCATACCTGGAGGATATCACAAGACTCAGACAGAATTTTTCAGTTGTAGGTGCAGAGTTTTTCCAACACACTTCTTAAATTTTGTTTAGTGGACTGTCTCTCCAAATCTTCTCTAATTGCTAGTGTTTAAGTACCACCATGCTTACTCTTAATCAAGTCCTAACAATTACCTCTATACAGCAATAAAAGTCATGGATGTATATTAAAAAATCATCAACTTGCAGGCTCACATGAAATATAACAAAAATAGTACATGAAAGAAAAGAAAAAAAAAAAAAGAACCAATTTTAAACAACAACAAAACAGTTAGAAAATGATGTTTTTCACCACACTGGATTAAATTTGATATTAATTTTATCAAGCCTTAAGTTGTTAAATGATTAGAAGAGAAATGTTAAATGATTAAAGAGGAAAATTCTTACCTTTTGAAGGAAGTAATATTTCCACAGAGATACAAGCAATTCTTATACTCCATAGACAGAGTGATAAAACTGCTTTCTAAAAGGTCTAGTGATCAAGAATTCTTCAGAGTAAAGAGAGAGGAACACTCTAGAGAACTGATATATAGAAATGTCTGCAATCTTCATCTTCTTTAAAATGATGTACTAACACTACACTCTCACAGCAATTAAATTCATACTCTCATGGCTCTCAGCGTTGATATTTAGATAATATAATATTATCAACAACTCTTCTGTCTAATAGAAAATATAGCAAGATAAATAATTTTATCTTGGTCTAATTTAAGTGCTTTTATGATCTTTGGAAAAAGTGTTTCCATTTGAATTAGCAAAAATATGCTTTTTTTTTTTTCTGTTTACTTTTCACATGTTTGTATTAAATTAATTTATCAGAACAATTAACAAACAGCAACACATTCCACCTGTTTAGAAGCAGCAGTCTTAACAGACATCACACTAATACAGCTCTCTTGTGTATAGAGAATATAGCAAGGTACTTCTACCAATTCTATTCACTGTATACAAAGTGTTACGCATTAGTATTAAGGAGAGCTACATAGAATAATCACAGATTATTGAATAATTCAGCTTATGAGGAATTTCAGAAAGTTATTTGGTTCAATCCTTTGTTTCAAGCAAGACCAACTGTATTAAGCTGCTCAGAGATTGCCCAGTTGAGTTTTGGGTGTCTGCAAGGACATAGATATCACAGAATCTCTGTGCTTTTTTTCCTAACCTTGACCATTCTCATGCTGAAATTATCATTCCTCATTCGTTGTTAGAATTCTATGTGTTCCAACTTCAGTCTCTTGCATCTTGCTCCATTGATGGACACATCTACCAAGAGTCTGGTTCTGTTTCTCTATTGGGTAATAAAATTAGGTACTAGGAGAAGGAAGATTAGCACAGTCAGGAAACAAAAGACCACAGTAAGAACTCACCTTGTACTTCTCAAAGTTCAGTGAACCTGATTCCCTCAGTACCTACTTGAACCTCTTGTCTTCCACCACCTGCTGGATTTGCAACAATTCGTCAAGAACTTTCTTCTAGAAGAAATGCAGAAACAGGATGAAATAATCCAAACAAGGTCTCACAAGTGCTATACAGAAGTAGACTTAACAAGTGTCATGGTTCTACAATTTTGTTATCAGTATTCCACACCATAACATCGTGTAAAACACAGGTAATTAAAGAGTTAACATTCCAGTTCCATGGACTGACAATTTTCTGGATACCTGGTTCTCAAAAGAGAACTCCATATCCCAGGGGACTTCATGTTCAGAGAGGAAGATAAGCCACGGGAGGAAGGCACAGGATATCACTCTCTGGCTCTTTCTTGCTCTCTGCCTGGCAGCGTGTGGGTGTGCTCCCCAGCCATGAGCCTTCAGCTCAAAGTAGGCTCTTTGGTTTCAGACACTCTCTCTTGTCTTATTTTATTTGATTTTATTAGCCTCAATTTCAACTATATTGTATTATATTGTGTTATCTTGCTTTCCAATATCATATTTAGTAAAATTAATTTTTCCTCCTTAGGTCGTTGCTGCTGTTCTGTTTTTGGACCCTGCTCCCATCTCCCTACCCTTTCCCTTTTTCCTTCCCATTTTGGGGACAGGGGGCCTATGGGCCTGCTACCCCCTGTTACAGGTAAAAATTGATCTAGATAACTCCGTGACACACTTGTTACTATGATGGTTGGATTTCTCCACCACAAATGTACACTTTACTCATATTCATTTTTTTCCCCCACTTTTCTGCAGAGCTTCTACCCATTTGGAACCAAACTGGAGCCAACTAGACTTTGCATCGATATCTATCATTCCTTTAGGCTGATAGTCCAGACAACTTTTCAGTCACTTTATCATCCACCAATCCAGACCGTATCTCAGCAGTGTGACCACAAGGATACTTTAAGACACTGTGCTGAAGACCTCATTAAGCAGGTAAATAACATCCATTATTCTACCCTCATCCACAGGAGACATTTGTATCTTTGAAAAGATGGTTTTGTGGTCAGGTATGGTTTGCCCTCAATATTTGGATCATGCTGACTGTTCATCTTCCTGTCCTTATATCTGTAAATAGTTCTGAGAAGTTTTATTTCTTTTTTTTCATAATCATAATCTTCAGAGGCTGAGCAGCCTGTAGGCTTCCAGATCTTACACTTGCTCTTGTTACAGGGAATGTGGTTTTTGACTTCTGATATTCATCATGAATGCCTCCCAATTGATTTGATCATTCGCAGATGATAGGAAGCTCTCTTAAATGATAGCAGACAGATCTGTAGCTTTTCTAAGTTTTTTTTCATTTCCCTGATGAACTCCAATCCCATAGATTACATGGGTAAAACCAGGGGTCTGGGAAAGCCATACTGAAAATCAAATGACTAAAAACAGAAGCAAAGAAAAGCATTGAGTGCCTCATTGTTTTCTGACGTTATGAGGTTCCCTTTGTCATTCAGCAGTGGCCCTATGTTATCCTCAGCTTTCCTTCTGCTGCCCAGACACTTACAATGCCTCTTTTTGCATAGACATCTCTTTTTTACATAAGGTTCAAATAAAAATCACTTTCAAACTAATCTGATCTAGGAGACACTAATTCACTGATTTCTTCTAAAAAAAACACAAACAAACAAACAAGCAATCAAGATCCTATACAGACTAACAAAGTAGATATCATCTGCCACTGAATGCTTCCCACTAGGGGATAGCTTTCTGTTAATGCCAATGAAATCTTCTAGTTAAATGGGAAAAAAAAAAAATCCCTTTCCATAATTCATAATTTCCTTTTTCCCCAAACAATGATGTGGCCACTCTTCTGTTGAGGAAACACTGTATTATAGTTGTTTTTATTGTCTCAGAACATAGAAATACATTTAAGGTCACACTAGCAAGAGACATCCTAACTCACAATGTTTATCTGTTTCTACATTTTCAGTCTGGCCTTTTATCTCTCTCAGGTAATTTCTCATAGCTTCTTCATAATTTTGCCTTTTGTTTTCTTTCTTTTTTTTTTTTTTCCCCAAGAGGTTGACAACACGTAGAACAACATTCAATAATGAAAAAGAGGAAGTATTCCTTTTTAAAATTGTTATTTTTAACATAAGTTTTTTCTGTGACTTGGTCACAAAAGTATATGAACCATACTTGTTGGAATTCCTTCAGCATGCAGAGTTACATATATCCATATATATACAAACATATTAATTTGAAAATCTTCTGAATTACTATTTTTAATTTTACTTTAAACTTGTGGTTTTGTTAGTTTGTTTTATGATTTTTGAACTGACTTTTAATTCAAGAAGCAACATAGAGATAGCTAAAAAGACAGTAGCAATAGCTTGTGCTCATGGAATTTCTCAATTTTTTGTAGTTCTTAGTACTATGAAATCAACATGCTGATTTTTGCTTGTTTGTTTGTTTTGTTTTGTTTTGTTTTGTTTTCATTGAATAAAACAATTAAGGGTGAATGTTAAAAATGAAAAATAAAAAAAACACTCTCTGGCAACTCTGAAGACAAAGTTGGCATGTGTCTATTCAGGCACAATTGTTAAACATTACGTCTATGCCAATATGATGTAGTTTGCCAGTCTGAGTAAATAGTGATACTGCTGAACAATGTCAAGGCTCTATTGTCTTATTCTCCTCTTCTCCTCCCATTTCTTTAATGACTAAACTATTCAAAGACCACAGGCCAGTGAAGAATGAACACAAATTAGAAGAAAGCGTAATAACCTCTACTCATATAAATGTCATTCAGAAATTTAATACCCATTCATGGGACTCCCATAGTAACACTTAGTAAAAGGATGAAGAGTTACAGTTGGCTCAGACAGTCTGAAGCAGATGGATTCATTGGTTCAGAAAAAGAAAGAAATTTATCTTGTCACTCTGTCCGAAAGTCTCTGCCTATAATAAAAATCTGTGGTTCTCCAGCTCTGCACTGTATACAAGAGAAACAATGTTTAGACAGACGCTATCTAGTGAGAAACTGGAGCTCTTAGTAATTACATCTAGTGTGAACAGACAGCTCCTGAATTTGCTCTGATAAGGACTCGTGTGTTATTGAGAATATGCATACTTTAATAGCAATAAAATAACCATTGTATGCTGTGATATTTGGATGTCAGTTATAAAGGAATGGCAAAATAGTTTACAATGGTGAAAGATACCATTAAAATGTAAAGAGAATGCAAAGCCAAACGTGGTAAATAAGTAACTGCACTCAAAATAGGATAGATATTTTTTTTTCCAGAAACTGAAGACTTACAGATGGTGAAGGTGTGAAAGGATTTAGGGTTGATAAGCCTACACAGTCATGCTTAAATGAATTACTTGCACTGGAGTTTGCTATGGAAATTAGAGTTTCTGAGACTGGATTTTTTTGTGTGACCCTGAGGATATTTTCTAAATTAAAGGGTCAAAGAAGTAAAATAAAAGTGTAAACTCACCATTACTATTTGGTGTTCACACAAAAGTTTCAAGAAGCTCAGAGTAGCGTGATTTATACCCTTCACATTTATTTTTTCTTGCCTTATTGATTGCATACACCTTCACAACATTCTTAAACTGAACAACCTGAGGATCATTTTTGAGGATTGGTTATTGTCATTGAACCTGCCTTTATCTCCAGGATTGTTATGTTGACACAAAGGAAGTATGATTTAGAATAGGTGGAGCATAAAAGTTTAGTCAGAAATCCTGTGAATGTTATTTGTTACTTCTGATAGCCAAGAAATGAAGTCTATGGCATTATTTTTACAGATATACAGACTGATGATCAATCAACAGCAAATCAGCCACTTTTGAAAGCTGTATTCATCCTAGCTTTAAAAATTGGGACATTAAAAATATTGTTTACATCATATTTTAGAGATAAAATGGAAACCATACCTCCATATGACAAAAAGGTAGAGGACATTTATTGACTGCTAGAAGTTTAAATATTACAGCAAGTCACACCTCAGTTGGAAGTGTTAGACGTACCACCAAATCATTTCACCAAAGCAATGCACCTACGAGCTTTTGGACAGACATTTACATCTCACCACCACAATTTTCTTCCCGTAAATTGATTAAAAAAACAACTAAATCGTATTAAATAAAATTCAAACAGAGCTTTTGTCTTAGAAAAGCATGAGTTGCTAACTGGTTATTCCAGAAGCAGACAGATTTCATATATATATATAAATGATTATGCATTAGTCGCAATCATTAATTATACCTGCTCTTTTTAGTTTCACAAAGATGACAAAACTAAGTTCAGAGACTGGGAACTATTCACCAGCTGTATATGTTAAATAATTTTTTGCACCTGTGCAAGATTAAGAAAACTTTTTGTATTGTTATAAGTTAATTTCTTATTCATCTTGCTTTTGTGCATAAGTACAAAAGAGAATCAGCCTTCAGAATCTTTGTACTTTTCTTCTCCTTTTTACTAATTTTTTTTTTTTCTGCTAATGTGTAGAATTCAAAAAAAAATTGCATTTTTTTTTTTCTTACAGGCTGGTGAATCTGATGGTAATGAAAACAAATCTGTGGGCAAGCTCATGGAACAGTTTAGGGGGTAATTTCTCCAGATATGGAGCATCTGACCTCAAGAATCTGGCAGATACCACTGTAGCATTATTAGCAGTCACTCAGGTCTCCAGGCAGATATCTGGAAGTAGGAATGGCCATGCATTTCACTATGTGTAGTTAACCTACTTAGATTAGAATTTATTATTTATGATGATTATCAGCACTGCAGCTCTTGTAAATGGCAGTAGGTCAGTGCTTTGATAATAATTAAGGAATTCATTATAGGATAAAAAAGGTCAGCTTCACTTTTCTCTTTTGAAACTGAATCGAACATAACAATAATCTGACTGAAGAAATTGTTTCCAGAAAGAAGCTACAAAGGGTTTGGTTTTTTTTTCCCCATTTACTGTATTCTGAAGCTGTTTTCACAGCCTTCTATATTCATTGTAGCAGTAATACTAAAAGGTCCCTGCAGCCTTCTTTTAAGAAGTTCATTAAACTGTTAGTGAGGTTTTGTATATTTTTATTCCTACTATATTACAGAATAAGACACATAATACCTCCAGGAGTCCAAAATATGTTAAAAAAATCATACATGCAAAGCATATAAACTTTGTGCAGTTTGCTGTCTTTTTTATTGCGTTGTTTGATAAAGCTCCCTGTTGTTTGAACATATATAATTCTTTATTCTTTAATAATGCAACTTAAATGTCATGGATGGCTTTCAAAGCTTTTGTTTATAAATTTTATTAGACAGAGAGATGCTAAATATCTCCCAGGGGATTTTGATATTTCTGCACATTGGAAAACCATTGAAAAATATCTACTGAACTAAATCAGCCTGAAGATGAACCATATTTTGAGTTTAAAGAACTCAAAGAACAAGAAATGTTTGCAATTTGCTGAATAAAAAACCTGTTATGAATTAATTTTTTTCTTGTTAACTCATTAACAAATTACCAGGTCTAAATGGAAATAGATTTATTGAAATCTGGTTTCCATTCATCATATCTAGCCATCAGAAATCCTCCAGCATGCATACACTTCCAGAGAGTTTAAAAACAAACAAACAAACACACACACACACAAAAAAAAAAAAAAAAAAAAAAAAAAAAAAAAAACCTGCTAGTAAAGAAACAGCACATAATATTAATATAAGTACAAATTATGGAAGAACAACAAAAGTAGGAAAAATTTGTTTCACATATCTACCTGTTATTCTTTCATTAGTCTATATAAGCATCTAATATAAGCATGATACTGCTTAATAAGAAAAGAAATGGTTTAATGTGGACAAAAATAAGGAGTATATGAACTCAGTTTAGCATATAGAATCAACTGGGCAGAAAATATTCTTTCCCTCCATCCATCACACTCTCATTACACTTCTAGTGGTATGGAAGAGCACATGGAAAATGTGCTAGTTATCTATGTCTTCTCACAAACATTAAGTAATGATCTGGATAAGAATGGGGAATAGGAAAAATAGCAGTAAGCTCTTCACAAAATTGTCTTGAACATACATAGGGAAACTTGTACTGGTCAAGGTTCTCAGGCAAAACTCACTGTAATTTTAGAAAAACATTCCTTTCATGGGCTGTAAGGTGGTCTCAGTCCTTGTAATGTTTGTAATGATTCTATAAAGGTTGGAGATAGGCCTTTATGTTACTGTGTGGTTATTTAACCTATTTCGTGTAAAGGAAAGGACTTACTGATTGTATAACAAGAAAAAAAAGAGAAACAATGCAATTCACAAAATATAAATAAAAAAATAAAGTGGAATATGATTTTATTTTTATTTGATTTCTTGAAATTTGAAAATTCCTTAACTCCATTGTAAAACTTGAAAAAATAACCAACATACTTTTTAAGCAGATGGCTTTAGAACTAGATTATGATTAAAACAAATAATCAATATAGGGAAAGAGAAATTGGTAAATTTCTTAATTTGGAAAATGTGGATAGGAAGAGTAAATAGAAGATGTAAAGGAGGAAGGAAAGAAAGAATGAATGAAAAAACATATGTTTCACTATTACCATGCTTAATTAAAATAGAATCCATAGAAATGTTAGTATACCATAAGCAATGAAATTTTTTCATACAGGTCAGAATTTATAGTATGTTTATAATCATTTATTAACTTGCTGATATGGATGTGTCGTCCTGTAATGCTGTGTCATTATCAATTCTGATGTATGATTACCAGAAAATGATGATTAAATGCCAACATAGCACCAGATTCAGTGAATGACTAAAACAAATAGTTTGTCATGATAAGTGAAAATAGAAAAGCATTAGTATCTTCAAGATTAAACGCTGTTACTAGGAAACTATGTGTGGCCATAGATCACTATTCACTTTAAGGGAGCTGTCATCATTTTTCAAACAAATAATATCTGAAAAAGGAAAATTTAGGAAAGAAACACATCAGAAAAAGTCCTAGTTAAGACCGTCATGGACAGGCATCCTTATTTCTTTTATTTTAAGAGCTAAAAATATTTTAAATGGGTTTTGTGTGAGTTATAGAATAATAGAATTATAGAATCACAAGGCTGGAAAGGACCTACAAGATCATGTAGTCCAACCGTCCACCCATTACCATTGCTAGCACAAGCTACTAAACCAAATCTTGCAGCTCCTCATCCAGATGCCTCTTGAGCACTGTCAGAGATGGTGACTCCACCACCTCCCTGGGCAGGCCATTCCAGTGCCTGACCACTCTCTGAGAGAAAAGTTTTTTCTTATGTCTAATCCAAACTTCTTATGGCACAACTTGTGGCCATTTCCTCATGTCCTGTTTGTTGCCTGGGAGAAGAGACCAAACCCCTCCTGACCATAACCTCCCCCCAGGAAGTTGTAGAGTGCAATGAGGTCTTCCCTGAGCCTCCTCTTCTCCAGACTGAACAATCCCAGCTCCCTCAGCCGCTCCTCATAAGACTTGTGCTCCAGACCCCTCACCAGTTTTGTTGCCCTTCTCTGAACACATTCCAGGGACTCAGTGTCTTTCCTGTAGTGAGGGGCCCAAAACTGAACACAGCACTTGAGGTGTGGACTCACCAGTGCTGAGTTCAGGAGGATGATTACCTCCCTGCTCCTGCTGGCCACACTATTTCTAATGAAGGCCAGGATGCTGTTGGCTGTCTTGGCCACCTGGGCACACTGTTGGTTCATGTTCATCTGAGCATCAAACAACATCCCCTTTCCTCTTCACAGTAATCCAGCCATTCTTCCCCAAGCCTGTAGTGCTGCATGGAGTTGTTGCGGCTAAAATGCAGGACCCGTCACTTGGCCTTGTTGAACCTCATCCCATGCACCTCAGCCCAGCGATCCAGCTTATCTAGATCCCTTTGAAGGACCTCCCTACCCTCAAGCAGATCAACACCACCTCCCAACTTGGTGTTATCTGCAAACTTACTGAGGGTGCACTCAATCCCTTCATCTAAGTCATCAATAAAGATACTAAAGAAGATGGGCCCCAGTACCGACCCCTGGCAACACCACTTGTAACAGGTCACCAGTTGGACTTAATTCCATTAACCACTACCAGTTGAGCACGGCCCTCTAGCCAGTTCCTTACCCGAAGAAGGATATGTGCACTTCAATGCATATATCAATGACATATACAGTGAGATCGAGTGCTCCTCCAGCAAGTTTGCTGATGACACCAAGATGAGTGGTGCAGTTGACACCATAAAAGGAAGAAATGCCATCCAGGGGGTCCTAGACAGGCTTGGAAAGTACACCCACATTAACCTAATATGGTTCAACAAGGCCAAGTGCAAGATGTTGTGCTTGAGGTGGGCATTTCTTGATATCCTAGAAAAGTCATAACCACCAGGTGAAGTCTCTGGTGACTGGAAGAAAGACAATGTACCACTCATTTTTAAGAAAGGCAGAAAGGATGACCCAAGGAACTACTCACCTGTTATCCTCACCTTCATGAGGAGCGTCATGGAACAGATCTTCCTGGAAGCTATGTCAAGATACATAGAAAGCTAAGACATATGGAAAGGAGGAGGTGCTGCAGAATAATCAGTATGGCTTCACCAAGGACAGGTTCTCCCTGATCAACCTAGTAGCCTTCTGTGATGGTGTCACTGCATCAAGTGACAAGAGAAGTGCCACTGATGTCATCTATCTGGAATTCAGTAAGGCCTTTGATACAGACCCCCGTAACATCCTTCTCTCCAAATTGGAAAAATATGGATTTGATGGGTGGATTGTTCGATGGATGAGGAGCTGGTTTTGAGATTGTACCCAGAGAGTGGGGATCAGTTGTTCAATGTCTCCATGGAGATAGGTGACAAATGGTCACCTCATGGAGAAACACGGACCTGTTAGAGCATATTCAAGGGATGGGACCTCTCCTATGAGGACATGCTAAGAAAACTGGGGCTATTCAGACTGGAGAAGGTTCCTGGGCGATGTGATACTAGCCTTTCAGTATTTAAAGAGGAGCCTGTAGGAAGGAAAGGGACAGACTATTTTCAGAGTCTATTGTCATAGGATAAGGGGAAATGGTTTCAAAGTAAAACAAGGGAGATTTAGATTGGACATAAGGAAAATATTTTGTTATTAAGGTAGTGACGCACATGAACAGGTTGCCCAGAGAGGTGGTGGAAGCCCGGACCTTGCAGACATTCAAAGTCAGGATAGGTCACACTCTGAGCAACCTGATCTAGCTGTAGACATCCTTCCCTGCTCATTAAAGGGGTGATGGACTAGATAGCCTTCAAGGATTCCTTCTAACTCAAAAGATTCTATGATTCTATGATATCCACAGAGCCTGAGGGAAGATTGAGAATAGCCTTGCAGAGAAGGGCTTGAAAGCAAAGCTTGATGTCAGCCAGCAATGTGCATTTGCAGCCCAGAAGTCTAGCTTCATCCTAGCTGCATCAAAAGAGGAGTGGCCAGCAGGGCATGGGAGATTATCATTCCTCTGTTCTCAGCTCTTGTGAGACCCAATCTGAAGTACTAATTCAGACCTGTAGTCCCTAAATACAACAAAAATGTGGAGATGTTGGAGCAGGTCCAGAGAAGGGCCATGAAGATGATGAGAGGGCTGCAGCACCTCTTGTGAAAAAATATTTAGGGAGTTGGGCTTGTTCAGCATGAAGAAGATAAGGCTCTGGGGAGACCTCATCATGGCCTCCCAGTTGCTTAATGGAGCTTATTACCAACTTTTTACATGATCTGATAGCGACTGAACAAGAAGAACTGGCTTTAAACTAAAAGAGGAATGATTTAGGTTAGACGCTGGGGAGAAATTCTTTACTCACAGAGTATTGAAGCACTTGAACGGGTTGCCCAGAGAAGTTGCAGATATCCCATCCATAGAACCATTCAGGACCAAATCGGATGGGGCATCTTAACCTAGTGGTTGGCACTCCTGCCCATAACAGGGTGCTGAAATTAGATGATCTTTCAGGTGCCTTTCAAAATAAGCCACTCTGTGGTTCTGCAATTCTATGATTATTTGATACTATTCTATAAAGTCTTTAGTACTTTGTATCTACATAAAGGTAGGCAGCATGTATAATTGCCTTTGACCACCTTTCAGGTCACCTAAGAAGAGTATTGGTCACAGTCCAGTAACAAGGAAGGAATAGCTTACTCCTTTTTAAGTATCAGTGCTTGCTGGAAACTTGCAAAGGAGACAATCTCTAAGTAGAGATGCTTCCTTTTGGCTGCCAGCCGTATATAAAGTTAGGGAAGGGCGGACCCTGGGTCCACACCTTCTGGTTGCACAGGTGAATTACACCTTACACCTGTGCTCCCGGGGCTGGCCACAATTCTTTACCACATCCTCAATCACTTGCTCATACTGTGACCTAACGGTCCCCAAACAATGTAAGAAATGGATGATCTGAGAATCCTCCAATGTCTTTCTCTTTCAAAATTTTCTATCCTATTGCATTCTCTTTGTGTTTCAACTTTTACTGTTTTGTAGCCAGGTTAAAGTTCAATAAAGGAGGAGTTATAATAGAAAGCAAATTATAAAATCTAAATCTTGACTTGGTGTTTATTAATATTGTTGGACTTTGGCTAAAAGCTCTCTGAATGATCCAATTTGTCTTCAGTTACTCACAGACTTTTAAAGCAATCCAAAAGCTAGGGTCTCATGAAGGACAAAAATAGATTCTATAGGAGAAATTGCCAAGCTCTCTTCAAACATTCCGCTTGTACTGTGTTCTTTCTTCTCCTCCCTCACATTTATTTCCCCACTGTTAACGGGAACAAGTGGAAGGTTTTGTTTCTGTTTGAAGTGCTCTTCAAAGAGTAATTTTGGTTGTTCCATGTATCACAAAACTACAAGAGTAATTTCAGCCTCCTTCTCTTACTTCTTTTTCCCACTGCAACACAGTTCCCATATGGAAACTAGGATACAGGGCCAAATTTCCTATTTGGTTTGACCTATATTTTGGCCTTACGAATAAGAATCTGAATGAATGTATAAGCATTCAAAAGTTAATTCAGATTTAGATCCTACCTTTTGATTATCTCAGAATTGCTGAGGATGGCAAAATAATTTCAGACAATGCTGGTTGCTCATGGCCATGTTCAGACATGTTTTGATTCTCTCTTAAAGCTAGAAACTCCACTAGTCATCTAGGAAAGTTGGTTCAGTGTTCAGTCATCCTCGCTATAGAAGGTTATTTATTCTCTTCAGATTGAATTTCTTGTATTTCAGTTTGTGCCCATTGCTTCTTGTCCTGTCACTAGATACCACTGAGAAGAATCTGTATTCATTTTTATTTCCTCCCTTCAGGAATTCATACACACAGAGAAGAATCCCCCCTGAGACTTCTCTAAGCTGACCGGTCCAAGTTCTCTGCCTCCCGTATAACTTGAATGTCTTTGTGTCACTTTGTTGGACTTTTTCTAGTATGTCCTTGCATCTCTGACACTGGGTAGCCCAGCATTGGGTACAGCACCCCAGATAAGTCTCAACAGGGCTGTGTCAGCTCCCTCAACTTGTTGACAGTGCTCTGCCTAACAGCCTAGGAGGCTCATGTGGGGAGTTTGTTTTTTTTGTTTTGTTTTGTTTTTGTTTTTGTTTTTCTTCAACCTTTTTCATCTTATTCTCTAAGCTGCCCTCAGTGTATGAGCAAGATAATTTTCCTTTCTTTTACTTCACTTCCCTTTTTCCTCAATTGGCTTTGTATTGCAGCAGTCCTTCTGCTTTTGTATTTCTATGAAGTCTAACACGGAATCCACAGTTAAAGGAGAAACGGTCAAAGTATATTATTGCTTTGACTCCAAACATTGTTTGCTGGTGGAGCTCCAGCACTGCATTTAAGAACTGCAGTGTTACTCACTCATCTTTCCCCCGCTCTGCCTGAGCTCTTTAAATAGCATAGATGGAGCTGTATGTGACAAACCAATGCAGTGTCTGCAGAAGAATTCTCTGCCAAGCTCAGTCTGCCTCCCATCCAAGTTTAAGGATCTGAGAATCATTATTTTTTTTACATTTATGCTGAAATCAGTCAATTAGTAACATTTTGTACTGAGTGGAATTCAAGTAAATCTTATCCAAAATTATCAGAATTTCAATTACCAGTATGCAATGTTCATGACTCATATTGCAAGTGTTATGAAATAAGCTAAAAAAGATGAGATTTAAAAATAGTATATGTAGAGATTTATTTAGTTTTATTAGTTCTGTTTTCCCAGATACTCCTAAACCCTCACTTTTCTTTCATTTTTTCTTTTTTTTTTCTTTTTACTTTTTCTTTTTTCTTTTTTTTTCCTTTCTTTCTTTCTTTTTTTTTTTTTCTCTTCTCTTTTTCTTCTTTACCTCTGAAGGCAAGAAACAGACTACTTTTACTTTTGAAATTATAGACTGTTATTTTCAAGTAACTGCTGTGTACCGTCTTTCAGAAAGGATTGTAAATATCATGAGGTTTGGCAATTGTGCCATAATTATGCCTCATTCCTTTGGATACCCTGTCAGGCTGAAAGCAAAAAATAAAAACAGTCCTTATTAAATCTCTAGAAGCCTATATTTCTCCCTGAACAGCTATTTTGCTGTCTTTAAATTTGACCTTGTTACCATAAGAGTAGAATACTGGCATGCATTTTTCTGTCCATACCCAAAGTTGATCCAATGTGAACAAAAGGAATGAAAACCACTTGTTTTTGTAAAGCTGCCAGGCTAGCAGCAGGGGAACATTTAGAAATACTCAGAAATGTCAGTATTTAATTTAATTCTCACTTCTAACAGGAGCTTCAGATGAAAATATGAACTTCAAGTGGACATGATTAATTTTACAGAATAAGTGATTTGGTGATATCCTGATAGCATGTAATCCATAATGCTATTTTCCACCTAGCTATCATCTAATTCATTAAGAGTTAAGTTCCCAAACACTTTTTTGATCTGGTTCTGCATTTTCTTCTATAGGATCTGCAACAGTGCTGGACAAAAACTTTACCTTTACAATTTTTTATAACTATTACTGAAAATGCCATGGAGATATCCTGTAATTAATGACAATGGTACTAATAGTTTCAAAGCATTTAAACTCTGTTGTCCGAAAAAGATTAATAGAATTTAAATTTGTAAACCTGGGAAAATCATTCTTCCATATGGTTTCAATCCAATACAGATTCTGATCTTGTTATGCTTGTTCCAAGATTTTTTCTTGAGTACTGAAGAAGGAAAAAAGTGAATAAAACAACACTCTCCTACATTCACTTCACAAACAAAATAGAAGAGGAAGGTCTCTTTGTTTCAGAAAATTGAACATTGAAGTGTGGTCACTGGGTCAAAATCAGTTCTTGAGAAAAATCAATACCATTTACTTCCCAGGGTTTTCTCCTCTCTTATCGGCCCTAGTCTCCAATGGCAGCCAAAATCCAAGTCTGTACTGGCTATTCACTATGTGGAATACCCATATACAAAAGGAAATGTTGACTTTTCTTCTGTTTAACCTGACAAATAGTCATTCAGACTGTATAGTCAAACAATGACAATCAGAGAACTACCAGTGAAATATTTGGATTGTATATGATCTCACCTATACAATTAAAAGGAAAAACAGTCTTCTGTTTCTCTCTCACACTCTTTCAACTCTTCACCTTTCTCTTTTATTTTTATTTTAAAGTATATAGCCAACAAATATTCTAAGAAAATAGCCTGTAGCCATTTAATTTAGGCTGCAGTCTTTGTGAAAGTTTACACTGTATTTTAAAGTGTTGGCAAGAAAACCTGCTAGGAAAATCCTCTAATGGAAAATTCAGGAAAATGCATAAAAAAGATATAGTAGAAGATGTACAATATCCTGATTTTAACGTGTTTTGGGGAATCTATATATGTTTAGATTTTCCCTGTACTAATTTATGCCTTAACTGTTCTGTCAATCACAAGATTTTCAAAATCATTCTAAAACTAGCTGGAGGTAAAATTTGGGTTTAGTTACCTCCTTATGCAGAATGATAAAGGAAAGTGGGAACATGACATATCTTAAACATAGGTTACGTGAACCAATAATACATTCTAGAATAAATGAATCATCTGAAATGACACAGGAGAACAGGTAACTTGCATGTAGCTTAATATGTCTGGAGCTAATGAGATGAGATATCATGAGCTTGATTCCCTTTCCTGGCCAGTATGAAGTCCACTTATCAATCTAGTCACCAGGAACTGAGAATGACTTTTGGGAGATGTGTCTCAGAACAATACAGAAATAGAGGAATCATGCTTTATATTCCTGTTCCACAGCAAGGCTGTACTGCAACAGATTGGATTGGATGGAAGCAGAGGTCGGATAGAAATAGTCTAGGTATCTGACAATGAAAGAGAACTATGTTTGTCCAAGAAGAAAGAGCTTGACAGGATGGAAAGGAAGTAAAAAGTAATAACCATAGAAATTATGTTCCAGAATGCAAAAGAATGAGTTAAGAGTAGGTTAGAGGTGCTAGATGATATTTGGGAAGAGACAAAACAGAAGTGGGGGAAGTGAATGGCACATGTATGAACAGGCAGAAGTTTATTTGAGTATCATAATTGATCTATGACAGGAGAACCAGTTTACACTCAGAAAAGTGTGTATCTTTTTTTTTTTTTTTTAAGTGGCCATTTAAAGCATTATTGACAGATGGTTCTGTACTTCCCTAGAACAAAGATGCTATTTCAAGAGCACTTGGATAGAAGCATGTTGTTCCTTATTAATAAACACATTTCACCAGAATGAGAAGCAGGCTTTTCTTGTAAGGCTTTTGTGGCACTTTTTAACAAGCATTAGCTAATCTTGAATAAAACCCAGAATCATAAGAGGTAACTCATATGAAAGATATGTACCTCATAGAACAGTAAACGTAGAGCTGGATTTTGGTTTGTCACAGATAATGTGCTATGCTAACTGCACGAGCATCAATGTAGGTCAGCCGTTGTCTGGACTTGTCTTACCCCGTCTGGAAATTTGTTTTAACTTCTAACAGCAATTGTCACCTATTACTTACCTTTAGCTTTTCATTATCTTTGGTTAATAGAAAAGTATACTATTTTCTGTTAAATGTATGCAGATTTCTAAATAATGGCTAATAAGATCAATTGATGTGTGCAGAAGACCTTTCTTTGATCCTACAATAAAATGCATCTGTAGTGGGTTGAGAAGGAAAGATGTAGGGTTTTGGCAAGGATGCTTAAGCACAGGCACAAACTGACACATGAGGCCCAAGATTGTAAAAAGCACACCAAACAATTACAGTTTGCAAAGGTTCATGCTTCTGGCAGAGTCTAAGTAGTTTTAGAGATAACAAGAAGAACAAAGCACAGGTATATAACACGATTAAGGAGATCTTATGAAGTAAATTGCAGAATCGTAGAATCACAGAATCGCTCAGGTTGGAAAAGACCTAAAAGATCGAGTCCAACCACAACCTAACCATGCTACCCTAACAACCCTCCACTAAATCATGTCCCCGAGCATCACATCCAAACAGTTTTTAAACATCCAGGAATGGTGACTCAACCACCACCCTGGGGAGCCTATTCCAGTGCTTAGCAACCCTTTCTATATAGAAGTGTTTCCTGATATCCAACCTAAACTTACCCTGGCACAACTTGAGACCATTTCCTCTCTTCCTGTCACCTGTCACCAGTGAGAAGAGACCAACCCCTCTCTTGCTGTAAGCACATTTCATATATTGGATGAGAGTGATAAGGTCTTCTCTCAGCCTCCTTTTCCCCAGACTGAACAGCCCCAGTTTCTTCAGTCTCTCTTTGTAGGCGTATTCTCCAAGCTCTTCACAAGCCTTGTTGTCCTTCTTTGGATAAAGTTAGATATCAAGTGGATTTGTAGACAAATAGAAAAGAACAAAGTGTAGAGCAAGTCAGTTGTCAGACAAGAGTGACCCCAAGCAGATGCTAGTGAGGAAAGGTAAGAAAACACCGTCAGCATCTTATTCATCTGAACCTAGATGAGAACAATGCATGGACCCATTACTGACTGAAGCCATCTTCTTGACAAGAGTGAGCTAGAAAATTGGGTAGACCCAAAAAAGTGTGTACATGTATCATTTTAACTGTACGCAATCTGAACTATGTTAGTTTCATTGCAGCTGGACTAATAATAAATCTTGGATTAAACGGATAAGATTTCAGTTACACTGACAAATGATTTGTTTTCTATATTTGCTGTGTTTCTTTTGGCTGTATTTTGAGCATAGCAAAAGGATGATAATATAGTATGTTCTGTAACTTGAATGCAAAAAATTGGTGGCAGATATTAATCATAATAATTATCAGCTTTGTAAAAATATAAATTTCATATAGCCCACGGTGTTATTCATTTGGAAAAAAACCCTGAAATTCAGAAAAATCACAAATTAATTTGATTTATAGCTGTGAATCATCCACTTAGTCATTAAGTGTTGGATTTGGCCAGGAAAATCTATATACAAATATTTTTTCCTGAACTGTTAGTTGAGAATATTATTTGTAGCTTATTTTTACAATTAAAAGTTTTTAGAATCACGTCTAGAGTAATTAGAAAATATTTAAACTACATATCAATAAGAGAAGCTACTGGAGTGTATTTTAATAACACAGTGATGAAACCATTTTGTATTTGATCAGTTTTTGGTTTTAGCCTCTGATGTTATAAGGCACAGCTACTTTGCTAAATAGATCTCTCATTTAAATTTTTGCATAGTGTACTATAAGAGAAGGTTTATTAAAAAAATAATAAAAATTAGGCATTGTTTTGTCATTCCTGGACAAATTGTGTTTTCATGCTGAGCAGAAATATTTGCAATAATTTTGTTATGCATAATTTATGTTCTACTAATTATGGTACATAATTAATAGAAAAGATATTGCAGTGAACCATAGACCAAATATTCACATTAATTATTTTTTTAATTATTTATTTTAGTGCACTGATTATTCTGATTTTAAATATTATTTTTTTCTTTGTCCAGTTCTGTTAATTTAAAAAAAAAAAAAAAGGCAATTAAGAATCAGAGCTGTGCTGTATTATGTCTTGTCCACACTTTGAACTTGCTAACTGAGTATAACAAAGTTTGCCAAATGGACAGGTCTTAAAAATGTGAAGTTCTGAGAAATTTGATGCAGCTAAGTAATTCTATTGTTATCCCAATTAAGAAATAACTCTGCAAACTCATGTTTTATTAGACACTTAAGAATTTACAGGGCAGAAATAGATACTAAGTTTTTCAAATGCTTGAAAATCTTTGATCAGATTTCTTGCTGTATGAATGCAAGTATATGATATGCTGTATATATGAAGTATATGATATCATATGATATGCTTTATGAAACCCAAGTATGAATTCATAGGAAGTTAAGCTTTGTCAGACCCTGCTTCCAGAAGAGCTTTCCCTAGTTTTTGCTGAGTCACCAAAACTTGGACTTTTTTCTGCTATTTCCTGCTCACTAGTCTTTCCAAGTGCAGATTCAAATTTTGGGATGCCCATTCAGACCCACCTTCCCACACTTATTAACCTCATCATTCCAAACTTAGTAAAATCTACTTTTTCAACTGCTGAAGAAACAAACAAAAGAATGATTAATAGCAGAAATATTTTCTTCAATTTTTCTGGAAAATAAGGAAAAACAACACGTTGCAACAGCAAACTGTAATTATTTGAGGTAATGATTCTTACTAACCTAAACATTTTACAGCCTCACAGAGGAATTTTTTTTCTGTATTTAATTAAATGATGTTAACAGTGTAGGGCAAGCACAGCCTATCTAGATATCTGTTCATTTGAGGTGTTTCGAAATGTAATTACAACACAATCACTTTATTTTCTGAACAGTATGCTAGACAAAACCTTCTCATACTTATGTACTATATTTTGCTCTTTTTTTGAAAGGGAAAATATGTTTCTCTGCAGATTAGTATGGTGCAGTGTTTTGTGAGGGCAAATACTTTTGCTTACACCTTGAGCAATCAGTCCCTCTGATATGACAGGAACGTCTCAGAATGGTGCGCATGACTTCCAGGGCTGTGAACCCCTTCAGGCTAAGCATCTTCCTCCAGCAAGGACTGAAAATCTTTCAATTTAATTAGTTATCCTATGGATATTTCTCTATAACCTCTTTTCCGCTAAATCCTTCCTGACATCTACAAACAAAACCTCACTGCCTTGGAATGAACCAAAACCAATTCCCTGTGACTGATCTCACCAATAAGCTTGTTGTTAACAAAGGCCTTTAGATCTGACAGCGGGTCTGTGCCATGGGGCCTGAGGGTAAGTGCAGTTCCCAGGTCAGGGTACTCTGCAGCATGCAGATGCTTCAACTAACACTGTCTGTTTAATTAATTTCAGTCTGCTTCACCTATTTGAGCTTTTCACTTGCCTGCTGTTTTGTCTATCAATAAATATAAGTAACAGATTATGAAAAAGAAAAATTCTATAGAGCAAGATGAATCATTTATGCTAACAATATTAATCTCTTTCTGTCACTATGCTTGAAGGTTCGTAGGCAAGACATTAAGCAACTTACTGGCATACATTTTATTCCTCATATAGATGAGGTTTTCGTATATATCCAGTATGTATATATCTGTACACATACGAGGGGTGCTTCAAAAGTAATGCCTCCTATTTTATGATGTTGGCCCAAAATATGAGGTGTGGATGCTGGTGATAAAGCAGTAGAGGTTGAACCCTCCCAACAATATTCCGTAACATTTTGTTGCCATGTGACAGATGACAGCAGAAGGGCAGTATGACAAAATAATATCTCATGTGGAAGTGCATTAGAAGCAAAAGTGTGTTACTGATTTCTTCCCTGTAGAAAAATGGCATCCACTGACACTCACTGACACTTGCTGAACATTTATGGAGCCACAACAGGGATGTGAGCACAGTGAGGCGCTGGGTGGTGCATTTCAGCACCACTTCTGGTGCAGATTTTTTGAAGGAAGCATTCAGGCTTTTGTTTATTGCTAGTGAAAATACAGAGCTAATGCTGGTGACCATGCTTAAAAAGAGTGTAATAGTGTCTTGTAGCTGAGAATTTACTCAAACAAATACTGTTATTATGTTATTGTTGTCTAACTAAAACGTTTCCACAGAAATAAATAGGATCCATTACTTTCACAGTGACCTACATAAAACTTGTTCAGGTATTTCTATTTATACACACATGGTTCTTATCACCAGATAATTATAAATTACTATTTTTCTAATTTCATTTAAGCATGTTACAAAATTCTGTGTTACTGGGACTTGATAAAACTCATTTGTATATTAAATATCTCTAGAGATCCCTGGAAGATCCGGAACTCCATTTTGCTAATGTACTACTCAAACATGTAAGTGTATTAATCTATAGGTAGAACTTTAAAAACCTTTCAGTGAAAAAAATAAAAAAAAAAAAATTAAAAAATCTGCAAACTAAATAAGTTTTGTTTTTTTTTTTTCCTAAAGTAATTGAGCTTTTTTTTTTTTCTAAATCTATATCATATTAGTATTATGGTTTTTCACTCCAAATAGTCCTGACTATAAAACAGTCCTATAAACAAAAGTGTAGTTTTAGAAAGTGGAAAACAGTGGACATACAAAACTCAAACACTGGAAAAGAAAGTCTGAATTTCATTTGCTCAGTGTTCTTGGATGAACTTCTCTATCATTTGGGAAAAAGTTCTGGATATGCTGGACCTCTCAGAGAACTGATTTAACTTGCTAACTGGAAGAAAATGGTTAGACAGAGTGACAATAATTAGGTGATGGAAAGTTGGCTAGTTTTGAATCAGAACTTTTTATATGTTACTTTTTGTCTGACTACGAAAATCTAGTAGTAACAATAACTCATTACGCTTCTTTGAGAGAATAACACTGCTTCCTCTGTTATGAAATCTACAAACACAAAATCCTCATCAAGTGACTTCTGGATATGATGAAATAATGTAAAAGATGAGAACATGAAAAGTAGCTGTGCTAGTAAAATATCAAAGCTTGAGAAGTTACAGGAAATCTGCTTTTCATTATGTCATCCCACTGTTGCAGGAAATAGGAAAGCAGAACACTCATTTGTAAATATCTGCTTTCTGTGTTAGAAGAAATATCTTCCTCAAGTAAGAAGAAGGATGCAATTCTTGAAAATAATATGCAAGGCTGAAGACAAGAAGTAACTGAATGAACAGACCAGTGGCCAAGAGAGTCTGAGAGTCTACTTTTTCCACTAGAAGCATAACACTTCTGGTGGAAAAACACTTTCTAGCTCAGCGATGAACAGAATAATTCCTTTTTTTTTTTTTAATTAAAAAAAAAAAGAGAAAAAAGATATCAAATGAAAACATTCATTTACTAATTGATGAACTTTGATCTTCAGTATAGCAGACAACACATACAGACAATTGCACATGTCCATCTTCTTCTATTTCTGAGTATCAAAACATTAATTCCTCTGGTCAGTTTTCATTTGCCATGTGAAGAAAGTATATTCTACCTTTCAGATCCAGAAATAACAAGCTATATCTTCTGAAAAGTACTATTTACAACATCTTTTTATTTTTTAAAGAAGTGGCTCTGAAAATATATCACAAACTTTGAGTATCTTAGAAAATAAAATATGTCATATAAAAAATCACCACCAACAATTATCTGTAAATCAGTTTTCCTTGAACAATGGCCAGTTAAAATTATAACATTTTGTTTTCATTCATTATACTTTTATTTAATAGAATGTTAGCAGTTAAACTGCATTTTTAGCATGCATAGTTTATCCCATTTTCATTACTTATTACTGTGAGCCCAAAGAAGCTGATCTTGCTCTGCAGAGGAAGCTGTTCACATCAAGCAATCTTTTCTTTAGGATTGTAGTACTTTCTTAAAATCTGTTGTCTATGTAAGTACAATTTTATTCTTAATTTGTCACTGTGGCAGAAGAATCAAAATTATCCAAGTGATTGAAATAATAGGCATTAGACTGCGTTGTTATTTGCATATTCTAAATAAACCTGCTGCCATGTTTCTGTGAAAAGTTCTTTTAAATTAATAATTCACCATGGAATGACAGGTACATTCATCTACAATTGATGGATAGTGGTGACATGACAACCAGCAGTAAAATAGTTAACAATGTTGGCATTTAAATTAATCTTCAAAGTTATCTTCTCTAATTAAGATGAGTGGAGAATGTCTGGAATTATATTAGTGCTATTGTTTCAATCTATGTCAATAAAGACAAAAGTACATGCACTTATATTATTAAGGCTATATTTTCATCCAAAAGTAATTAAAATTAACAAAACTGTGGGTCTTGGAATATTGTGTGATAAAAATTTTAAGAATACTTTTTCCAGTAACATACTTCTGCAGTCCAGTAAACTACTTTGACTTGAAATTTTCCAGCATTTTTCTGCTGATATGTGACGCTTAAAAGCCTGGAACTTATATTTGAATAAATGCACACATTATTCCAGCCAGAGAAAAGTATCTGGTATAACAGATAATGTTGTTTCAATCCCTTCATATGAGGTTTCAGTAATACAGTCTGTATGTGACTGTCTTTTAAGTCTTCTCAGAAATTTACAGAGCTGATGCAGAAATTGGCAGTTTGCTAACTGCATTGTACAAGTTTCTGGAAATGTCTGGCATTTCTCACTGCAACCCAAATTGATATAGAGTAATGAATGAGATCTTGATTCTTCAAAATCTGCAGAGTCCAGGCACTGACTGACTTGAGAGACCGATTGTCATCCTGAGAGCTGAGGAAGTTCCCCAGTTGGTGGCCAGCTTGCACAAGGAGGAGGTGCAAAGACCACGCTGTTTGCACAGGTTCCTGCTCTTCTCGGCCTTCTTCTACATGGTACAATAAGAGTCCAGCAGTTGAATATTTGGCCTTTTTACTTCCCTCTCCTCTCCTCTCCTCTCCTCTCCTCTCCTCTCCTCTCCTCTCCTCTCCTCTCCTCTCCTCTCCTCTCCTCTCCTCTCCTCTCCTCTCCTCTCCTCTCCTCTCCTCTCCTCTCCTCTCCTCTCCTCTCCTCTCCTCTCCTCTCCTCTCCTCTCCTCTCCTCTCCTCTCCTCTCCTCTCCTCTCCTCTCCTCTCCTCTTCTTTCTGTATTTATCACATGAAGGTAAGGATCGTCCCAGATGCATATACTTCTTGCCTCTCCTGCCAAAGAAATATTTAGCTCATCCTGGAAAGGAACCCAGATGTAAGTTAACATGCACGGCTGGAAGACTCTTGATACTAAACAAGTGTTGATAACAGTATGACAGCACAGATAAACAGCAAAAACTTCAGCTCTCTTAGCAGATCCCCATACCTTCATTGTGCTGGGCAAAACACAGTGCAGCAAGACAGAAACAGTTCATATTCAGTGTTTTGTATAGCAAGACCTAGATGGAGAATTCTATTTATTTCAATTTGACCACCTGCATAGAATTTGCTCTGTACTAGAGATTAAATCTATTCAAACAGTCAATGAAGTGACATAGCCAACTCAACCTGAACATTTTCTTCTTGGAGGAGATAAATTCCCTTTGGAAGTACTATCCCAGCCCAGAAATAGAAAAGATCCTGGATGACTAGCTTGCATCAGAAACCTCAGAGACAGATGGCTGAATCTGTCTAAGCTGAATCGTGCCTCAGAGTGGTGTGCAGATCCTCTCTTGGCCCTTTGATGTTCAGGAGAGGTTGCAGCTGTGCATTTATTTACTATTTCTTCAGCGTTGGTTTCATAGAATCTTCCAGCAGGTTTATTGAATGCAGCTGAGTTGAGAGTGGAAGGACAAGAGGGGGAGCAGAAAGAGATTACAATTTCTTCTGGTATTAGACCAAGGTAAATCTGTTCTCTTCTTTCCAAAACAAAAAACTTGGAGGTATGTGTCTGCATCATATCGCTTTTCTGGGTGACTCGGAACTCAGTGTAAAATCATAAGCTATTCCCTACACAGAACCTATTTCTAAGATTAATTTTACAGTTTTCTTATTCTTCAGTTGTCAGCGGTAAAGAATCTTCTTATCTTAATCCTTCATTATCTACATTTTATTTACAAGGTAGTCTGTAAATCTTTTGATATTTTTTCACTCTGCAGAAGCTGGAACAGCTTTTTTCATGTTGGCTGTATTCATTGTTCCTTTTTTTTTCCAATAAGAAGAAAATACTTCCTCACAAAATCAAACCGCTGGTTTTTGTCATCCAATTCTATTTCTCTTATTAAAATAAAAATTTACTTACACTACATTTAATTATGCTCTCTATGTGACTCTGTTGTGTTTTACAAGGCTCGGAGGATTACAAATTTTATTGCATTCTTGTTCATTTATTTGTCTATTTTTCATCTGATGCTCTATCCTCAAATTTAAAACAAAATATTGTACTTAGTACTATGACTATCAGAACATTTTTAGACATCACTTTCAAAGCTTTCTCTCTGGTCTTGCCGATGGCTTTGATGATTTCATTACATATATAATATTTCCTCACCATATTTTCTTCTGTAGATTTTCTTATCCTGTATTGGGAATTTTTGACACTTCTAGTGGTTATTAGCTGTAGAAGAATTTGCTTTTTCTCACAGTTTGACATTGTAACAACTTTTTTCTCACTGACATATTTTTCCCTTTCATTTTTCAGGTGGGAGGAAAATTTTAAAGCATCAATGTTTTATTCTCTTCCTTTAAGAAGATTATATCAGAGTACAACACCATGATTATTTCATGTTTTCTCTTACTGAATGTAAAATTGTTAAACTAGTTCAGGGGTTAAGAGTAAGGAATTAGCAGCGAGGTACAGTCAGTTCAGTTCCTCTCTTCCAGTGAAAATCCAACTCACATTGTTCCTAAGTAGGCACAAACTGGCTGTAGCAGCCTGAATGATGAACTTATAGGGACATGTTTGAACCAGAAATAAGTCAAGTTTATTTCAAGCAAAGTTACCCACTATAATTATATTTCCATATACTACCTTATAGCACCCATGACTCAGTAATATAAAATGGCATAGAAAAAATATTTAAAAGAATCTTAGTTCTTTCTATAGAAATTGATGTCTTCTAAGACAAGTTGGTGTTTTTTTCCTTCCCTCTCCCTCTCCCTCTCCCTCTCCCTCTCCCTCTCCCTCTCCCTCTCCCTCTCCCTCTCCCTCTCCCTCTCCCTCTCCCTCTCCCTCTCCCTCTCCATCTCCTTTCCTCCCCTTTCCAATGATAGTCACTGTGCATAGATGTGAACCTTTTCACCTTCATCCATAAATTCCTGGAGAATAGAAAAGATTCACATCTGTAATCAGTCTGAAGTGGCTGCTGCCAAGTAAAGCTAATTTCATAAGTGCTTCTGCTGAGCACATATTCTACTCTCAACTAGAAAGGAAAAATCAAAGCATTTTAGCATAAAAACTGTGTTATTATATTTTTCTTTCTCTCCTTGTTCTCACAAAGATTAAAAGTCAGTAAGGTTCATTAGCTCATCTGAACCCTATATTTACCACTCAACCCTTAGATTAGATAGAAGGTATATTTCAACCAATTTAGGCCATGCCTCATGAACAATCACTTCTTTATGCCTCATCGTAGGCCATGGTTCCTGGAGAGACATTTTCTTCCTCTCTATTTTTACAGCATTACTTTAAAATGTGAACTTGTAACTACTCTTTCCTCCCCATATATATTAGAGGAGCAAAGGAAACTCTCCAAAAGGATTCATCTCACCTAATTTAGATATCTACTCCATAGACATCTATAACAGATAGTCAGGGTCCATTTATAGACAGACAACTGAGAGAAACAGGCACTTTCAGGGCATGACTCATTTAGCTTATTTTAAATTGTCTATGTTAAGACAACATGAATCACATCCCATTAATATAAGGAGAGGCTGCAGAAATTTTTCAGATGTTGGACATTTTCTTCTCATTACTGCCTTGCTTATGCATTCCAATTGTATTACTTTTTTTTGTTTCCACAGGGGAGGAATGAGGGCTCTTGTTGAGTTGATTAACTAATGGGCCTCCAAGATTCTCAAAGAATCTCTGATTTCCGAGAAGTTATTTCCACCTCTACGATTACAACTCTGTTCCTTGTGTTCAGTGATGATTCCTATTCACCTAACATTTGTCTGTACTACAATAGAAGCTGTAAATCTTGAAAACCCTGTTTGGCTAGACCAAATCTAAACAAGAAGTTTTAATCTTTGTCCAGACTGGATGAGCACTTGAAAATATTAGCGAAATATTAGGGAAGAAAAAAAAAAGAAAAAGAAAGAAAAGAAGGTGGCTAATTTTGTGGGCAAAAAAGAACAGAAAAATGAATATTACCAGAAATCTGCACAATGAAGTACCTAATAACTCATGTGCAATGCAAGCTATTGCTTACACTTTATCCATTTAATATATTTTTTACAAACTAATAATTTCATAGAACAAGCAAAAGTATATGCATGGTAAATGTTCAAAAATATAGAATAATACATTATTGGAAATGTTCCTGATTCTCCTGTGACTGCGATATTCTTCTGTGTCACAGGCATATATATTCCAGTACAAGGTAGCATCAAGTGTTACATATTTTTCCCTTTAACATTATCTATTGTGAGGCCACTGTGACCTTTAACATTAGACCATTAACACAGGTACTGTGTTAATTTTAGGTCCCTCACCACAAGAAAGACATTGAGGCCCTGAAGCATGTCCAGAAAAGGGCAACTAAGCTGGTGAGGGATCTGGAGCACAAATCTTATGGGGAGCAGCTGAGGGAACTGAGATTGTTCAGCCTGAGGAAGTGGAGGCTCAGGGGACACCTTACTGCTCTCTATAATTACTTGAAAGGAGGTTGTGGTGAGGTGGGGGTCAGCTTTTTCTCCTGGGTAACTGGTGATAGGATGAGAGGCAAACTTGTATCATGGGAGGTTCATGTTGGATGTTAGGAAAAATTTATTTGCAGAAAGAGTGGTGAGGCATTGGAACAGACTGCCCAGGGAAGTGGTGGAATCACCATCCCTGGAGGTGTTCAAGAAGTGTTTAGATGTTGTACTGAGGGAAATAGTTTAGTGGGCGTGATGTTGATAAGTTGATGGTTGAACTTGATCTTAGAGTTTTTTTCCAATGATTCTACAATTTTATGATTCTAATTACTTTAAGAATTGAGATAGCAAAAAGAGAAATCTAGTTGCATTGTCTGTCTGGTTTTTAACATCAGGGTAAAAAATTGGTGCAGAGCCTAGTTCATAAAATAAATTGCAATACTTAAAATAGTGTTCAACAGAAATAAAAATCAATCCTTGGAAGGACAGGAATAAAAATCCTCTGCAAAAATATTTCATACAGAATGTAAATGACTATTGGAGCTGTTAATGTTCAAACTGGAAAGGCATGCAAATCCAATATCTATATATAAAATGGGGATCAACAAATTGCTTCAATTATAATTATATCTACACTGGAATGTCTTGCACTGGATAAACTATTTGCAGGGGTTTGTTATAACTTCAAGTAATTTAAATAATGAAGATGACATGGAAAAAATGCAGTGGTTGATGTCAAGATTCTGTGCTGCCTCTGCATACATTATATGGCAGCAAATATATCCATATTAGATGATGAGGATGGGTGGGTCACTTCTGAAGAGGCAGCAGCACAATAAGATGTAAATATATATTCAGAACAAAAATAGTCTGGAGACAAATACAGCTAATTAATGTAGTATGCCAGTCCTGTGTAAGTCTCTGTTGTGCCTCATGATTGTTTTGCTGTAATCTTGTAGTTAGACCTCCCAGAGCTTATTTGACACCTATTACATTCTGAGACTGTCACCAAAGACTGTTTGGCGTATCATAATGAACAAGTGTTTGCTTTCTGTTTCAAGTCTTATGAAAAAAACCACTGCTTTATCTTGTCTCTACTGGAAGCTCTCCATATATTCTACTTTGCATTCTAATGGATAAACTTTGTTTTCACAGCCATTTGTGATAACTCTAAGTGTCCTAGATGAAATTAAGCAGCTTAAGTATGCCTTTGGTCAGGCAGAAAAACATAGTTTATTTTCCAATCTTTGCTAAAATTTGTCTAAATAAAAACATCATTCTGATTATAAATATAGAAGTTAAAAGCATGCATGATATGAGGCAATTAAATAACTGTCTCCCACAGATGTGCAGTGTGAGCTCGGTGCTTCACTCTTGCCACATCACCAAGTGTATACACAGGCTAGTCACGAGGAAAGACTTTAATGATATTGATAGTGAAACACTCCAAAAGACTGCAGAGCAGCTGGAGTAAACTGTTAGCCTTTATTGCTGGCAATTATACAAACAGCTGTCTCCATGACCTAAGATGATCCTGTATTGAGGCAGAAGAATAGATTATATGAACTTTCAGTGTCCTTTTCTACCCAATGTCTGTAATTTTATGCGTGGAATTTTAATGTGTGCGTGTGTGTGGATAAATCAAGGCTCTAAGGTTCAGGGACTGGAAAACAAGCTAATACTGAAGAAAGTAAAAATAACATTGTAGAGTTAGTGAACTATAGAAGCAACACACAAAAAAAGAGTAATGGCAGTGGAATATGTTGAGATAAACTCAATTTAGCATGTTCATTTTTGATCTCTAAGATTATTTTAGATTTTATTAAAATAAGAGAGTGTAACCTTAGTTATCTGCTAGATCAGCAAATTTGGTGTCTTCAAGTATTCATTTCTCCCACATTAAAAAAATATAAAGAAAAAAAGAACAAGCAAACAAAACAAAAGAGGCAACAAAAAGTCTTTTAGCTAACGGTGACAAGATTGAAAAAAATATATAAAATATATGTCCGTTTATACTGTAGAAAAAATCAGTTTTAGGGCAGTTTTGTTTTTATTCTGCATTTTTTGAGAATCAAAATTCAAATGTAAATATATATATATATGTTCACACCTAGAATTCTTCATAAACACTGTGAAACCTTTATCTTAAATGTACATACATTTTGTTTTCTTGGAAAATTAAGGAAAAATATGAGCCCTACAAGGATGAAAAATTTGACTTGATCCAACAGGATCACGTCCAGCAGGTTTGCTGTCTGGAAAGCTAATGACATCCTGGGCTGCATCAAAGAAGTGGTGATCAGCAGAGCAAGTGATTGTCCCCCACTACTCTGCCCTTGCAAGGCCCCATCTGGAGTACTGCATCCAGGCCTGGGGCTCCCAGTACAGGAAGGATGTAGAGCTCTTAGAGCAGGTCCAGAGGAGGGCCACTAAGATGATCAGAGGGCTGGAGCACCTCTCCTGTGAGGAAAGGTTGAGGGAACTGGGCTTGTTTAGCCTGGAGATGAGATGGTTTTGGGAAGTCCTCACTGAAGCCTTCCATTACGTATAGGGAGCTTTTTTTCCAGTATGTAAAGAGAACAGGAAGGAGAACAACTTTTTACGTGGGCAGGTACTGATAGGACAAGGGAGAATGGTTTAAAACTAAAAAAGGGGAGATTTAGTTTGGGTATTAGGATGAAATTTTTTACTCAGAGAGCGGTGAGGCACTGGAACAGGTTGCCTGGAGAAACTGTGAATGCCCCTTCACAAGAGATGTTCAAGGCCAGGTTGGATGGGTGCCTGATCTATAGTGGCCTGATCCAGTATAAAGGCTGGATCTATAGTGCCTGATCAGGCAGTCAGCAACCCTGTCCATGGCAGGGGATTTTGTATCCACAATATAAAGAAAAAATAGTAGAATCTGAAGTACGGTAATGATATGATTTTTTTTCACAGTCCCAGTTTCATTGTTTACTGTTACTTAGAATGAAGTTACATTTGAAGTCATGAAATATCTGTTTATTGCATAGTTATAGGGTTGATGCTATTTTCTTTGCTCCTGATAGGCATTATAGTCATAAATATTTATACCTTCTACCTCACAGATTTGCTGGTAGATCACAGGCCAGATGTTCTTTGGTATCTGTTTAAATGAATTTATATAAAAAAAAAACAACCCTAACACTTTATCAGGAACAGTTCTGTTGATGATTCTTGGCAGTCTTCAGACCTCTGGGACTCAGGTAGTCAAGCTTGTGATAATTATATATAATTTCCTAAAAAAGTATCTATTTTTTTCTCTTATTTTGTGAAAAAGAAAATAGAACACCTGTAACAACTGGAAAAGAACATTCTAGAGGCAATTTGAGACTTAACTAATTGTCTTCAATCAGAAGGTCCTGATGGAGGGTATTATTTTTACATTTATTTAGGCAAGAATTGATTAATATTGTAGGTAATGCATATGCTTAAGAAAGGACAATCAACTTTTGTTTTGCTGCACTGAGTAATAGGAAAATTAGTCCTGAGCTCTAGATGTCTATCAGCATGCAATCAATTCAAGAGTCAAAAACAATGTAAATAATTTCTAAAACTTTAAAGAAAGCCCAGGATGAGATGCTCTAATGACTTGGTTACATCTTGTAACAGAGAAATTCTTGGGTCCAAAAGCTGACTCTTAGCCAAAGTACTGTACCGTAGGTTTACTTTTTGGCATGTTATAACCACCTCTGAAAAAGTACAAGGTGATCATAGAGAAAAGGCTGAGGTAGAATAAGGCCAGAAAAAATAAACAGTCATAACTAAGAAAAAAGCTCTAGAGTTCTAGCTGTAGTTAACAAGCTATTCATAGATGAAGGGATTTAACTGTAGAAAAAAAAGTTTATCAAGATTACAGATTGTACTGTGAGAGATTTCTGTTGTATGTTTTAAAGCCGCCTGAGTAAATTAAGTATGAGTAGACATGGTCCCTAGCATTTAGATTAAACTGATGTTGGTTTTCAGTTTTATATTCTTTGATACTACATAACTGAACTGAATCAGAAATGTTACCGTCTTTAGTTGACAACTACCGTGTAAGAGAGATCTGATTCCTCTAAAGGCAAGAGGAACTCAAGTGCCAAAGTTAGTACTGAAATGTGATGTTTGATGTTAATTTTGCTAGACACAGAAATAAAGAATATGTGTGTTTGCAAAACATTAGACTAGAAGTCTGAAATATGTTAAAATACTATGCAAACATCAGTTTAATTGAGACTTCACTATCTGACACTAAGTTTATGTTAACTACTACAATAACAGAATCCTAGAAATTATCATTTGAAATTCAGAAAGAGTATATTTTTTTAAAGTAAATCATGGTTATTCCACAAATAACACCTGATATTATTTTATTACTTTTTTTAATAAAAGACATAGCTGAGCTATCTTGCATTAAAAATTCACCATAGTACAAATATAACTATCAGCTGTATTGCTCTCAATTTTATTCTGGGAATACACATAAAGTATGTATGTGCTTTGTGAATGTTATTTTTTGTTTTTATTTTATGTAGAGGGGGAAGCCACATTCCAAACACTACTTTTATGGTTTATTTTTTGGACATTTTTCAAAACATTGATCTATGAGCATGATTTCAGAAATATCTGCTAAAAGATGAAAAAGTACGTGAGGCAGACAGAGAGATGTGATCATTCTTTCATTTTTGTTGTCTTTTTCAGTGAGTTCCCATTTGACTCTCATATGTAACATCAATAAAAAATAATACAGTATGAATACTGCCAAGTGACAATATAATCTGCTCTAAAACTGAGTTTAATTACAACATCAATTGATTAAAAGCCTGGCCTCACTACCTACAGCATGCTTGTTAAAGACAGGCATGTAACAAAGGCCCAACTAGCTCAGGCTCACATCAGCGGATAAATTCAAATGTGTTCTCTCCTTGTTTTTCACTGCATCCTTGAAGTACGCACAAAGGTAGAGAGCTAGTTAAAACTTGAGAATGAGGTGCCTTTCTTTTCTGTCTATTTGGATGGAGGAATCTCCATTCAAGTTCAACATCAAATGACTGTCTTGCACTAGTTTTTATTTTTTTCATCTCTCCATTTTTTTTTTAATCCATATACCATAGTCTCTGTGACATGTTAGGAAAAAACATGGAAGAAAAACAGGGCCAGTAAATAATCCAGGATTAAATTATTACTTATGCATCAGACTATTTAATCCCTAATGAGTGTAGAATCTGTTGGCTCTGTGTGCCAGAATTAAAAATAATTATGAGAAGCTACTTATGTCTTTTTTTTTTTCCTGAAATAGCCAACACCTTTTCAGTGGGCGTTGAATAGATTTTCACTGCTATTATCCGGTATTATGAGCATTATATTCTAATTTCTCCCTGAATTCCAAGCAGACTTTAAAACTTGCCATGCAGATCAGAGAAAAAGTGAGAGAATTCAGCTCCATATTTGTATCTATGCAAATTTTTATAAGCAGAAGTTAAAGATGACAAAATTTACTGTTTTAATCAGTCATTTGACAACAGAAAGCTCAGAAAAGCAATTAAGAACACATGAAGCATAGGAAAAGCACACACAATTAGGAAAACAAACAATAGAATAAAGACTGTCTCCTCTGGAGAAAAGTAAGCTGTAATTTCCCTGCCACCTGAATTTGGCTCATTACTGACGAGAATGTTAAAGATCTCCCAGCTGACAGAAAATCATCAGACCATAAGGAGAATATATAATACTACATCTGCTCCATTAGGAATGACAGCTATAATTCTTTATCTTGAATCAAATAGCTAACTCTATATATAAGTCATTTTCCTGCCAGTTCTTAAATGTCTTCATGAATTTTAGCAGTTTAAACCCACGTTATTTCAGTAATTCTTTTGAATGACCAAAGCCAAGTTAAATGATAGAATTGAGAGTAATAGGATGAAAGCTATTTTTGGTAAAATTTATGCCATGACAAGTGAGAATCCAATCCAAATTGTTTTGTAGAGTTTTCCCAGTCAGTTCATTAAAGTTTGGATCGGATCAGATCCTTATGACATAATGCTTTTGCAGTAGACCTGAATTTAGATGTGTATTTTCACATGATATTTCTTCCTATTAGCCACATAATGTAGACCCATGGTATAATACTCTTATTCACTTTCTCTGGTTCCTTTAAGAATGAACTGACTCATTATATAATAAAGTTGAAGGCACCATAAAGAAAACACTGTAATTGTTGTTAGTAACAGACAGATTCTAACAGTTTTCAAATAAACAAATTCAATTTGAACGAGGACTAAATATCTGCTTGTGTTAAGTACAGCTTTTCATTTACAATTCAATTCATACCAGTACTAGAAATGTCTCTCTCAAAAAAAAGGAATTTTATAACAAGTTCCTGTACTGTAAATATGTTGTAACAATAACATGACCTACTCTTCTGATCATCTTGAAAATATTTTCTTTATTACTTGTTTAATGACTTCTAAAATGTTTATAAAATGAGTTTTTTATACTTTGTCTTTTTTTTTTTTTTCCCTAAAGGGTAGACCCATTCTTAAAGTTTATCATGAATTCTGAGATTCATCTTTTTTAATTAGAGGATGTAAACAATTGCTTTTGTAGTTTAGTAATTCTCCAAACTGCCTTTGAATCCAGATCAGACTACAGTAAAAGAACTTCCCACTGTATAGTTTTATACCACTCTATGTGAATGCTTAACAAATTGAAAAGCTTTATATGATTTAATATTTGTAGCACTAAAAGCAGAACTGTGGCTTTTTAGCACTCATTTCTCTTCATGTACTTGCTGGAAGAAAAATGTATTTACAGTAGCAGCCTTCCTTTAGATAATGTTTTGCAGAAGGGAAAGTATATTTTAAGGTTTTTTTGCCATTCTTCACAGTAGATTTTGTATGTGTATATAAAAGGAAGTCTAAAATGGAAAATGTGTACCTGAAGAAAAACCTAGTCTAAAAATAATCAGAAAAAGAGAAAAATTAAAGACAAATGTGATTTTTTTTTTTACCATCAACCCATATTTTAGAGCCCTTTCTTTTTACAGATGTTTGCTTTCCTTCTCAGCAGTCTAAATATTTTGAGCTGTGGGGATTGTTCTTACATTGCATATTTTTTCCTTCTGGTTCCAATTTGCAGGGAGCTGGGCTGATGCCCTTGAATGGGAGATGAGAGGCGCAGCCATGCCCCCTGCAGTGTGCTCGCCCTGACCTGCTTTCAGGACAGCCAGTCATAACGTGTAAAGCACGTGATCCTGCCATCAAAACAAACCATTAAAAGTAAAAGCTTAAGACTGAGTTAGGACACTCTGGTCTTCAAATACTGTCTTTTTTTTTTTTTTTTTTTGCTAACTGATCACAGGTGGATGAAAAGGTATCTCTGAGACAATTATCCATGAACTGGATAGGTTCACTGTTACAAAGTTGGGAAGCTATAAGCTAGAGTTTCCCTAGCATTAAAAAAGTAGTATTTGATGATTGCAATGGCAAAGGCACAAATGAAAAGCAGAGAATGAAAACATGCTCCACTTAATATCTGTGCTAAAAATTCTACCCTAAATGTCACTTCCTCTCAGTAATGCTCTTGGTTCTACCCTCAGTAATGTTGCATTTCGACAGCATCAAATATTCTATGACAAAAATATGTACAGTTAAAAAATGCCAATAACAGTATAGTACCTGTTATAAACATAGGCTAGGAGTGGTCCTTGTTCACAATAAATATCTATATATATTGCTCAATAAATCTAATAGTTTTAGAAAAGGGATTTCAAACAGATTAGGTTAATGGTTGAGGTTATTTCTCCTCTCAAGACCTCCGTCTGATCTTAGTATTATAATTAGCAAAAGCACAGTTCTGGAGATATTGAGGCAGGGTATGCATGGCAATGCTTTCAAAGCTTGATAGTTACAGTTTCTTGCAATTGAATTACAAAATAGCTATACTTGATTAACTAGTAGTTATTGTCATTATCATAAATTTAATTGTTAGGTTATATTAGTGACAGATTAAATAATTTCAGTGCAGCAGCTACTAAGAAAGACAATTTTCTTATTCCACATTAAAAAAGAGTTTAGAATTATACACGTAAACACAGAGATGCATATTCATTTATTGACCAAGAGTTTTTCTTTCTTGAAATGGAAAGTTGGAACACGAAGACAATAAGAATCTATTCCAACATGTGTCAAGACCTAGGCACTGAACCTATATGTCTTCTTAAAACTCCTCCATATGAGAATCAATATGTGTAGATGAATAGATGACTATTGTTACCTGTGGTGGGCAGTGATTTATTGGCAATCTGTAAGAAAGTGAAAGTTATGAACATTTCATTTCATTTATTTACTTACTAACTTATAGACAAGGTAAAAAAAATAAATAGTATGTCTTGGTATTAAGAACTAAGAATAATTAACTCTACACTAAAAGAAAAAGGAACAAAAGTCTAGCAGATACTACAGAACACGATTATTTTGATAAAATCCCTTCCTCTCTTCCTTTTGTTAAAATTCATTTCTTATGGACCTAATGGAGGATGGCACTGGTAGGGCCATTATTATATTAATAAGTATTATCATCACTTTCAAGTTTTAAATTTAAATACAAAAAGTAATGCAAAGAGTAGTAACAACATATATATCCTGAATAATGCTTAAAACATATTTAAAAAGACAAATGAAACATAAATGATTAAAGCCTTTCAAACCAATAGATTTTTTTGAGTACACCTTCCCCACAGAATAGGGAGAGAGCTTCTGCTGATGGCAGTTATTGCCTGTGAAGCAGACTTTCTGCCTACTTTCTTTGTTTCAATTATCACTATTGCTTGGATCATAAATAGTGTTCCCAATAAGCTTTGTTATTCTGGTTAACTAAACACTAATTTGTTGCCACGTAGCATCTGCCTACATCACCTTTATTTCTTCATTCTATGTGCTTCATAAAACCTCTTATGATATCCTTTGCCACACTGAGGTTTCCTTCAGAATGAGATCTTATCTTCTGAGAGCTTTTCATTTGAACAGACCAAATCAAGCACCAGACTGCTTCCTCTTTGAAAACCAGACACTGGGAAATTGCCACCTAATGGAGCATCAGTGAAGACCTTGATTCCCCTTCTTGGTAGTGACATCAGTTTTGGCAGTTGGTTGTATCTTTCTTCTAGAAAATTCCACGTATAAAATTTTTGCCATAGAATGACCCCCACGCTGTTACCTTTTCCTCTTATTATTGACTGTTATTATCATATTACATCACTGTCCTAAAATCCATATTCTTCCCCTGTCATCCTCTTATGCTTTTAACTTGTCTTTTAAAAAATAGTGGTTTTAAATAAAAGCGTGTATTGCATTTCTTATTATAAACTCTTTTTAGGATGATTTTATGAGATAAAAGACTTTGAAGCATTGCTAGTTTTGTTAAAGTGAAAAAAATAAAAAACAACCAAAAGCCAGTAGTTTGATTTTAATTTCTTAGCAGGTGTTTTTTTGTGTTTTTTGGTTTGTTTGTTTGTTTGTTTGTTTTTTAAGGTGTCATGTTTTTTTTTTTACTTAACAAAAATTGGGATTTATTTAAGCTGTTTGTTTGTTTGTTTTGCTATTTTTCATTTAGCATTACAAAAATATTTTTTTCTTCATCTAACTTTGTAGCGTTATACACTTTATACACAGCGAACAATTCAATTAGATTCATTGTAGAAGAAGTGTTGGATGTTTTCTGAATACCTATTTATTTGGGGAAATAGATTCCTATTTATTAGTTAAAGTTACTTATCCTGTGGGTCTGCTAACATTTAAATATTCTACAGGAATATTCTTTGGTAGTATGTGTGTAATAAGAAAAATAATATAAAATCCTAATAGAATAGAACTAACGTAAACATAAATAAAAGTTATGACAATTTCACTATTGTTCTTTCATATTGATGGCTAAGTTTTTGGTTTTTTTCTTATTAACGACTCTTGGACTACTCATTCTTTCTACTTCTGAGACTCTTTTCAAATCCAAGTATAGTTCCAAGGAAAATAACTACAGCAATCAGTTTAGTTTACATCATACTTGGCAAGTGAAAATTCTGGAGAAGTAAAATACTCAACCATAAAAACTGCTGATTCATCCTATCCTGTCTTCTACTTAGAATACCGTTTAATTTTCAAGGAAATAAACAGAAAATTCAAGAAATTACATACATTAGCTGGTGACTTTATTTCCTTTGTTTGTATTTTTTGAAAGAAAATAACAAAAGCAAACATTCATGCTGAGGTATTTATCAGTATTTGCACAGATTTTTGAAACTTTTTGAAGAAGAAATTAGTATGGTATAATCATGGACCAGTAAAAGAGTCTAAATAAGTGGTAGACCCTAACTACAGTGCCTCACGGGGACTATGAGAAACATCTATATTTTCTCTTTATTTTCTGCATGTATTTTTATATACATATAAAATTGTGACTAGTTCACAGTGTTGATAATAGAGATTTGTGGCTTCAGTAAAGCTACCATTAGCTACCATGAGAACATTTTTAAATTAAATACTTACATGGAAAATAATATATTGAACACTCTCAAGATTAATTTTCCATGTATCTTCTTTGCAGTATGACTAAACGCACACCATTTCTGTGTGAGCTGGGAGAAATGATGATTTAACGGCTTAGAGCTGTTTTGAATTTACTTAATAAGTTATCGTGATTACTGCAAAGTGCATGATGATAAACTGTTCAGATTTCATTTCATTTTGTGTGAAGTGAAACATACTCCTACATGGTGAGCAGGAACAACAATAAAAATCTCTACAACACCGGTGTATGTATCTGGAAGTGCAAGTCCTCAGAAATGTGAGATTCTATCTTTTATTGTCACATTTCATAGTAAAGTCATAGAAATTCTCATGTCTTGACTATGACAACCACCCTGTCTTTTTTATTTTCCTCATGTTAATATCATGGAATGTCTTTCTTGTTTTTCTGCTTATAAGTTACAGTCTTAAACTGCCTTTGTTGTTCTAGCCTTTAATTTAGTCTTCTGTTCAGGAAGTGGTCTGTTTAACGCTCTCCTCCTTTTAGTTAACAAAATCTAGCCTGAAATTCTAAAAAGAAACAGCTGCACTTTGGAAAAACACCAAAATCATTGGATACACTTTCTTTTCCTTCCTTGGACTGAGTGGGAGGATAGATTACTAAAACAGAAACAGATTTTGTGTGAAAGCAGGTGGCTATGCAGCACATCCAGATTTTGCCTTTACCTAATGTTCAGTCTTACTCATGAAAGATAAAATCACAGCACAGTGTACCGCACAATTTGGAGGCCTTTAAGTTTCTGAAAATAGAGTTTAAAATCGAATTGAAAGGCTCTAAAATGTAGCCTTGATTTTGATTTTCCAGGATTTTTCTCCCTGGCTTTCCAGAATTTTCCTTTAGAGAAGATCTGAGTAACAGAAAAATTGGTAGTGTTAAAGTGAGTTAAAAGTCCATTATCTTTATCACTTCTTGAGAGAGCAGAGCATCTGGAAGCAACTACTGGCTGCTCTCATAAATTTTCTTAACTGTATTATTATGAGAAACATTAACTGAAGCTCTCTGGTATCTTTAGACATGTTATTGTTAGTTTTGTTCAACATCATCACTGTTCTGCAGCATCACTGGAAACATGAAAACAGCGAGCAGCTCTTGTTGGTGGGGATTCAGTGGAGATCAAACAAATCTCTTCTGTCTCCACTAACACAACCTAATGCAGAGTGCTTGAGAGGACTTATTCTGATGGACAAACAGTTTCTCATAATCTATGGCTTGCAATTGCATTAGGTGATACCTATGTCCAAGGCAACCCTTCTTCGTGTTGAGCTATGCATTCATTATAATTTTTTAGAGACTTGGCTCCTCTTAACACATCAGTAATTATAAGTCTAGTTCATTAAAGTAAGTCCAGTTCTTCTATATCCAGAACACATTTCTGAAGCTTTTACAAAATGTAGCTGCTTTTCTGCCAAACAATGTTAGATGGGGAAATATATATATATATATATGCATATATGCATATATCAGTTTTCTAGGAAATATGTTTTCCTCTTGATTACTCATTGAGGTCAGCATAACATGCCTCAGTTTGTCTGGGCTATTTGAGACCTCTCTTGCAGTTAGTTTTGCTTTTGCAGCTGAGATAGTTTTCTGTACCTAAATAAAACATTAGAGACTAGTAGCAGAATGCTTTTTATTAAAAGAATTGCGTATCTAGTTTATTTTCAACTTTTTTGTTTGTTTGTTTTTCAAATGTGATCAAACAATATTCTTATATACTGGATGATTTTCATTTTGAACTAAACATTATTGTCAAATGTAATAAAAACCAGAATCCAGGGAAAGAAGCTCTCTCCACCTATTACCATTACCATCAGGGTCAGCTCCTGAAAATTTATTAAGAAGGTTAAAAAGAAAAGATTACAGTGCAAATGCAGTGATTGTCAAAATTGGACAGATGTAATGTGGCAAATGACTGTATCTGATTATAACTTATTATTGAATTGCTTATTAAGAGTTCCTTCCCTGCCTGGCACATTGATAGTGTGGAAAGCTGAGCAACGGGTGGGGAGAAAACCATACCCCTTAACAACACATAGTGTTCTTCAGCACTTCTGCCACTCGTCTGCATAGTTGAAGTTCCCTGTGTTACAGGGAAAAGGCAGTTGTAGCCTACATTTCTGTGAGCATCTAGAAAAGATTTTGTTGAGGTAAATTCCATCTGACCCCACAGTAAATTTCAGAGTCTGGATAAATAAATATCAGCCTCTCTTCTATTATTGTCTGTTTCATATGGTGGCAAAAAAAAAAAAAAAAAAAAAAAAAAGACCTTTGATTTTTGTAGTTTATTCTCTTACTACAGAAATGAAAACTCACGTGCCTAACAGTCATTTACTAAAATGTTGGTTTTGTGTTTTTGCTTGTTCTTTGTTTGCTTATTTATTATCCCCGAATGGTTTTACAGTTTTTTGTTATTATTATTGATATTTGATCATCAAGAGCAGTGCAATTGATAGATATTTACAGGCCTGCCTGAAATAAATTCATTCTGGTGGAACAGAAATGATAAAAGGCTAATGTAGCAGATGATACAGAAATTTTACAAAGAATTTCAACTAGGTGCTACAGTTCACGTACTGAATTTCACTTCTGCTTTTCAGTACTGAGTAACTTTTCCCATAATAGATCAACCTTGGTGAATAATATGTCCTTATATGCAGCCATAGTACTTTGAAAACCACTGAAATTTTGTGCTGGTTAGTTGCTAACTATAAATTTCCAAGGGTGACATTTTTGCTACAGGAATTTTGGACCTTTCTGTGATGAATTATTAATATAGATGAAATATCTACCCACTGCACATAGCACATCTATCTTATTTGGATGTCTTGGACAGTTTTAAAATGTTGATAACTGATAGCGATTTCTCACCAAAGCATTTAATCATTAAACATAAAAATAAATAAATAAATAACAGAACGATATAGGAAGCATTTATCATGCTCAACTTCAGATACCTCATTCAACCAGATAAACTATCCAAATGGCTATACTTACTATAGAAAACAAAATGGGGAGAAATCAAAGACTCGAGACAAAGACTCATAGTTGTCATAGAATCATAGAGTCATAGAATTACAGAACCAACGGCTTAGGCTGGAAGGGACTTTAAAATCACCTAGCTCCTACCCCTTGCCATTCACAGTTTTGCTCCCCACCAGCTCAGGCTGCCCAGAGCCCCATGCTACCAGACCTTGAGTGCCTCCAGTGATGGGGAATCTTCTTTGGGCTGTCAGTGCCTCACCACTCTCTGAGTAAAGAGTTTCCACCTAACAGCCAATCTAAATCTCTCCTCTTTTTCTTTAAAACCATTCCCCCTTGTCTTATACAAAACTGTATAAAAAGTTGATCTTCCTCCTGCTTTTAAGCTTCCCTCAAGTACCGTAAAGCTGCAATAAGATCACCATGGAGCCCTCTCTTCTCCAGGCTAAACAAGACCAACTCCCTCATCTTTTCTTTTGTAGGAGAGGTTTCTTCAGCTCTCTGATTGCCCTCGTGGTCCTCTTGGCCCAGTCCAACAGTTCTGTGTTCTTCTTGTGCTTGTCCTTGATGTTTAATTTTTAATTCACATCTGGTACGTTTTAGACCCACAATCAGTAGATACATTTTTGGAAGAACAGAAAACCACTGCTATAGGCATTCAACTACTGCTAGTGTCATGCTATAATGCCCCACTCAGACAGGTATCAGTCTTCACAGCCTTCTTAGTACTGTTTGCTCATTTAAGTGATAAAAATACTCAGAAAGCAATTATTATACTATAATTAAAGTATTACAGTTATTATTGAAGGTAGTATTGGCTTCCAAGACACCATTTCAAGCCCAACTGAGGCCAAGGCCAAGCACTATTTAGTATGGACACAAGCAGTCCCACCAGCTTAGTATCTGAATCAGATATTAGTTCCTGTTGTTACTTAGTTTACCTTTTAGGTTTATCCATAATTTTCCTTTGTGGTTTTTTTTTTTCTTTTTCTTTTTCTTTTCTTTCTTTCTTTCTTTCTTTCTTTCTTTCTTTCTTTCTTTCTTTCTTTCTTTCTTTCTTTCTTTCTTTCTTTCTTTCTTTCTTTCTTTCTTTCTTTCTTTCTTTCTTTCTTTCTTTCTTTCTTTCTTTCTTTCTTTCTTTCTTTCTTTCTTTCTTTCTTTCTTTCTTTCTTTCTTTCTTTCTTTCTTTCTTTCTTTCTTTCTTTCTTTCTTTCTTTCTTTCTTTTTTTAAATATCTGTGTAGACACAGATGGTCCTCCTGAGAGTTACTCAAGTGATTTAAAATAGACTCATCCTGAGCTGTCCTACTGAGAAGACTTGTTTCTGTTGACTGAGAAAACTAAACAAGGACAATATTGCAGTAAAAAGGATTTTCGAATCTGAAGGTCTCTCTGCTGAATGTGATTGAAGAGTTGTGTCTGCAAGGCTGGCCTAGGTTTTGACATAAAACATGAAGCATAAAAGCAGGATCTTTTTTCTAGATGTCATATTTGGTGGGCTGTTTGTTTAATGGAAATTAAACTGGTACAATTCAATTTTTTTCTTTTTGAGAAGATTCCCCTCTCTTTCCCTTTCCCTTCCCTCCCCTTCCTTTCACTTCCCTTCTCTTTCCTTTTCTTGGAGTCGAATAATCAACAAACTTTCCATCTTGCCTCCAAAACTGAGATTTTCCAATAAGTTTACAAATATGATTCCAAACATAACAAGAACATTAGAGGAAAAAATCTACAAGTGCTACACTTAGTGGTTTGAAGCAAACAAGATGTACATCTGTTTGATCAGGCGTTTCAGCATGATGGTTTAGAAGTACTTTTAAAGAGACTGAAAAGCCATACTGAACAGAACTTTTTATGTCATTACTTGAAATTATAAAAGAAAATATTCTTTCCCAACATGTAAAACAACCAGCATTGTATCCAGCAGTCCTCAAGGCTGGGCAAGGAATACATGACTGCTAACACAATAGCTGAAACACAATTATCTGTCTTCAGGGTGGGCAGAAAGTTGTGTGCAGCAGCTGGAGCTTTAGAGAAACTGACAAGTTATGTTTTTATGACCTGCTTGAATCAATCTGTTTCGACATTTCAGGAATTACCACAGCTTCTGGGAAAAGCCAAGCATGCAGCTTGAGCCCAACAAGCCAGTACTCTGTGTTGAAGTTTAATTAAGCCACCTACTGAGAAAACTACTATGAGGGAAGCTCTACTCTGAGTGCAAGATTTTCAAACCAGTGGATAGCATCCAAGGAAGATAGCAGTTTCGACACCCAATGTATTTGCCCTAGTTCCTATGAATTACATGCCCTACTTCTTATGAAATATGCATATTGAAAGCTCAGTTAGGAGTAATGTTTGCAAATTTGTTGGTTACAGAATCACCAAGATTGGAAAAGACCTTCAAGATCATCCAGTCCAGTTTCAGTACAATACTGAAATAGTCACTGTGTTAAATATATATGTAATATATATATATGTATGTATTTTTCATTTTATTTCATTTTGGTAATTGAGTAGCATACTTAGTCTTTACAGATTGTCACTGCTACAATTCCATTTATTCTTTTAGATTTTCCTGGCTTAGCTTTAATTCATCAATATTAGTGAATTTTCAAAAAGCTTGGTGACGTGTTTAAGAACATCATTGGCGTGCTTAGAAAGTGTGATAGCAGAATGCAAATGTGAACCATGAGAGAGAATGGAATTCATTAGATGTAATTAAAGAGTCTGCAAGTAATATTTGTCAATTTATGTTAAATAAGAAAATTATCTACTTTTTATCATACATTATTTTCACATTTCAGACATTTTATAGTATTTTTAAACAAATAATTGCTTCTGCATTTTTTAGTATAGTACAGAATGAGGAAACTAACAATGATTTTAAACAGTCACCATACTGATGCCTGTGGGATAATTCTAACCGGTTATAAGCCTGGAGTTAGATATGAAATGTTTATGTGAGTTTTTTTAAGTTAAAGTTCTGCTTGATGCCATAGGATTTTGCTAAGATTGATTACTAACCAGTGAAAGCAAATGAAACAAGATTACATTCCTATCTATCCTTGCTTCTTCATCTTTGTTTCCACTTGCGGCTACTTAGAAACCATTTATCTTTCTTTGAAAGGCAGTAATAGTATTTGTGTGATACCTCTTTAAAACTATCTTCCCCACCGCATTCTCTTTAATTGTTTATCTACTTTGTTCTATGTGGCACTTTAAAAGGTACATTGGTAACCTATGTGTTGCAGACAGTATCTCATTTTATGTAAAAGGAAAATCAGTATTTTATTCAGGAAATTGCAGACACTTGGATTAGTGTCAAATGTTAGCATTTTAGTTTTGCTTTTACTCACTGACCATTTTCAGAGGGGGAAAGATGTTTTTTAAATATATATTGATCTAAGGATTAATCTTATCCTAACAAACAACTCAGAGCATAGAGAACTGCATTTTCACACCCAGGCTAAATAAATTCTTAGTGGTCATCTTTGACTAACAGATGTATTTCAATTAATTATCTGTCTGCTGAGGAACCTGGTGATTTTAGAAATAGAGATGTCAAGTATGTATGATCTAAAGCAGATACTTTCTATAGATGTGTTCTGTTAATGGACAGTCAAAAGTTGTGATACCGTTTGCTTTTAAAATTTAGTAATTTGTGAAGAATACATGGAAATGTGTCCTAAGGTTATTTTTCTACAAATACACTGGTGGAATTTTCTAAGTATGAGGAAATTCAGTGAGATGTGAACTGTTTCTTGTGACTGAAAACTGTGATACAAACTTCACTTCTTTGAAAATTGAATATTTCTCAGTTTTCACTTTAAGAACTGTATTAAACCTTCACTTAAGTCCCAGAAAAAAAAATTCTATTAACTTCCTCAAAAACTAAAGTGTCCTTCTATTACTTTTTTTTCTGTCTGCAGCTGAAATGTTTCTGTATTATCCAAATCCCCTACAGTATCACTTCAGAGAGTCTTCATTTAAGCCATTGAATACTTCCCAGATGTGTCAACTGGGAGAGAGTATACTAAACAGAGCAGAAGAATTAAAAACTGAAATTATTTTGGCTTTATATATAATATATGTTTTAAAAGAATTTACTACTGAAAAAGTCATGAAAAGAAAAGCAGAAATGATACATAGAGTATACGCGACTTGAAGATTTTAAAATGCTACAATTATAATTCAATTGTTGTAATTTGGAGATATTAGCAGAGTAAGAATGAGGTACCAGATTTCTGGATATAAATAGCATGATTGGCTTTTTTTTATTCAAATTTTTCTGGCTTGATCAAAAAATTTTCCATAATTATCTTTAAATATTTCCATCTCACACTCATGTATATGTTTTGAAATAGTTGAATAAATAACTGAAACTAATAAGATTAAGATTTTAATCCTGAGGAACAGAATATACAGGCAAAAGATTCCCAGATTAGTTCAATCAGTCACAAAGAGGTACTTAAAAGAAGCTGCCTATAATCTTAAAAGCTAGCGCTAGACAGGCAGAACAGAAAAAACAAAACAAAACAAAAAAAAAAAAAAAACCCACAACATGAGACTTGAGATTGCTGTCGCCTAAATCACATTTAAACACCCAATAAATGAATCTTTGCTAAGCTGAATCTTTAGCATCTGAAGGTTTTATCATGTTTGCCAGACGAGGCTGGCTGCAGGGATCAGAGTAGGGTGAAGGGAGCAGCTATGGCATGGCCAACATTCTAAGGGCCATATGTTCCTTCTAGCTGCTCTGTGTTCTCTGGCTCATAGCCACAAGAAGTGAAGTTAATAAACCAGGGGAGAAAGGATAACAGGGGATCCACTGTAGAGTGCAAGATATGGACTGGAAGTGTCACAGCCTCCAAGAAGGAAAGTATAAGGGGAATAGCTTAACCAAGAAGGGGTCCTAGAAAATAAGCATCTGTGTTTGACCAGTACTGTTTCTGCTGTTTTGACCTGAGGAGAAGCAGTGAATGATAGTGGCCTTAAAAAAATAATCATAAATAAAAAATTGTAAGATTGTCTAAAGAAGACAGAAGTGAATCAGTGAGCCAGGTTTAGTTGTTGATTTGATGTACTGCACAGATGTTTATTTACAGCACTGCTAAAACAAGATGAACTCCAGTCACCTGACTGTGATCAACTGTATGAGAACAATAATTGGATTAATGACTTACTTCAAGGTTTCTTACACATGACCCTGGTACACTTCAAGAAGTGCACTTTATCCAATTATATATTTTACTGCAAAGTGCAAATATTCTCTTCAAATAAATTGAAATGCATGCTCAAGCTGCTATGTATTACATCTATCATCATAATAAAAATTGAAATCATAATAGCTGCTTATTTACATTTCACTCAATTAGAGGAGAAAGCATGTTCAGACATTTTGTTTTTGTTTTTGACTTGTGCAAGGTTAGGACAGACTCTTAGGTAATGTGGATTATTGTCCTTGTGTAGTCTGCAAATAGGATATCTCTAAATAACCTTACATCTTGATTTAGTTTGTATTTTTCTATGTTCCAGGATTAACAGAATAGGACCAGAGGGAAAGTATGAGGTGGGCATGAAATAAAACTGCATATAACACAAAAAGAATCATCCTGTACTGCTTCTCATGTAGATGGCTTCAGTTTAAGACTACTTTCTACTCCACAGCTTGATCAAGTATAGGAGCATAGACAATTGCCATATTTATTCTGATTGGCCAGTTACTTATTGCTGGAACACTCTCTGGCTTAATTAGAAAACAAAAATGCAGATAAGTTCACACAGCAAAAGCAAGCAATATCTAATGACAGCTGATAGATATGTCTGTTTACTCATTTATCATAACATCTAATGATCTTGAACTGAAACTACAGAATAGTGGGGTTGTTAAGGAATTTGCTCTCCTGAGACTGCTTTGAGATGACAACATGAAGGTTTGTTTACTTTTTCAATGAGTCATGGTCTTTATAATGCTACAAAAATAAAGAAACACGAATGTCAAGATTAAACCTCTCCTCAGAAGTCCATTAATATCCTAGGATTTTTCACAGAATCACAGAATCACAGAATTGTAGGGGTTGGAAGGGACCTCTAGAGATCATCGAGTCCAACCCCCCTGCCAAAGCAGGTTCCCTACAGCAGGTCGCACAGATAGGCATCCAGGCAGGTCTTGAACGTCTCCAGAGAAGGAGACTCCACTACCTCCCTGGGCAGCCTGTTCCAGTGCTCCGTCACCTCACTGTAAAGAAGTTCTTGTGCACATTTGTGCGGAACTTCCTATGCTGCAGTTTCCGGCCGTTTCCCCTTGTCCTGTCTCCACTCACCACTGAAAAGAGTCCGGCCTCGCCATTCTGCCCCCCACACCTTAGACATTTATAGACCTGGATCAGGTCCCCTCTCAGTCTTCTCTTCCCAAGGCTGAACAGACCCAGTTCACTCAGCCTTTCTTCATAGGAGAGATGCTCCAGGCCCTTGTCTTTGTTGAATCTCATTAGGCTCACATAGGCCCACTTTCCAAGCTTGTCAAGGTCCATCTGAATGGCGTTCTTTCCTCCTACTAAATCAATGGCACTGCTCAGCTTAGTCCTTAGCCACAAGGGCACACTGCTGACTCATGGCCAACCTGTCATCCACCAGGACGCCCAGGTCCCTCTCCGCAGGGCTCCCCTCCAGCAGCTCATCCCCCAGCCTGTACTGGTGCATGCAATTATTCCTCCCCAGATGCAAGACTCTACTCTTGCTGTTGTTAAACCTCATCTGTTTTTTTTCTGCCCAGCTCTCCAGCCTGCCCAGGTCTCGCTGAATGGCAGCACAGCCTTCAGGCGTGTCAGCCAATCCTCCCAACTTCGTATCATCAGCAAACTTGCTGAGGGTGGCCACTATCCCCTCATCAAGGTCATTGATGAAGATGTTGAACAAGACCGGACCCAGCACAGACCCCTGAGGAACACTGCTAGTTACAGGCCTCCAACCAGACTATGCACCGCCAACGATGACCCTCTGCGCTCTGCCAGTCAGCCAGTTCTCAACCCAACTCACTGTCCACTCGTCTATCCCACACTTCCTCAGCTTTGTTATAAGGATATCGTGGGAGACAGTATCAAATGCCTTGCTGAAATCAAGGTAGACTACATCCACTGCTCTCCCCTCATCCACCCAGCCAGAGACAACATCATAGAAGGCTACCAGGTTGGTCAAGCATGACCTCCCCCTGGTGAACCCATGCTGACTACTCCTGATAACCTCCTTTTCTTCCAGTTGTCTGGAGATGACATCCAGCACAAGCTGTTCCATCACCTTTCCAGGGACAGAGGTGAGGTTTATTGCTGATTATATGAGTTCCAATGGAGAAAAGTGGATAAGAGTCATCACTAAATAATTTGACTTTTATGATTTTATTGAAATAACTTATATATGTGTATATATCATGATATAGCATTTCTTGAAAGTTCAGTAGTCTCCATGCAAATAAGTAGATTTTTCAAAAAAATTTAAATAAAAATAGGTACACATCAGCTAAAAATAAAACGTTTCAGATTTTCCACTTATTATTTTTCTAATTATTGATTTTTTTAGAGGTAGATGGTAATCAATTACAATCTCACAGAAGAAACATAAAAGAAAAAAAAACAGATTAGAAGCTGGAGTATTGTTAAAATTGTAGATTGGGAGAAAGTATAGAGAAGAACAAAGTCTGAAAGTTGTGAAGAAAGTTATAGAGAATTCTGTAGTGTGTTAGAATTGACTGTCCTTCTTCTTCTGTCCTGAGCAAGTCATTGAATCGTTTTGTTTTGTACATCTATTTTTTAGAGCCAAAATGCTGTTGAGATTCTAAATAGTAGGTGACAATTTGGATTTCCTGGATAAAACTCTGTACCTGTGATGTGTGCACAAGTGTGGGACCAGGCAGCCAGTGACAGTGTTGCAGGACAACATGCAACTTCACCATTCCCAGGCAAAGGCAGTAATATTGCAGTGTTCCATATTTTATATTTCCCCACCAGCCAACAGGCAACAAAAATGGGAACTTGTCCTGAGAATTCCCAGGAATTAGTCTCTGCAACTAAAATGTATAGATATTTCAGTAATGGCAGAAGAAATACTCTATTAGTTTTACAGTACAAAAATGCAAATACTGAATGGACCGTAGTACTTCCTAAATGAAAAATATAGAATCATAGAATCACCAAGGTTGGAAAAGACCTCCAAGATCATGCAGTCCAACAGTTCACTTATCACCAATACTGCCTACTAAACTAGGTCCCTCAGTAATCTAAATGCTTCTTAAACACATCCAGGGATGGTGGTTCCACCACCTCTCTGGGCAGCCTGTTCCAGTACCTAATGATTCTTTCAAAGAAAATTCCCTCCTAACATCCAACCTGAATCTTCCCTGGTGCAACTTGAGGCCATTCCCTCTAATTCTAACTGCTAGTTATGTTGGGAAAAGAGACCTAGCCCCACCTTGCCACAACCTTCCTTCAGGTAGTTGTAGGATTAGGGTTAGTACTGATCACAGTACTCAAGGTGTGGCCTCACCAGGGCTGAGTGCAGAAAGTACAAATGGAGGAAAAGCTAACTGCAGTTAAATCAGGCAAGGACTGAGGAGAAGATTTAGTCAAAAAGTACTTCTACTGAATGCTTAAGTGTGGGTTTTTTTGTCTGTGTTGTCCTTTAATTTTAAAAAAAAATGTAATTGAAGCTGACGAGATGATTTTCAAATTACAGTGTACGATTCAAAGACCTGGCAAAGCTTTTTTTTCATTTGTGGTGTTCTGAGACCACAAGGAGATAAAAAATCTGCTTCAGTGAAGTATGCTAGGCTTTTATGTATACTCTTCCTAGTCTGCTTAAAAGCTTTGCTTCTCACCATGCTTTGGGTGCTTAAGTTTGGTAACAGTGGAATGTTGTTGTTTGACTAACTCAAGGTCATTTCAAGTCTCATGTTACAAGTTTGTTCGTAAGATCTGAATAAACAAGTCACTTAAATTCAGGGCCAGAACATATTCATTTATACATTCTTGAGTCCAACAGGTGAACTCATGGTCAGTAGCTTAAACAGGAAAAAAATAATTTCTGTTAACTGCCTCTGGCTTAGTGAGTTCACAAACAGGATTGAGTAAAAATAGGACAGTTAGTCATCTGCAGTACAGACAGGGAGGCTGTTTGTGGGCTGGGGTCAGGTCACTCTGTTCTCTGTCATTTTGCATTGACTACTTGTATCTGTGCTAGAGAAGCAGTGACCATTCTTAGGGTCAGGCAAGCATTTCTCTTCCCGCTGACAAAATATTCTGCACGCTGAACCCTTTAGGCCCTCTGGTTCCTGCCTGATCAAGAACATTCTGCGTCCTCAGTACCAAGGCACAAACACAACATGTACAATTGAAATGAAAAATCTATAAAGACACAAACAAAATGGACTCAGCTATTCCCTTGCTCATCTGCTTTTTTGCCCAAGCAACCCATAGGTCCAATTGTACCCTGTGGTGCACCAGGCCCAGCACTGACACTGGGCGAGAGAAGGGTTGTCCCTCCCTGCTCTGTGCTGCGTATACTCACCTCCAGCACTGGGTGTGTTTGGGGCACCATAATATGAGAAGGATGAAAATATACTAGAGTGTCCAGAGGAGAGGTAAGATGTGGAATGGGTCTAGAGAGCAGGATACATGAGAAGAGGCTGAGGCCCCTTGGTTTGCTCTGGGCTCTTTGGTGACAGTGACAAGACCTGAGGGAGGTATGGAGATGAATCACAGGAGGGTCAGGTGGGTATTAGGAACAGCTGCTTCACCAGAAGGCTGTTGAGCACTGAAACATGCTCTGAGGACAGTGATCATAGCACCAAAAGTGTTCGGACGATGGACTCAGCACCCTGGTTTGATTTTTGAGCAATTCTGTGTGGAACTAGGTGTTGGACTTGACCATTGTGGATCCATTTCAACTGAGAATATTCTATGATTCTAGCATTCCTGACCTACTCTGTTTTTAGCCTTATACTTAGAGTCTGATTTTGCCTCACTTGCCTCATACTGAGCAGCTTTTAAGGGAAAATACTGCATTCAGGATGGAAGATTTTATCCCTCAAGAAATTATTTTTGAGATGACTGCACTGTGGACATTGCCCTGCTGTAAGGGAAAAGTGCAGACAGCAGGACTAGCAAAAATTAAATATTGCTCATTCTAGAAAGTAGGCACTGATGGTGCCATTTGTGCTGCAGTTACATAGTGATTTGATGCCTTTCAACCATGCAAACATCATACATTACAGATTTCTGTACATACTTGGAGAAATACTAAGAGGCATTAGCTGACTTTCCTTGGGATGCAGGAGATGCACTTTGTTAGGATGATGGAAAGACTAAACTTGAACCCATCCTCTTCTTTTCTGTATCAAAAAGGGCCTGTGGAAGCAAGAACCATATCTGTCCAGGTAATTGTCCCTACTCAATTTTGAGTCTTCCACTCAATATTCAATATTTTATTCATTCCCCCATATTAGTGACTCTGAATAATCACAGATCCCATTTTACTGGTGCTTCCAAGTAAGTGGTGCTGTAGTCCACATTTAGGAAGTTCAGCTTGCTGAGCGTACTTTGACAAATGCTGAGAATTCAGCAATTAATGTCAGATTACTCATGAAAGCTAAGAGATTGTTCAATTCCAACCATAAACATTAAGCAGTAATAAATAATAAAAAACAATCCTAATTTCAAAACATATTTGCATCTAACAACGTTTAGAAGGATAAGGGTGTTGGTTGTTTTTTTTTTTGGGGGGGGGGGGTTGTGTTGTTTTTTTTTGTTTGTGTGTGTGTGTGTCTCTGCAACCTTTACAGCTGAGAAAGGTTATAACCAGTATGTTACCCAAAGCTCACTGTAAATGTTGCAGATTCACCATCTATTATTCTACATACACCTACATGCATTCTTATGGATCCACCATTAAGAAGCCCAAAACTTGACTTCCTAAAAGCATCAGTGCAGTAGCTGTACTGTAACAAATATTAAAGAAGTTTCCATTGCCAGCGATAGTGAGATCTCACCTGCGTACTATGGTAACTGGTACATTCCTTCCTTCCCATAAGATAATTCACTTGATGTTTTGAAGCAGACTATGTCAGTTTCTGGACCTCTGATTAAGTTGTGTTTGTTTGATTTCCTTTTTCTTCTGTTTTTAATTGTAATCTACTCTAATTTAATTTCTATTTCTTTTACAATAAAAACCACATAAAAAATGCTGAGATACTGAATTACATCTATTACTTGAATGTAGGGTTGTTTTGGTTTTTTTTTCGGTACTATTTGGCCTATTCTGTGATATTATATATTTTATCCAGAAAATTTTTAAACTAATATTTTTGAAAAAATAATTTATTTTTTATTTAATTTTATCTTTTTAACATAGAGATGAATAGGCCTGGAAAGTACAGGAGAAATCAACCTGCATATATTAATCAATAGTTGCAAATCAAGGACGTCCTGCAGGCTCAATTTGGAAAAAGTTCAAAATCTTTTGTTAAAACACCCACATCTTTGAGTATGACCCAAAAGCCCCAGTGGAAATGAAGCTTTGTGATAGGTAGCATATTTATAATGGATTATATATTAAATTGTTCTAACTGTAATTTTCTTCATGATAATCCTACTATGATGTTAGACTCAAAATAAAAAAGTTTGAATCTGTTTAATGATGCTTCACCCTTTAATTTCCATTGTCTTTATTCCAGTTGAAGATGTGTGGTCTTTGCCTTGTAGTTTTGGAATAAGTGCACAGTTCAAACCCTTACAAAACCAAAATTTTCAGATACATTTCAAAAGAAATTGTGAGCTCTTCCACAATCTTTTGGCATGAATACAGTTCAGTTCTTCAAAAGGTCCATAAACTGAATATGAATAGATAGTTTATCAGTGTATAAATAATCTTATTGAGAAGATGTAATTATCTAAAAAATATTAATTGTAATTCACATATGAAGAAAGTAACCTGGTGGCTCATAAGAGATGATCTAAAATGGCACTAATTTTCTTTCCAGTAGATTACAAATGAGATCTTAAAAATGTCAAGTTAATGAAACCTTGTTAAAATTATTAACCCTATTAATTTCTCAAGTGGAGTAGATAATTCCAATTAATTCCACTAGCAAGCTACAGGAAAAAAATTGTATCACAACTTATAAAAACAGCTTTCGCATATTGACAGTTATTTCTTAACATTCCAGAGGTCTTAAAGGAATTATAATTACATATTTTACCTTTAAATTATGTACTTATTAAGATTTGTAAACCATTCATCCGGCAGATTAAAGGGCACATTGTTACTGTTAAGTAAGAGTGTGGACCTTCATAACCAAGATCTGGACTGATACCTCTTGCCATTAAAGTAAAATAATCTATCTTCATCTTTTACACTTTTGATTTTATAATTTTTATTTAACTCTTATTTCATATTTTGAAACTGAAAAAAAAAAGTTCATAGAATCTTAGAGTGGCGTGAGTAGGAGGGGAACACAAAAATAATCTAGTTCCAACCCACCTGTCTCAGGCAGGGTTGCTGACTGCTAGATCAAGCACCAGATCAGGCTGCCCAGAGCCCCATCCAGCCTGTCCCTGAGCACCTCCAGGGATGAGGCATCCACAGCTTCTTCAGGCAGCCTGTTCCAGCAAGTCACCACTCTCTCAGTGAAAGATTTCCCTGACATCTCCCCTTTTTTAGTTTAAAACCATTCTTTCTTGCCCTATCACTATCTACCTGTGTAAAAAGTTGATTCCCCTCGTGTTTATAATCTCCAATTAAATATTGGAAGGACACAATGAGGTCTCCCCAGAACTTCTATAGACTGAGCATGCCTTATCATCTTCATGGCCCTCCTCTGGATGCACTGCAAAAGCTCCATATCTTTCCTGAGCTGGGGGTCCCAGGCATGGACACAGTACTCCAGACATGGCCCTTCTCTTCCTCCACTCCCTTACCCTGCTGGTCATCCCCTCTGTTGCTTAAGCTAAGACAATTAAGTGAAAGGCTAAAAGAATTGTAATTACCTATGGTACGATAGGTGCTTAGTCCCTGGTTTGGACTTATGAGAAGATGACCATAGTAGAATGCATTTTCTTTATATTTCTTTACATTTATTATATAAATGATAGAATATACTTATATAAAATGTATAAACAAATATATAAACAATAATTATATAAAATATATATAATACATATATATTTAATATACTGTATAAAATCGTTATTTTAACATGTTATAATATTATATACAAATTAAATATACATATAAATTGAATATTTTATATAAATTATATGTTTATTATTTCTATTATATTTATATTATATTCTTTAGATTATATCGCATACTGGAAACTTTATTAACATTAACTGGATGTTATTCACAGCACCATCTGGAAAAATATTAATATCACTATATTGATAGGGAATATTGTGGTAGCCTGAGCAGATTCACCAGGACATTCCCTGAAAAACAGCTCCTACATAAATGTATATTTTTCTTAGATGCATTCAGATGAATGCGTTACTGTCCTTTCTTTGTATGATTTGCAAATCCTTCCACTGAAATCACTGGAATTAAATGCTGAAAAACCAGTCTGAAAAATGCCTGGTTTGTAGACTAAAATATATTCACGTATCAAACACTGAAGTATTGGGGCTTCTGGGCAATTTTGCCATCTTGACATTGAATTTATTTGCAAATTGCTCATAGAATAATTTCCCTGCCCCTTAATGTTTTTGCTCTTTTTGTTTGTTTGTTTTGTTTTGTTTTGATTGACTGAATAGCAGGATAGGAGGTTATCTGACATAACCTCTTATTAAATTGTCCTATCGGATGGTTTTATGTAGAATGTTATGCTCAACATAACAACTCACTATCTTGCTTATGTATCAACTTGTCATTCTTAAATAGTATAGAAAATGTGTACTAATATGTTGTAAATGTAACTTAAAACAGCTAGAAATCATGCAAAATCAGGAATAAAAAGACAATTGATTCTTCTGCTACTAACTTCACAGCAGTTAAAGCTCTTCTTTCTTGATCATAAATGATGTGTTCCTGGACTTGGAAAATATAACTTTTCTTCTGCTCCCATTTTCTTCTTAATATCTTAATTCAGATAAATTGTGATGAGTTCAATGCTGAAATCATGTGAGAAACGAACAATACCAGACATTCAACTACCTGCAGCAGCCATGGTAGTCACTTAGTGAATTATTCAAACCAACGATGGTGTGCCACAGTGCCTGTTGCTACTGAAGTGGAAACAAAATCAATTGTGTACAATATGTACAGTAATATGTACAGTGCGAAGAGAAAGCAGATGGCAGGGACACATAAAACTTTAATGTCCTCCAATCTGTTTACTTATCTTAAAGAGCTATCGTAATCATCACACTCTCTGTGCTTTGTTTACATGCGTAAGTGCTGGTGTGATCAAGCAGAAGAAAATCCCAAGAAATGTGCCAGTTCCAAAACCTGGCTAATATGAATTAGAAAGCTACAGTGTGCTACGAAGGGTTATGACAGATTAGGAAAGATCACGAGGAGTTGCCTTCCATTTAGGATTGCATTCACTAAGAATGACATTTAAGCAAAATGGGGATAAAGTATCAGCAAAGATTTAGTGAGGGCAGATAGTAGGACTAGACATATTAGCACTGGACAGTATGCCTCAAGTTTAACATCATGGTAACATCAGCTTCTTTTCTAGATGGAACACATTTTCTGCAGTTATTTCCTTCAGAAAGAATTTTCTAGCTAAAAAAATTCAAAATTTAGTCCAGAATATTATTTCTAAGCTAAGAATATTAATTAGTTGGCTGGAGCATGTTTGTTGTTGTTGTTGTTGTTTATTGTTTTGCTGCTATTTTTTCTCTCTCCCTTTTTTTTTTTTTTTTTTTTTGACATATGCAGAACTGAAGGAAGAAAGTTTCTGTCTTGCTATGCTGGAGGAAAAAGGAACATCCTAAATACTGAGTCCTTCTGAGATGTAAAATATTTACTTATACAGAATCTTTTAAAGCTCAACTATGGAATTCAGCTTGTGCTGGAGTGCTGTTGTGGTTTAAATCAGCAGGTAGCTAATCAGCACAGAATTGTTTGCTCATTCCCCTTCTTCCCAGTGGGACTGTGAAGAGAATCAAGAAAAAAAAACCAAAGTATAACTGATGAGTTGAGATAAAACTATTTGCTAAGATAAAGGAAAAAGATAATAGCTATGATTATATATATATACGTATAAATCTACTCAACAAGTGTTGCACAAGCAATTGCTCATCCCCTCCCAGCTGACATCTAGCTAGCCTATGAGTAGCAGAAGAGAGACAGATGAACTCTCACCCCTTTCAAAAGTCCCTCTGCATGATGTCATATGGTATGGAATATACATCCTTGACATCCCTGAGTTTTGTAGATCCTAGCTTGTAATTAATACAGCTAAGGTAAGAAAGATAATCTCAATATAGAAAATATAGAAAAATAATCTCAATATATAAAGGATCACCTGTGGAGCTGAGACTGCTGTCCTGCAATTCACTTTTCTGTGGGCTACAAAAATACATGAGGTGAAGGAGAACCATTGAACCAGAGGACTAGAAAGCCAAAAATGGCCCCTTAGAACGTGAACATTTAGTTTAGCTTATGTATGCTGTGAGATGCATGGAAACAGATGGGCAGAAACTTCTCAGACAAACTTGAGCAAATATGGTGGAGTAGGAGAAATACAAAACCTGACTGGTCTACTGTCAAGTGAATAATAGCTTACCAGTGTTGATACATCTCTCTATAAAGCGGGGTTAAGTTTTATAAACGGCTTGCTCACAGAAAGAAAAAGTCTTAATGTTTGGGTTACACCAATTGACATTTCTTGACCCTCAGCAAACTAAACAAGCCTTAGCAAGTTACTGAAGAGCTTCAATATATTTAAATGAAGATGGTTTGATTAAAGGAAAGTTATTCTATCCTTGCTTGACTTCTTACCTAAGTATCAGGCTGCATCTTTTCACTTCTATCAAGTTTATATGTTTAGAAATTTTTGAAATGTTGAATCACAAAATATTTTAATCACCTACATTAAAATAAAAACCTCATATTGACCTGTCATGACATTCAGACAGAGTTTAAAATCAGCTCACAGGAAGACAAGGCTGTGTTTAGTTTGAAGAGTTTTTACATGTACTTTATATAAACTTACAGAGCTGTTAGAAGTGAATAGAACTGACACGAGAGCAAAGTAAGAGGTCATGTCAGGCAAAACTGATTTTTTTTCTTTCCTGTCTTTTTTTCAATTTAAACAAATGCATTTAACCATTTAACAAGAAGTCAATTAACATAGAGATAATTCTATTTATCTCAGTTAAATACAAGGCTTAACTTAAGACAAAAAAAACTTCAATGTCTTTGACTTTTTACCCTTTAAGTATGACCTGGATGTTTGCCCACTGCCCTGATATTACAGCCTTATGACTGAAAGTAAGATATTTAAATAATATCATATCTTGACACAGGAGGATACAGAATAAATGCAGTAATATCTATCTCAGATCTCTGATTTGATTGAAGGTTTTGCACAAAATACTTTGCTATATTCCAAAAAGAGAAAATATGTGATGTGAAACAACTATGTGGAAAGACTTATAGTGAGTATAAGAATTTGTTTTATAATGATAATAAATGCTACATGCCATAGTCCATTTTGAAAAAAAAAATATCTGTTTTATTTGAAGTAACTAGGCATATTGTTATTTTGTAAGAGATTTGATATAGAATTTAAGACTGGAAAAATATTTGAATAAAACAATGTATTTTTCTGTGCTCAACAGGAATAGGATAGATTTATGTGAACACCCTTTCCCTTTTCTTCATTTCTCCTGTGATGTCTTTTTTTTTTTTTTTTTTTTTTTGGTACAGATGGAAGAGACATGGCAAATACACTTATCCCCAAATCCCAGCCTTCACTTTCTATTTTCCACTGAAATGGAGTTCAATTGCTAAAAGATACAGAACAAGAAAATTAGAAGAGAGATCAGCTTTTGTAGAAAATCAGACTAGCAGAAAAGACAGGGACTGAAACTTCATCAGATGAGTATTTCTCTGTATTTAACAACCTGTTCATCTATCAACCACGGTTTACACTTAGTGCACAAATACACGCCAGTTCATGTGCAACACAAATGAAATATGCAATGTTACCTCACTATATTAAAGATGCAAAATCATGTATGTGAAGACTAGGAAATGCTGGAAGTAAGTTACCTGGCTGCTATTAATTCAGCAGACTTTTGTGAAAGCTTTTGATTTGTGTGAATTGCAATGTGAATTTAATTAAATGGATTTTTTCTTTCCAGGAGACCTCTGTTTCATTCACAATACAGAGTGGATGATGCTTAATTAATGAGCAGCTGCTCAATAATTTGTTTTTGTTTCATTGTTCAGCATGTGTGGTCCCATTTGTTATTTGCAAGAGACTAACAATCCAGATCCCTATTGAGAAATATCCATTTCCTCACACATTTTTTTTCTTCAGATCTCACTATCATGTAAGAATACACCACAGAAGCCTTCTCAGCACCCTGTGATACTAGGACATGTCATCCCCATCAGAAAGAGAGTGGAAATGTGAAAGGATTCAATTCCAGCATTTCTATCGCATGACCATCTTCAGAAAACTGTTAATTTATAGACTAAATTTAGCTTTGTATGCTAGTTCTGTCTATTCAAACATATCTCCCACTATCTCCTACTGTAACTGAAGCAGCCAACAGAACAGATTCCAGGAAATTTAGTTAGGCAACAAGAAAATTAAGGACACCAAAGGAGTGATCTATGTTTATTTAGCAATTTGAAAAGCTCCACACAGCCTTTATCTGGGGCACTCTTCAACTCCCATAATGGTGAGACAGCTTCTTTTTTTTTTTACCAGCAATCCCTTCTGCTACTCTGCTTAAACTAAATCTAAATTCAGATTTCATAGAATCATAGAATCACCAAGGTTGGAAAAGACCTAAAAGATCATCCAGTCCAACCGTTCACCTATTTCCAATAGCTCCTACTAAACCATGTCCCTCAACACAAAATCCAAACGTTCCTTGAACAGCCCCAGGCTTGGTGACTCCACCACCTCCCTGGGCAGTCCATTCCAGTGCCTGACCACCCTTTCTGAAAAGTAATACTTCCTCATGTCCAGCCTGAATCTCCCCTGCCGTAGCTTGAACATTTGTTAACATTTGCTCAATTTTATAAACATTATGAGCCTCATGAACCAGGTGGACTTTTATAAATCTTCACCATACATTCCAAGTTGTACTTTATGTATTTAATAATAATAACAATAACAATAATAATAATAATTATAATAATACGGACTGAAAAAGCAAAAGTTTGAAAGCAAAATCTTCCTGAACTCAGTAGGATTAGATCTATGGACTGGATTAGCAAAATAATGTTTTTATCCTTGTTGTGATTTGCTTCTTGCCTAGCTATCAAAGGTGATATAGAGTGAAAGATATCCTTTGCCTGATCTTTATATTGGGCTTTAAGAACCACCAAAATTACTGCTTTTACCCTGCATGAGTATCTAGAATGCTTTCCCTCCCACCCACATTGCTGCATTCACTAGGTCTTGTCTTCCCTTCTTTGCTGGGAGATCCCTGCTGCCCAGCAGAAAGCCTTATCTGTTCATGATATGCAGCTTCCTGTAGCTATCATTCCCAGACACTACTTGCCAGCTTTCCTGGGCATTGACCAGGAATCATCTCCACTCAGCTCTTGGATAGTCAGGATCTTCTTCCACTTGCAGGATGTTTCTGCCACTCAGGATTATAGTGATCCTTTCCAGTGCTTCTTTTTCTTTCTGAAACCATTTATTTTCAGGAAGTTGTTTTTTTTTTTTGTTTTTTTTTTTTTTAAGCTGGATGCTTCTTAAGGATTTCGAATCTTCATTTTTTTTTCCCACTAGATAATATATGTGCAGAAGAACAACACAGTGCAGTTTCTACTTCATGGTTCTATCTTGTGCCTCTTTTTTAATTGGGGAATTCAGAAGGGGTCACTTTTGCTTAGTCCAGTTGTTAACAAAATTTACAACTGGCTGGAACCAGTTGCACACAGCAGGCAGTAGATTTCTGCTACCTGCAGAAATTTCAGACATTCATACTCCTATACACATGTATCAAACTATGAGCCTCCTATGAGCATTCACAATTTAATCGCTTTTGCCTACAGTATTAACCAGACCTAGGTTTATGTCCTTCTCCACTTTCTGGTACCATTAAACTCCTGTTTCTGTCTCTTTGTTTTGATTCAGCCTCCTTGCTCAAACAAGGTTATTTTCTTATTTCTGAAGCTGGAGAGGGATCACCTAGCCTTCTGTGGTTCTATGATGTGATGATAAATTCATAGACCCATTTTCCAAAGACATAAAAGTTTCTGTTTTGCACTTCTGGAGCATTTTTTTAAAATAATTTTAATTTGATTTTACAATAATTAATTCATATATAAGATGTCTATTCATATTCTCAGTATAAAAGACATTCATTTGACAAAACTTGACCAAGGCTTTTATTCTTTGTTGTTGTCTCTTTTTTACAGAAGCCACTCATTTTAGGGGTGACTTATTATTTGGCTTTGGGGGATTTTGTTTTCTTGTTTTCATTTTTTTTTTTTTCTTCTTCAGTTTTGTTGCTGTTGTTGTTGTGTTCTTTTAATGTTTCAATCAAAAATTCTTATGCTGATGATAAATTTAACTGACATTCCCATTTATATGTTTTCTCTTTTAATTTAATTTTTAAGATGTCAGGCATGCATTTTCATACTAAAAAAATCAGGAATTATTGCTTATGCAGCATTGCCATTAGTATTTTAAAGTATAGTGTGTAGACTGTATGTACTGTGCTAGGAATTGAAGATTTTAACTAAAAAATCTGAACTCAGTCACAGATCGCTAGTGTTTTTGTCAAGGGAATATAGATTTAGTGAAATCACTGTTTCAGTTCAGTTCTGGCATTCAACCAAAGTGCTAGATATTTCTATTTTACTTCTAAATTACACCATGATATCATTTTTGGATGACTACACCTCAGCATTCATGTCACTGAATCTGTATTCAGTATAATCTGTATATAATAATCAGAATGCATTTTGTTCCTTGTTCTGAAGTTACTCTAAAAAGTCTGTATTTTTCAAATTATCTCAAATTATAAAATTTGAGAAAAAAAACATAGATCATAAAAATTCACATATATGAATTAAACAGATAGGTATAGAAAAGTGTACATAGATGTGTAAAAAGCCATCCTGCATACATATTTCTGTAATTGCAACACAAAATTCCAGGTAAAGAAAAAAAAATATGGTTCATGGCAGTTTGTTTGTTTGTTTGTTTTTCTCTTTTGAACTATTCTAGTATTAAGCCCTATTGCCATCAGAGGATGTTTCTAGATTCACAACTATAAAATTAATTTGGCATATAAATATTCTCCACCTCACTTATCCAGTTGCACAGGTTTTGCTATGACAGCAAAAACAAAATATTGTAGAAGTTACTTGGAAACATTTGTATTGATTGCAATAATTTTAAAATAGTACTGTGAAGTCAGCAGTCAGCAGATACAACCACTAATAAAAATCTACAAAAACACAAGAAATACATGCTATAATGAAAATAGACTCATCAAAACTTGTCAGTCATCACATTGCAGACACTTGTAACAGAGAGCTAGTCTGGTTTGATTTGTTTATATGTTAACTCACTGATTTGACATATATCAAAACAGTATTAGTAAAAAAATTATGGACACTAGAAGTTTTCAGGGATTAAAAAAAATTAAAACTTCTTTAAATACATATTGTTAAATCTTTCCTCAAATTGATTTGATTTTTCAAATCTAAGGAAAATCCCATTTGTAATTTAGTTACTCCATTTCCATTACCAAACCAAGTTATGAATTTATACCACAATTTTTCCACAGAGATTGAGTAAACAAACCCCAAATAATTAATTTTTCTCGCTATAAAATTTATGTTAAGGGAGCAGAAAGCTACAAATGAATGTCTTGTTTGTCCGAGCATCAGTTTTTGAAAAGGTCTTTGTTAATGCCTGGAAAGCAATTACATCTGAAGTACAATTGATGGCTTTGAATTCTGCTGCTATATTCTAAGCTGATGGAACTTCAAAAGTTTGGGAGATTTAGGTCAGCTGAATACTGAAATAGGAATGATTTTTCCCTGACCTTAATCAAAATATTTTGATCTGTAAAACTGAGTTGAACTGTTACAAGAACTGCTTATGGGGTAATTTATGATGACTCTGTTTTCTCCCCAAATTTACTTTTCTTTATATTCCAATCACAAACATTTCAATTAAAACAGGCATTTTTAAAGATAGCATTGTTTCCTCATCAACTTTTATTTATCCTGTACAGCTGCGGGCAGAACCATGTCATAGGTTATGCCATATTATTAGGTCATGTCAAGAAAATGATGGTGCTAATTGTCAGGATAGTACTGTACTAAAATGCTAACACAATTCTGGAAGAGAATTTCTTACAGGAAAAAAAGAGATGAAAAACCTTCTCCTTATTTGGCTCTAATATAATTGTAATATTTTCTCCCCCTCTTGTGAACAAGGCTAAATATCCAGAAGATAACTAGATTCTCAGTGCAAGGCCTCATTACCCTTAGAAATTAATTTAAATGAGAATATTTAGCATAAAGGCCTCATTACAAGGGAAGATGCAGCACCTGTCAGTGGTAGAAAAATTGATTCTTGCAAACTATATTGTTGGTTTTGTTCATCAGAAGGTCACTGACTTGGCTGAAGCGCTTTAAGTGAAGATTGCTGTGATTTTCCAGAAGTAATGATAATAATATTATATCTACTGTATAGCACTATTACCCTAATAGATACAGAGAATTTTACAACTGTGTGTGCATAGTGCTACTAAAATGCAGTTATCATAGAAGTGGAAATCTCAGCCATACAACATGAAATACAACAGTGGAAACTCCAAATATTTCAGCCAAACAAATATACTCTATTCTGGAAAATTTATAAGGAAACTTCATGGTCAAATCAGAACAAACCATATCTTTTTTTTTTTTTTTTTTTTTTTTAGAAACTGTTTTGAAAGATATTCCTGCACTAAGTGTCATTTGATTAATTCATGTAATGTAAGACTTTCGATATCCTAAACCCATTGTTTGGCTGCTCGCAAGTAGTTTCAGGCAATGAACCAGCTCTTTATATTTATTGTGCAAAACTGTTTGCTTCTCAAATAGTATCTACAATGATCTGCAATTAGCTTGATCTATCCATCTCCTGGCTACTTTTCTGTTATCACATAGAAAACAAACTGGTGTGTGAACAAAATTGAAATGGAAGTTATTTAAAAAATGAAGTTATTTTGTAGGACATCTGAAGAACTGTGGAGTGAATAATACAGCAAGCCATGAAGCAGACACTGAGCCCTTGAAGAACCAACTCTTTTTTTATCAAAAACTGTGCTACTGTACTGGCAGTTTAGGTTTTGGTAAAGTTATTAATTTATTACTAAATAACTTAACTCAAATAAAGCTAACTTAACTGGGCTATGTAGTCAGAATCAGCCTATGCACAACTTTATAATTCATGTTGAGTCCACACAGGAGATAAGGCTTTTCATGTTTTCAGAATCACAGAATCACACAGGTGTCTGGGTGGGGGCTTGAGCAAGGCTGCACCATGACTGAGGTTGGTAGGGACTTCTGGAAGCTACTTTGCCCAAGCCTGCTCAAGAGGGCCAGCCAGAGGAAGTTGCCCAGAATAATGTCCAGGTGGCTTTTGAAGATCTCCAAGAAAGAGACTCTGCAGAATCTGTGGGCAACCTGTGCAGTGCTCCATTATCCATACAGTAAAGGTGCTTAGACAGAACCACCTGTGTTGCAGCTCTTGTCCTGGCACTGGGCATTGCTGGAAAACCTGCCTCTACCAGACTGGACTCTGCTTATTACTGGCCTCTAACTAGGCTTTGCTACATTGACCTCTACCCTCTGGGCCCAGCTTTTAAGACAGTTTCTTATCTTAAAAAACACTGGAACTCAAATACAGAAACTTGATTTATGGAAACAGAGTCAAAAAATTATTTGCACTTGAGCTAGATTTGGCAAAATCTTTCTGAATGGACAAGCCACCTCAGGGACAACTTGCTAGCACAGTGTTTCAACATAAGCTGCCCTTCTGCTTGGAGCCTTGTGGAATATTTTTGCAGTGATATTTGTAGTAATTGCTAAAATTGTACTGTTTCTCCAGGTAACAGAGATCTGATTATAGGCTGCACAATTTATAATATTTCTATCTGAAATTTTAAAGATTGTTTTGCTTCCAGACAACCGAAAAGCATATCTTAAAATATGATACACCACTTCCTCCTATGCATTCAGTTGTCCTGTGTCTAAAACAATGAAATGCTTCAGAAATAAACCACACAATTAGAAATGAATTAGCATTTCCAAATTGCAGCAGCTCATATTCTGTTATCCTAAATTAGCACTTTAAAATGCTTGATTTTACCCTAGTGACATTAATTAAGCTCACCATGTGCTCATATATGACAAATTAAGGGAATTATTTTTTTTTTAAAGAGCTCATCTAGCTTTAATTACAGCATACTGTACATTACACGGAAAATACTGCTCCAAACTACTGATTTCTATTCACATCTGATATATTCAAATTAATTAATGGCTATAATTTAAAATGATTAACAAAGAAACAAAGATAGTTAAATTGGATAGTTTAAATTACTGTATGTCCGGCTACTTGAGAATGAGATAATTATTGTTTCACAACACTCAAGGGAGACAGAAAAAATCATTGAGTAAATTAGTGTGGCATAAGCTAATTTTGTATTTCCACACTGTTTGAATAATTCTTTTTCAAATCTAACAAAGTCTTATGTGGCATATCCATCCTAATTTAGCAAATTGTCCTAATTCATGTAGAGCATGTAATCATTTACTTAGGAGAATTAGAAATTTGATTATTTTTTCCTTTTCATTTGTATATCCTGTTCTTTTAAAAAATAAATCCTTCCAAGGAAAAACAAACAAACAAACACACGAGTAGTTCAATCCCATTTAGTTGAGAGCTTCAATTTTGAAAGACAGCTAAGCAAATCTACTTTCCTAGGTCAGGGACCATCTCACTTTAATCTTTCATCCTGAGTCAGTATGGGACTTTATTCCATCTACGGGTGATGAAGAGCCAATGCAACAATTAGTTAAACCTTCCTGGATATTTTAATTAGTAAAACTCATTTGGGCTGGCAGTCCACCCTGCTAGTAAATTCTGGTCATTGGAACTAGTGTGAGATCTCTGTCCAGACCTATATTTGCCAGTCATGTGACAAAGAAGTTCCATGGATTGCTTATTTATTAGGTAATTTATAATTGTTACCTTACTGTATACTCTCAATGAAAACAAAATCCAAAGCAAATAGTAAATATTTTCTGAAGTGTATGTCAAAAAAATTTACATTAAAAGTAAAAAAAATATATATTTTTGAATGTAATCATTTTTTGAGACTATCTTTAGTTTAACAATGGATGGATAATTAAAAAAAAATAAAATTGAAATGTAGAATAGTAAAGTCCCTATGCCGCTTCCCTCCTGCACCCTCACTTTCCCCCACTCAAAAAGAAAAAGAGAAAATTGGACAAATTAGAGCATTTTCTTGTGGAGTCTAGGATTTCAAGTCAGTGATCAGGTATTCAACAACCATTAGGGAATTAATGTAGGTATGTCAAAAAGCAATCTAGATCTTGCCCAAAGTAAATATATAGTGAGTCGTACAAGTCATATAATGTCTTTACGTAAAGTCAATGAACAGTCTCCTATAGGAGGAAGAAGAGTAGAGAAGAACCCAGATAATCATAAAATGTGACCTGGAGATTAAAAGGTAGAGATGTTTTAAAATATGAACAAAAATATTTATAAAAGCCATAAGTTATTTACATTGAGGAGAATGAATATGTTGATGAGATATGAAGACTCAAAATATAGTACACATGCAAACAGATAGTTCTAAAAAAATAAAAAAAAAATAGCAGTAAGAAAGAATGACTTGCAGACTACAGAAAGTCTAAAAAACCAGATTATAGCAGCAATTAACTGTGGTATTCCTTGTATGCAAATAAGTCTTGCTTTCCTTACTTACCTTAAAAACAATTCAATGCTTCAGATATACAGGCTCTGAAACAACTATACAGCTCTTTGGTTTTGAGAAAGGGGTGTAAACTATAGGTCACGTCTGAAGCAAAGGTAAAACTCCAGGACTCGTGGACATCTCCTGTGAATTTTGCTAGATGTTTCAGAAGTGCCCTATCTACTTCTCTTCCTTTCTATACATCTTCTGTTTATTTCCCTTTTTCAAGGGCAATGTGGATCTTTCTCTCAATTATTTTTCAAATGTATCTCTTCCTCTCATATGTGGGAAATTCATGTTAAAGTATGGTCACATTCTCTTTGTATCATACTCTATTTCTGAAAAGAAAGGAATTTATAAAGAAAGAAAAGATCAAAACTAGGGTTTAAACTTCTGGTAAACATTTACTAGCTCTCTGCTCTATCCTCATCATATTCTCACAAAACCCTCATATTTGTTCTTTTTTCATAAAAAGAATGTTAGTGAACTATTATCTGCAAATTTTGGTTTCTCTGCATATTGAAATTGTTGTGACTGAGACTTCATCTGACTTTGAAGAGTTTAGAATATGTGTACTCTTGTTTTTCTCTTTTGCCTTATTTAAACAGACAAGATTCATTGGCACATTTTACAATGTGATTTCTATCCAAAATGATTTGTCACTCTTGAGATTACATTCTAAAATAAAATGTCAACATTTCTTCACAAATTCCGAACATGTTATGGTCAGCATAATAAAATACCAACTGGCACAAATACATTCTTAGGAACCTGCGAGATTTGTTATTTGTGCACGTGTCTCTTACTATTTCCGCAAATGTGAAATAATGCTAATAACTCATTTTTCAGTTCCTTTGTTAACAGTGTTAACTGGAACTAACTTGCATTAATGCAGTCACAAATATATTTTTTCTATTTTGGAGTTGTACATATACTTCAGTTCCTCCATGTCATGTCATTATTTTTTCTGCTTCTTAAAGAGGAATATGGTGTCACCTATTTATTCTAATGGTGATTTCTTCTGTTTGTTTGTGGTTGTTTTTTTTTTTGTCTAACTTGTTTTAATCTTTCTTTAATGTCTCTATATAGTCTGTTCTTTCAGTGCATGATAGAATATATAGTCATTTACCAACATATAATGAATTAAAAAGAGTTTATTAGGCATTGTAAGTAAAACAAAAATAAATGAAACAACAAAAATGAAATAAACTCCTATATTTCCTCAATAACTTTTTCCTCTTTCCTCTTCAGATAATATTCTTTCTGGAGAGAGTATGAAAACTGAGGTTTATTATTTTTCCTACAATCTTTTTCTATCTCTCCAGTAAACTAAAATCACTTTCAGTCTTTTTTATAATTCATATTTGTTACCCAACGTTGGTCAATCTGAATAGAAATAAATAGGAAAGAAATAGAAGCTCTATTAAAACAAACACAAGCAGCTTGGAACACTGTGGGTCACTTGGACACAGTCCTTTGAAGGTTTCTTAAAATGTCAAATTTAAAAATATCTCTGTTACTGCAAAGAAAGATGGAGAGCTCAACAAGCTACTGACGTGCAATATTGACAAGGATCTTTTCAGGGTATAAGGTACATATTGGCAAAGAAATTTTTCTCTCTTCTCCAATTTTTTTCCCATTTTTTAAATGGGAAGTATTCCAGTGTAGCTGATTTAGGTTGGTCCTAATATAATGTTTCCAATCTCCAGAAAGCAAATATTAGGAATATCCAAATATTTGATAATAATTAGTATTCAGTATATAGCTATTTTAGCCAATGTGTACCATTTTAGTTTTTTGGGGTTTTTTTTGAACACTGTTTAATAATGATTTGTGAGCTTGCAGTACACTGAGATTCGGCTATATTAGACAAACAGTGCTACTTATGCAGAGATGACATCTGCTTGAAAGGGTGTTATCACTAAATACCTTAAAGACAATACCTGAGTAAGACTTAGGACAGGTATGACAAAAGACAGCTGTCTGTCATGCTTTATATCTTTAACATTTTTGTTCACAGAGTTTCTTTTTTTCATGTTTATACACTTCCCGTCCTCTTTGAACAATCAAATGTGCAAAAAGATTAAAATAAATGAAGTGTATGCGTAGATATATATAAAGACTAAATTTATGGAAAATTTAAAGAATTTCGATATGAAAATGTGACTTTGAATCTCGTTGTTCTTAGAAAGAAAGTTGAACTTATCCCCTAATTAATTCTTTATATATTTTAATTTTGTATTTCAACTGAAATAAATGCAGTGAAAATAAGTGCACAAGCAAATATGAAGAGCAGTTTTGACTTTAAACTTGATATAAGATTTCAGTTTGTGGCAAAACTGTTCAACTAAACCTGTTATTATTTTCCTTACAGAATAAAATTAATTACAAATTGCAAGCCCTAGCTTTAAATAAGCAAAGTTATTAACCTTTAAATGAGACTTCATCTCTTCGGTATATGAAACAAAGTCACATTTTTGCCTAGTAATGGCACTGACCAATTTAGTAGTAAGCGGACTCAGTATTCTATGTGGAAGTCCCAAATTTACTGCCTAATAAAAAACTTAATGTAAGTTTTAAAATCAAATTATCTGTACATTAAATTTAAAAACTTAGTGATTTTGTATGATGCTTTCTGATACGCAGTTAAAATGTTCAGGTTAAGTAGAACAAGTGCTGGTAAATATTGCTGGATAGGCTGTCCCTTAATTCTAAATTTCTAGAGTTTAAAAAGCTTAAATTTGCTACTGCACTAATGTGTGATTTTCACTGTTTATTAGCAAAGATTTCTTTATTGGATATAGGTGTTTCTGTAAAAATATACATAGATCATTTCTGGCAGTTTTCTGCCTTCCAATTTATTTTTTATACTTGTTTACATTTTTTTCAGTGCACTTTTTCAAATGAAACATGAAAGGAAACATCAATTACCAAGACTGCCTGCAGATAATAGAAAAGGCTGCTGATTGTCATCTGTTTTACCCTTTCACTGAATTATATTCCATGCGACAAAAGCAAGTCTTTTTTCCCCAACAGTTTACTCACACCTGGAAATAACAAGATATCAATAGGGAAAATATGATCGTTCATACAGTGATGTAAATGAAAGCAGAAGAGTTATATTACTACAAATTAGCACTGTCAGTGTCCATTTAACACAATGATACATTCTTTTTCTTGCACCTCTGATATGGTTTTTAAGAAATTCTTGGGCAGTAACATTTTTTAGAATCAAAGATTGCAGTTGAATGCCAGTTAAACTAAAGAACATGGTGTCAATCATATCAATAAATCTCCTCCTAGACAGTTCAATTTTTTCAAAAGCATAGTTATTTAAAAATCTTTAGGCAACTTTACAACCAAGGAAATATTTAGGTTTTGAAAATCAGATGCTACAGAACACTATTTTATGCTTTGAATCACCACATTTTGAACAACTTGGGAAAATCCATAATTCTATGATAAATTATGAAACAACCCTACTGTTCATGCTCTATAAATTCCAATAATAAAAACATCATAGGGGATTTAAATACAAAGAATTAATATGTGTATGAATAACTACTTTTTAGGCTTAAAAGGCCTAATGGATTCAAGAGACAACAAATTACGGACTTGAAAATTTTGCATTAGATACTGACATAATGTACCTTAGTGGTTTTCATTGACTCAGCTATCTACGTGAGCTTGCAATAAATCTACATGTAGATTTACATTCGGAAACATTAATAAAGGTTGTATAGGACAGAGCAGTGATTGATACAGGCACAGAATGGGAGATGATTTTCTGGAGAGCAGATCTATGAGAGAGTATCTGTGGCTACTGGTGACAGCAGGCTCAGCACGGACCACCAATGTGCCCTGGCTGCCAAGAGAGCAAACTGCACTTTGAGCACATTGAAAAGAGAGTTGTCATACAGTCAAAAGAGGTGATTTTCCTGCTGTGTTTAGCACTGGTGTGGTCTCATCTTGAATATTGTGTGCAGTTCTGGGCTCCACCATATACCTAATCAGGATGATAAAGTATTTGAATGCAACTACAGGAGGGCTGATTGGTTGATAGGCAACCTCAAATTGCTCCCTGCAGCTCCCTGATAAGGGGAAGTGCAGAGTGATATGCTGGTGTCTGCTCATGGGAATGATTGACAGGACAAGTGGGAATGGCACAAAACAGCGCAAGGGTATGATCAGATTGAACATTAGGAAGAATTTCATTACTGTGAGGATACTCAAATAGTGGAACAGGCCTCCTACAGAGGTGGATGATGATCCAAGACTGTTCATATAGATAATGCCTTCAATAATATGCTCTAGTTTTGGTTAGCCTTGGAGGTAAGGCAGTTAGACAAAATGGTCATTGAAGATCTTTTCCAGCTGAATTAATCTATTCCATTCCATTCCATTCCATTCCATTCCATTCCATTCCATTCCATTCCATTCCATTCTACAGAGACCTTTGACTATAATATATATAGAAGAAATGATAAATATTAATGAACAAAGAAAATACATGAAATCATGAACAATTTTCAAAAGCCTCATGAAGTTACCACCAGCAGAAGATATTTGTATTCTAAGCCACGGAAAATTATAGTAATTAAAAGGCACTTTTTTACACTCTTTAAATTACTGATTTCAAAGGTTTTTCATCAGATTGTTAAATGCTATTGTATGAAAAATGTACATGATTCTATCTTCTAAGTTTTTAATGGAATAATTGCAGTTAAGAATGACTTCCAGATGGTGGAGAAAATTCAATATACTTAACAGTGTCTGTTGATTTTGATTAATAATTTCTAAATTCTCTCAGTGTTGTGATGTGTAGTAATCTATGGCCCATCCTTAAAGGGTTTTCTAAACAGTTTCCATTTGTTCAAAAATTCAAACATATAAAGCAGAATTAGGAGACTTGCAATCAGTTTACAAGTAAGATCACTGCTACTAGCCAAGTAGTAGTGTGCATGAAGCAAAGGTGAGTCATTGAATTCCTTCATGTGGAAAAAAATTGCACCCATTGGCATTCATTGATGTTTGTTAAACATTTATGGAGACCAAACAGTGGATGTAAGCACAGTGAGGAAGGGGGTGGCACACTTGAACACTGATGACAGCAGTAGCGTGTCCTCCACCTGTGCAGATTTTTATGAGTACAACATGCAGGCTCTTGTTCATCATTCATGACAATGTGCAACTAATGCTTGTGACTATCTTAGAAAAAGTATTCTATAGTATTTTATAGTTTAGAATTTGCTCTATCAAATGGTTACAGCATACTTTGAATCTGTTTATCTGTTATTCCTATGAAAATAAATAGGAGACATTATTTTCAGAGCAACTTACACGTGCTTATTCTTGAGAAGGAGAAAATATTATTTGCCATTATATAGTAACACTTTAACACCAGTTTGATGTTATGCATGAAGAATTAATATAGGCTTAAATGATTTTTTCATTTTCATTTCATTTTCATTTCATATAGCATATTTTGGAAGCTATCTGTGAAATGGTTGTACTTCCATGAAACAACAAAGCAATCTACAGATATGAGGTATTTAGGACCTGTATTTTCTCTCCTATGAGATCAGATTTTCTGTCTGATAAACTAGTAGCTGACCCGGTCTTCTTTTTTACTTTTTAAGAATGATCTGGTGAGCAAGAATAGGGGAAAAATTCTTCAACTCAATATGAGTGTTGCCTGACTTTTAACATTGAGAAGCAAAAATATCAAAGACTATGACCAAATACTGAAGCTTTTAAAATAAGTAATTACCATTCAGGTCCACTAAAACCTGTCCTCCTGGAATCAAAGACTCTGACACAGAATAGTCTAAAGGGAAGATTTTAGTGCTTTGCTTCAAGCACACTGTATAGCTTTCAGCCCAGGGGCAAAGAAGCTGAAAAAGGCTGTGGTCTTCTCTTCTCTCTGGGCTAGTTACTAGCCCAGAAGAACTCCAGAAGAACTGTTGAAATTTCAATGTGTCATCCCAATATTTTCTGTTCAAGACCCATAAGTATGGGCACCATATTCAGATTTGTAAACTTCTTATTTATTTTTTATTTTGGTATATTTTGAGTTCCCCTTTGGCAAAATGTGAATCGTTTTGATGTTTTTATGGCACTCAAATACTTTTACTAAGAGTTAGAGTCAGAAAGAGTTAGAGTTAGAAAGCACGTGAATCTCATCTCCTCATTGTAAATCTAGTGATAGCAGGACAAACCAGATATTGCAAAATGGTGAGTGCTTGTGAGTTAGGGAAGACAATAGCATAAGGTTGCTTAAGGTATAGTCCTGTCATGTCAATGTGACAAAAACAGTTGCTGCATCTTTCTGCTTGAACTACACTAGAATATGCTACTACATTTTTCACAGAATAGTCAGTATAGAAAAATATCTAGTCATCACACTGTGCCCACACACTTGAATAAACCCTAATCTTTCACATCCTTGTACTGGAAGTACTCTCATTTTTACAGTTCACACATAGATACTGGGGGTGGAAAATAACTTTCAGAATAATATGCATTTTATGCTGTTGAATTTAACAGTTGATTTTATACTGACACACATAGTAGTTAATTAATCACTGTGATCTCCTTATGAAAGATATATGGCTTAGAATTCTTTAAGAAGGATATTGGGCTTTATACAGTTACTACTGAAATACCTGTTTGAGGGTAAGTGCTGCAGTCTTGTCACAAATAAACCACCACTGACTTTATCAGTAAGTGAAATGGAAGGTTAAAATTTATGTGAATAATTTTCAGTTTTTTAATCAGTAAATATGTCATATCTGCCTGATTATTTCATATACATATTTGTAACATTTAAGAGTATCATGAAATTATATATTGACAGCTGTTCCTAGAAAATGAAAACTGAAAAAATTTCTGGTAGATTCATTTAGAAAAATGGATCCCAAAATTGCTGACGTAAGAAGTACTCCTACAAATTCTATCAGAATAAGTCTTTTCCTATCTGAACTTAGTCAAATAATTTCATAGACTTTAATTTCCATTAAGTTGTAGTTTCTGTGTAATGAAGTTATAATTCCAGAATCCTACATAAAATTACCTGAAGTAATTAACTTCAAGAGGAATATATTCTTCAAGGGACTATAAACAAGAGTGATCTTGTTAAATTAATCTTTTTCGACTGAAGGAGATGGCATGTATGCACTTAAAAAAGATGAGGCATAAAAGAAAGGCATATCAAGCATTCTGCAGATTGCTATTAATCACATTTTAAGACTAACAAGGATTTTGTATCGAGTGCACTGCTATACTCCTCTGCTTTTAATTGGTCAAAGTGAAATTTCTCACTGCTTGCTGTAATGTTCTTTTTTTTCTGCTGCAAATAACTTTAAACTGCTGTTCACTATAAAGCCAAGATAGTGCTTCAAGCTTTAATAAAAGCCATTCTTATGGGTTTTTAAATCTTCTACAAATGAGTTATGTATTTTCAAAGAAAAAAAATGTAAATTAGCACTTTAAATTATATCAAGAGATATTACATATAAATAAATAAATAGTAATAATTATAAAAATGAATAATATGATTTTCAGCAGACCAATGATTGTTACAACTCCTGTGGAAATATTTAGTAGCTGGATAAATCTCCTCAAATTTTTTTGCTGACTTTATGGTGTGATTTAATTAGAGACAGAGAAAATCTGAATTAATGCACAACTTGAATGACCTTTTCATGTTGAGTGTTATTAATTTATTTAAAGTGAAAGCAATGTTGTTAAAAAAATAAGGTATTATCAGTCATCAAGTAGATCTTGAACTATGTATAGTAACACATTCTAAGGCAGCCTGAAAGCAAGAAGAAAGAGTAACTTTGACACAAGGACAGTTACTATGCAGACACCAATACTGCTGATTCCCCTGGAAAAGAGCAGTTCAGAAATTACCAAAAGGTTATTCTAGTTTACAGACAGCTTATATGTGGTTCTTTGGTTTGGATCCAATCACAATTATACATTAAATTTTGTGCTCTGAAGATACCACACAGAGTGTGTTCAAAATGGCAGTGAAATAAGAGACATTCAAATTAAGTTCATTTCTCTGCAATAGAAGAACCTGTTCTGAACTAAATTTGAGAGAATCAAAATATCTGCAGAGAAAGGTCTCAGACTGCAAGAATAAGAATCCCAATTCTTTATCAGCTATATGTAGAGTATTATCCATGAAATAAAAGCATTTATCGGATCTAGTGGTTGACATGAAGGAAAAAGAGATTTTTTTGTCCCTGCTTTGTATGGCTGTTTCATTGTATGATGCTTTAATATTTTATTATGAACATAAGAATGTTAAAACTTGGAATCACTACTTCTCTATTTTAGGGATATTTATCTTGCAGCTTGTTCTTTCCCCATTTCTATTTCTTTGGTATTTTAAAATGTTCCTTATTTTATTTCCATCTTACACACCCCAATATTTCTGTTTATAGTCCTGTATGTTCAAACTACAACGTTTAGTCCTTTATTTGTTGGTATTTTTCATATTACTAATTTTACTTATGAAAAAGTTGAATTTACTCTATATTGTACTTGCTATTGGTTTATGATTTTTACACATTATATTATGTGCCACTATATGCATCCAGGCCATGAGAGTTACTTGGAGACAGTCTGACAGGGCCTGAGATGGTGATAAATAGGGAAAGTTCAGAAGAAGGAATAAAGTTAGACAAGATTTTCTCATGTCTATTCCCACAACAGGGATACTGAAGCAATGGGCATAGTGTTATCATTATAATGTAAATTTCCAGAACAGGACATATTTCTGATGCAATTTAAAATTTAAAAAAAGTAAAACAGTCTTGGATGTTATATTTCTTGATTGCTACTTCTGTTAAAGTTCTCTTCTGCACACAATCATGACTATTTATATGGGAATGAACAAACAGACAGAGGAAGTTTTGAATATAAGTTTTCTGCCTGATTCAGTTTTTTCGTAAACTGAATGAAACAATGTAGAATAATATTTTCTGACATTTTATAGAATGAAAAAAATATTTGATGAACTACGTAGAAATAGATCTTTCGAGTTTGCTGAAGTTGATAAGCCATCTCCTCTTTCTTTGGAAGCGATGCAATTACTGCAGAAACCCTGATAGCATTTAGATAATGCTCGTTATTATGGTTAAATTAGTGACAGTAGTGGTAGTGGTAATAGCAATAGTTTTGCCACAGGTGACTGAGAATCCAAGGATTACACATGGAATTTGTGTAATATAATTCCTTTTCTCTGGCTTGATCTTGTCATTATGACTAAAGAAAGAAAAACAGCGAAGACTTGGGTCGGGGTCTAAGTGACAAACTTTACTTTGGGAATAGCCTGTCTCGCTCCAATTTACAGGAGGGAGAGGAGGTTCTTTTATTATCTCTATACCCGGCGTGAGATTAAGAAGCAACGGTTCAAATGTTGGTCCAACCAGTTTATTACAAATCTTAATCAGGGGAAATGGGGAAGGGGAGAACGGACACTATTATGAATTAGGGTAATGGGGGAAGGGAAGGAGGGCGATAGAAAAGATAGAAAAGGAGAGGCAAGGAGTCTTTATAGGCAGTAAGAGGGACATAGTCACCACCATGGATCCAGAGAGGTTCGTAGTTCCGTCTTTGATCCTCGGTAGTGGTGGGTCGTCAGGCAGAGTTGTCCTGTTGCCAATGACGACGATGACCATGGTGATGATGGCCCTTTTTCAATGCTTCAAAGTGGTTGAGTCAGCTGTTTTTGGAGTGACGGCTCAAATCCAAAGTGGTCGAATCAGCTCTCCTTTGAGTGACAGCTCAAACCCAAGGTGGTTGAGTCAGTTCTCCTTGCGGTGGCAGCTTCTGGCTCTGGGATCTCAGCAGGAACCTCCTTTGTTCTTATCTTTCTGGCCTTGCCAGCAGATAAGAGGAAGCAGGGAGGCACCAACTTGCATCTTGCCTTCGCAAGATACAATGGTATCATCCCCCAGCCTTCCATACTTAGCTGGAGCGGTTTGGCCACAGGCCAGATCTTCTGCCAGTGAACACTCCTGAGCACTCTCTTCCGCTCTTCTACAGAGCAAGCAGCTCTGGGGGAAGGGGCTTGCAAATGTTCCCAAAGCGATATCGATTGTCACACAGTTAGCACCCATCAGTTGCCTCCTTGACAAGTCACTCAGAGTCCTATCACAAGAAAAACCTCAGGAAGCAAGCTTTGAGCCAAAAAAAAAACTAAGAAGGATTCTTACATAGCCTTCATAGTAGAAGCTCCCACTTTTCCTCAAGAAAAAGGAAAGTGCTGTTCTTTGCAGTTTGAAGTTTTGATACAGTAACCTGGGTTGCCATTCACTTTGATTTTCCTTATTACACTATCTTAATAGCTGTTCCAAGAGCAGCAAGACTTTCCTCTGAAAGGGTGGTAGAATTGTCACTAGATGGCAGGAAATTCTAGTGATATCTGCAGTCAAACTGATCCTATTAGTCAATAGCCCATAGTAGACTACTGGTCTACTAATCAATATGTCACTCTGTCTTTTAAACACATCAAATAATATCTTGTCTATCCATAGCTGTAAGTATGTTTCTGCCTTATCCCTTCCTCCCCCCCCAAAAAAAATAATTTTCTCATAAATGTGTTTCACGTTAACATTGCTTTTTCTTGGCTTTATTGAAAGTAGGTATGTAGCTTTTCATCAACTGTAAATTAATTAATTATGTAAACAGTTAAAATAGATTTGTAAAGGGAAAAGAAATCAGAAATATATTACAAATTTGGTACAGCTACAATATAAATAAAATAGACATTCCAGTTCTGTGACATATTTCCAAGCTGGTAGTTTATCAAAAACCGTCTCTGAAAAAAAACCAAACTTCTCTGTTAGCAAGTCTGGAAGAAACTCTTACTTAAAACCAAAAGGTCTGACCCAGCGGTTGGCATTATTCGTATGAAATATTTCACGGCATGAACAAAAAAATACTTTAACGTCTTGTTTCAAGTATTGTTGAATGCAAATACTGCAGGCCAAGCACTTTCTTTCAGAATAAACGAGTAGTTGCAGAACAATAAAAACAGTTCAGGCATTTATGCTATGACATGAAAAGCGGGATGCCAAGGCGGGTTTCTAAACCACATTCCAAGCATTTTAAATGCCTTTTGATTGTTACCACAAATCCACCGATTGTTGTGAAAAGCGTATGTGTCATCAAGCCACAGGCGAGGTCTTGAATGCATCTGGCTCAGGATTCGTGGCATTGATGTTAAAATGCTGCACAGTTACAGTTATGCAGCAACTCTTCCCAGTTCCACATCACCACCTTTCTGCAAGAGCATGTCTGCCTCTCTGCTATAAATTAATTCAGAAGATCAAGATGAATTTATGAGCTATATATACACTGCATTATTTTCAGTGAGGAATATATTTATGCCTTTAAAGTTACACCACACAGTGGAACTGCATTCTTTCACCAGCTATTGTTTTCTCTGTTCTCTTAAGGCTCCAAATCCCCTAGAATTTTCATCTCTACAACTTTTTGTTTGATAGAGCAAGGAGGCATGCTGTCTGTACATATTTTAAGGTAGTATTTTATGCCACTCAAAGTGTCAAGATAAGACGTAAGTAATTTAAACTGAAACACTGCTTGTATGAGTTGTAGCCACTCTCTAAACTGGTAATTGAGACAGTAACGGGGGTCACTGGAGAGGATCTCATAGGCAGAACTTCCTTAATCCATTTCTCCCCCAGCAGCAGTTGGACCAGATGAAAATCCTTAATAATTCTTAATAAAGTTACAGCTGCAAACACAGGATGACTTTGCAACTTCTATGCATTTTATCTACAGCATGCAAGAAAGGATATTCAACATTCCTATATAGAATAGTCTCATTTCAATTAGTCTGGAAAGTCTGTGAGTGTATGTGTTCTCTTTAGAAGTGCATGTACACCAATCTTATGCACCATGATCTTATTAAGATGTTTGTATACCTAATTCTGTTCAGAATTTCTTTTATCAAAATATACAGGAAATCAAACAAATCAAAATTTCTTAGATAATATTTATAGATCTGATCTGGGAGAAAAGTAACAGAATGAGATGACATTTTCTGTTTTAGAGACAAGACATTATGTAATAACGTAGCAAAAAGTCTTAAAATTTTATTTGATATCACAGGTGCAAAACATAGGTAAACTGAATTACAGCTGAATGACCTCTTGCGTAGCATTGGATAGACTTCAAATGATCTAGCAAGCCGTGACATTTACCTGTTCCTCTCTGATGAGATATCTGGAGGAATTTCCAGTTTCTGCTCTCTTTGAAAATGTTGGGACTATTTCTCTCAGAATAGTTTCATAATATTCCACTTTTGATGCGGCTTGTAACAAGGAAGAACAATCTCTGAATATCGGGAATTCTCTCATTAAAAGTTCCTGAAATGTTACTGAACTTCCTGGAAGTTCAGAGTTTGTTTCAGTCAGCATTAGCAAGATCTTGAGTCACATTTTCCTTTTTGTGTTCTGACGTGTCAGGTCTTGCTTGTATTTTCTTTACAACACAGTGGAAGAACAGAGAAAGAATTTAAGAGACCAGAAACCAAATATATGTCCCATCATGAGCTTAGAAGTTCAACTTCCGTCTTTAATTGCTTCACATGACAAGATAGAACAAGTCTGTCTTTTCCAGTAAATGGAGAAAAGGGGAGGGAAGATTACAGGGAGAGAACGATAGCACATATATCGGTTTATCAGTGTGGACATACTGCCTGGGGAAATATTTGTCTCTCCTTTTTTTTTTTTTTTTTGTTCTCAGGCACTTCTGGTTAATAAAAATTCTACTGCAGAATATGCCAATGTGGGATCTGAATGGCCACAGAGATTTCGAGTGCTAGTGGTGGCTATGGTGATGAGGAGATGGTTGGACTAGATGATCTTGTAGGTCGTTTCCAACCTTGTGATTCTGTGATTCTATGATTCTATGATTCTTTGTTTCTTAGAACATCAGATTTCCTTTCTAAACTCTCACATGATTTCACTGGGGATACAAATATAATGTTGTGACTGTAAATCTTTCTTGTGCTTTCAAAAATATTGCTTCAAAATTAATTTTATTTCTATATCTAATGGGGGTAATGAACTCCATGTGATATAAGCAGGGTCGGGAGCAGATCTAAAATGATATGGACAAAGGTTATTTTTCTCAAAACTTCTGTGAGAATTTTGTAAATAAGAGCAGATAAAAGCTGTTATTGAATGCTCCAAAACATAGAAGCAATTAATAAGCTAAGAAAAATGCAATGAAAATTGAAATCTTATTTCTCATTCAGGAGAGTAAATACTATCGCATGAATGGAGGAACATTAACTCTAGAGAAAACAAGAGAAACCTAGGGAACATAAAAAGTTTAGACAATTTCAGCCAAACTGAATAAAGATAATAATTTGACACAATAAAAGGAAAAATAGAAAACATTCCAAGTATTATTTTTCTGAGAATTAATACATTAGAAGCCCAATTACTATTTCAGAGATAATAATACTTCTCTTTGTTGAGAAATTGACACTCAGTGAGGTTGTATGCTTGGAAAGGACAATAAAACTAAATGAAAGAAAAATGTGTCTCAGAACAGAATTGACTAGAAAGAACAGGACAGAAGCATCAAACTTGAAATGGAAGCCAAAAGGACAGTATCAACTTATCCAACTGTTTTCACAAAATATTCTTGGGATAGTGGGATGACTGCTTACTACTGGTCATACTGATAGTAAGATTTGCAGATCTAATGGTTTCAGCCATACAAAAGTTGCACATAACCATCTATATTTTGTCACCAAGTTCAATATTAGTTAGATTGGAACTACTCTGGGTATTGGTATGTCTGTGTGTTTTTTTGCAAACCTACGTTAGACACCTATTTCAAAACATAGCCAAGTATAACTGTCGTATTTCAAAAAGTTACAAAATAAGATCAAGAAACAACAAAATACTAGATTTCTATGCAATCTGAATTTATCTCTTTTGTGTGTATGCAGAAGCTGACAGTCTTTAATTACACTACAGCTGTTGTTTTTCAGCTTCCTTCAAGGTTGAGGGTCACATGGTTACAGGGTTAAAGAGTGAACAGAGAAAGGACCTGAAATTAATTTACTAAAGAAAAATATTTACTGCTTACTGAACAAAATACTATGTGAGTCAAAGAGCTGGGGCTGTCTTCAATCAAGTAAAGGGAATGCTGGGGACTTCAAGCCTCAAACAGGCTTGATGTTGTGCAAGGTCCAACAGTCACTAATTTGATACTTTTCCATTTTTCAGGTACCCAGTGTGATAACTCAGTGCCAGATTTGTAAACATTCTTCTTTTTTTCTTCAAGTTTGAATGGCTCTCCCCTAATCATGTTTTTCTTATTAGTTCTTCTTGCACATAATTTTGCATTTTAATCAAAGAAATTTGCCCAGAACCATGTTTGAATGCAAATTCTATATCCATTAAACATTTTTTGCTGTTCCTTACGTGACAACTTGTATTGATGTAAATAGCTGTGTCAGGATGATTTGTCAATATATTTTCCTGCTTGTTCACTCTCAGATTATTGTAATCTTTTCTTTGTGACATCAAAATAACTCGCATAATACTGCAAACTCTTTAGAGGATTATGGCATTTTAGTTTATTTAAGATGGGAGTGGTATGAAATAAGGTGAGTTATGTGAGTATTAATTATTATGCCAGTGAATTTTCTATGCACAGAGGAAAAGGTTTGGTACTTGGTTGCTGCTGCAGGAAGGACTCAACAAGCACTTGTGACAGAGGAGCTGCAAGGTACCTGCTCACGGTCCATAGGATCATATTGTCTTTAGCTCTTCCCTGCCATCCGAAGGAAACTCAGCTACTTGGAACGGTGTTTCAAAAGTTCATGTGGTTCAAAACTGTCTGATATTTCTCAGAGCTCTTCTGTAAATAATAAAGCTGTGGAAGTCCATTGAGAGAGCTCTCTCCAATCCAACGGCACAAAATGTGTCCCATGTCTTCAAAGACAAAAGGTAAGTAAAAATAGAAATCCGCACTTTTACATAATTAGTAAGCTGAACCAGCTGGAACATGAAGGATGTTTAAATCTTTCTGCAAAAGGTCAGGGCCAGACTAAGAATGGGATCATAAAATATGTAGCTAAGCCAGCCAGCTTCCCTTAGCCAGATCATTCACTCTCAGACCTTTAGGAGAAATCTACAAACTTAGTATGAGCTAATAGGCTTCCTACCTGTAAGAAAAATTCAAAGTGAAATTCAAGAAAAAGCTCTATTATTTTTAGCAGCAATGAATTTTCATGGAAAACTAAATGGTTGTGAACCACAAGACTGACAATCTAAGCCTCTCCTCATATGTGTCAGCCAAGTTTCATAGCAGTGTAGGATATCAGCAAAACAGAATAGCAGATAGCTATTTCTCAGATGTGCAGAAGGGTCAGGAGCCAACACTGTATGCATTTGTAATTCTAATGACCACAAAAGATCAGAATGCTATAAACACTGCCTTGCATTTACCTTTGCAATTTACAGCAAGCTAATCAGATAGCAATTTTAAAGTTCAAACAGAGAAGGAAATGTTAACAGCAGGTAACTGTTTTTATAGCTATTCTCATAACAAAGCAATGCAAACCCTGGAATGCTTCCAGCTCAGTGGAATGCAAATTACTTCTGAAGATATCTCCAACAATTATGATGACTATCATAAAAGCATTAAAGGCATAGCGATAAGCTATATATTGAAAAAAGTGAATACAGCAGCAATTAAAACTCACCCTTGACTAAATAAACCAAAGACTGAATTGTGTCATACTATGGAAATTGAGAAAATTTTGATAAGTAGTTCCAACATTATCTTACCTTCTGTCTATTTGCTTCTGTAGAATGCTATCTCTATTATGTGAGACAGAGAAGGAGAAAAGAGGACACTGCAACTAGTTGTATATAGTCAGCAGACAGGCTCTTTGAACAGCCTGCTCTGATTTTTCTGAGGATTGCATTTGGTGGCCCTTCCAAATACTATCCATTTCTTTTTATGACAATAAACCTGTTTTGCAATTTAGATTTACTTACTATCAGAAAAAAAAAAAGAAAAAAAGTACCAACAATTTGTTTGTGGAATGCCTTGTATGCAGACTCCAGGTATTACTACTGTATCAGAAGTGATCAAAGTCATATTTTCCTCATTTGATGCCAATGCCTGTTGATTTTCAGTTCAGATCTTCATGTTGTGTGGAAATAAAAAATTTGCAAATTGAAGAAGCAAGGTTTCATATCTGCTCAAGTTTACATCTCATAAGAACGTTAATATGTGGTATGTACATGAATAGTTCTGATGATAAGAAATAATAAATAACTTGGAGAGTAAGTCCATGCCATTCTTTTTTAATAGCTTTCAAAAAATTTCCACATAATTTGACACTATCTCAGTGCTATTTGAAATTTAGTGTGGTGCAGTGGTATCTCAACTCTATTAAACAAACTACCCTCTGATAGTAAGGAAGTTACTATCCTTACTAGGATAGCAGGAGGGCACTAGTACCTCCTAGTAACTTGAGTCACTAGGAGGGCACTTGAGGCCAATAAAGGAAGAAAGTTTTGCTTTCACATTCCAGATAATTCTGCAGAACTGTAGAAGACATACTGAGACTTCTTCAGAAATACCATCCAAACAATTCATAGCTCTCAGCGTTCAAGTTGTGCAGAATTTTTAAATATACTGCAACAGAGCAATCACAAATACAGAATTGTTATGGTTATTAGTCATCATCAGTTATATGAGGCCTGTATCTATGAGTGTGTTTAGAAGCAAAACTAATATTATAATTCCTCACACTCTGTATACTCCAGAGAGGAAAGCTTGAATACTTTTTCTCTCCTGTAAACTCAGACAACTAAACACTCTGTAAAACAGCAGTGTGTACATAGACATTTTTTTTCTGATATTTCCAGACTGTCTCATACAATATTTCACACTTCTCCCCTGCTCCCTGCTCAGTACTTCTGGCACACATAGAAATAATGTCAAATTTCTACGGGAACATCTATAAAGAATCCATATGCACAGCTTTAACGATATTTAGACTGCTTCCACTGAAATCATGAGACTGTGCAGGTATGAGGCTCACAGATGCCTTTGCAAGAAAGGAATCATCTATTTATTTGCTAAGAGCAAATTAATAAGTTTCTTCTTCAGAGAACTCCTGACACACATATGTTTATGAGGAGACATTTCCTCTCTCCTTACTTATGGTTCTGAGGAAAAGGTTTATTTAAATAAGACAAGAAATGATCCAATTTTTATTCAAAGAAGGATTATCAGTTGTTTGAAGTAAAAATGAGACTTCTGGAAAGCTTTGGTCAAAATATTTCCCCCATCTCTCTCAGGCATACAGGTGTGAGGCAACAAAAAGGTGAAACTTTCCATGTTAAATTGATGTCACACAGAAAAGAAGGCATCCCAGTGTCAGAGCTCTTCCAGAAATTGAAACAGGAATTTTTAGATGTTTCTGAAAGCCTTCTGATCAGGCCTTTAATCTTAGCAAATTTCATACCATGCCTTGTAGGCTGTATTTAAGAAGCAGATTTCTTCCCACTCCTGCTCTGCATATTGCTCCTATCCGACACTGGTATCTCTGCTCTCTTTGTGAGGTTTACATTTAAAGGAACACCTAGTAGATTTTTTCCTCTGTCCAGGATGTGTCACAGTGTCTCAATTTCACTTCTTCCCCCAGGAATCATGCTGATGGAATGACAAGTTTGAATTCACAAGCAGTAACAAGTAACTACAAAGCTTCTGGGGAAGGACAGGGAGGGAAATAGTTTAGGAATGCCTTAAGAAGATACTGTTGCCTAATAATTAGCGTCATCTAAATTATCAGCTTGAGGTCAGCCAGAGTTAGTTAAGCATGTGAATAAAGCTTGTACCCCAATTTTAAAAATAATATCTGCTTTTGTGACAGAAGAAATAGCGTGGGATGCAAAAGGAATTGATTTGGTAGTCATTCATGTTTGAAAGTTAGTTTTAATGTAGCTTTTCACAAAATTTAGCCTGAGTCCAGAACTGACTCATGGAGACAGAACACCAGTGTTTGCCTTCTAATGTTTGGGTGTTCATGACAGCAAATTATGCACCCTATACTTTCTGTAAACAATTAAAGTTGCTTAAATAATTAAAGTTCTTGCTGGACTGCTTAGTCAGGTAGATTACGCTCTTTCATAAGCACAGTGACATAAGACGACCTACGTAGATAGACTCAATAGAGTCTAAGGAATAAACTGCAAGATCATGTATTACCTGTTCAGTGACTACCAGCCCAAGTGCTTTCTGAGAACTCTTAAAAGTAATTCCAAGTGGCAACATTCAGTGGCAACATAATCGAGAATTTCAGTTATTTTCATAGATCACTGGTAGATATTTTTTGGCAGAGATGAAACAAATATGTAACTGTTACCTGCACAACCTATTCCAACAAGGCCTCTGTGATTACCTTATTTTAAAATACAAAATTGAATATAAATATAGAAAATATATTATTTCTGGTACAAGATATGCATATCACCATCAAAAATAGAAAAGCATGCAACATTCCAGGCTAAGTCATTTCTCATTTAATTTGATTTAATGTTCCTAGCAGATGTTTTGAATTATAGGCTATATCAGTAGCACAGTATCAAATTACATCAGCATGCAGCTATATTTACATAATAAACAAACTATTAAGATACATTGGAGAATGATCATAATCTGTTCTTATCCTTGTCCGGTTAGTCTTGGCTAATGAGCCCTAAATTAATGAACAAATACAGCTCTCATCAGCATAGTTCTGAGTAATCCCATAGAGAACAAAATTTGCATGCTGTCAAGCACTGAGGTGAAATGCTGTAGACAATAAACCTGAACATTCATTCAGCAGAAATAATTTGCATACATCTGGACTGAGACAGCATGGTTTTTGGCTTTTTGTTGTTGTGATGTCGTTGCTGTTGTTTGGATGATACAACATTTTACTCATAGGAACAAATAGGAAGTACTTGAAAACATATTTTCTGGAAAATTTGCAATCTTGCCCAACTTGACATTTATAAATTAAATTGCAACACATAGTCTGCTACCCATTGCTCAAATTCACTGTTTTAGTTTGGTGATTTAATTTAATTTTGCTGACTTGTGGTCAACACCATGAGCTGCACTTCTGCTAAATAATCAAACATGATTCTTCATCAATAATTTCTTAATTACACATATATACTTCTCTTCTTTCTCCAGCTGTTTATCAGTCAAATGAAAAGCAAGGATTTTTCCTACCTATTTAGAAGGCTATCTCTCTTTTTTTTTAAAAAAAAAAAAAAAAAAGAAAAGAAAAAAAAAAAGAAGCTTACCCAGGATAAATTCTTCATGCTGTAATTGTATATAAGGCAAAAGGGATACTCAGATGGATTTCTGGGTTTTTGTTTCTGTTTGCAGTTCATTGCTGTGGAAAGTATCAGAGGTGAGGAAGGAAAAATGAGATGATGTGTAATTTGTGCACTTACTATCTCCAAAATAACTACTTAATCATTTGGCAGCATAAATTCTTGCTACAAAATAAGATCATCCTGTGAACAAAATAGCACTATGCTTTTATGATCTTAGCTAATATTGGATTAATCTCTTCTGTGCTTCAGTGAGAGGGGTAGAGTAGTACAATTTTTGTGAGTACAGGACATTACCATTGCAATAACTTTATCAATTAAAAAAGACAATATGTTAAAAAGTATACAGCATTAACATTTTTGATGGCATAATGTGTTTAAATCGTTCAGCACCTGTGCTTTACTTATGGCCAGTAAATGCCTAAACCCTCACCTGATTTTACAGTGACTACAGAGTTTGGATATGAAGCCCTGATGTCTCGCTGGATACTTCCTTTATGCGTAATACTATTGTTTTCTAGGTACCTGAATTTGAAATGAGAAAAACCAAGAATGTTCTCATATCCTAGGATTATAAATTAAAACATATTTCACTGGTTTACACTGTACCATATTGCCAAACTGTGTGCCTTTTTCTACCTCTTAAAGCTTTTACATAGGCTATGAATTCAAGGGGGCAGAAGTGTATTATCATTATTTCTTTTGTTCAAAGAAAGACCCAATGGAAGTAACAAATAAAATTACATCCAGACTAAGAGAGGATCTAATACTAACTGACCTTCATTTCTAAGAGAAAAAGATTATCAGGAGTAATCACTGTAGATTCATCTAGGGGAAATCATGCTCAACCAATCTGGTAGCCTTCTATGTCATTGCTGGCTGACTAGATGGTGGGAGAGCAGTGAATGTTGTGCACCTTGACTTCAGGAAGGTATTTGACACAGCCTTACACAACATCCTTGTTATGAAACTTAGAAAATGTGGGATAGGTGAGTGGATGGTGAGTGGATTGACAACAAGCTGACTAGCAGAGTTCAGAGTGCTGTCAGCTGCAATACAGAGTCTGGTTGGAGGCTTGTAAATAGCGGTGTCCCCTGGAGGTCAGTGCTGGGTCAACATCTTCATCAGTTATGTGGATGAAGAGATAGAATTCACACTCAGCAAGTTGGCTGAGGATACAAAGCTGGAACAAGTAGCTGACATACCAGAAGGCTGTACAACCATTCAACGAGACCTGGACAGACTGGAGAGTTGGGCTGGAAGGAATTTGATAAGGTTTAACAAGAGCAAGTGTATAGTCTTATACCTGGGGAGGAATAATTGCATGCATCAGCACCGGCTAGGGGATGACCGGCTGGAGATGAGTTCTGTGGAGAGGAACCTGGGTGTGTTGGTGGACAACAGGTTAGCCATGAGCCAGCAGTGTGCCCTGGTGGCCACAAAGGCCAATGGTATCTTGGGATGCATTAAAAAGAGCACGGTCAGCAGGTCAAGGGAGGTTATCCTCCCACTCTACTCTGGTGAGGCCACGTTTAGACTACGGTGTCCAGTTCGGGTTTCCCAGCTCAAAAAAGACTGGAATCTCCTAGAAGGTGTCCAGTAGAAAAGCACAAAGATGACAAGACCTGTATCAACTCCCTTATCAGGGAAGGTTAAGTGACCTGTGTCTGTTCAGCCTGGGGAAAAGAAGACTGAGAGGGATCTGATCAGTGTTTATAAATATCTAAAGAGAGGCAAATGGATGAGGCCCAGCTTTTCTCGGTAGTGTGTAGCAATAGGACAAGGAAATAGCCTGAAATTTGAACACAGGAAATTCCATACAAACATGGAGAAGAACTTTACAAGTGAGGGTGACAGAGCACTGGAACAGGTTGTCCAGAAAGTTTATGGAGTGTCCTTCTATGGAGATACTAGAAAACTTCCTGGGCACCCACCTCTGTGACCTACTGTATCGTACCCGCTTTAGCAGAGAGTTGTACTCAATGATCTCTTGTGGTTCCTTCCAACCTCCAAAATTTTGTGACTCTGTGATGTATCTGACTTTTCTTGAATTAACAAATCATGCTTATATTAGTTCTGAATATACAAATAATTCTGAATTTGCTTGAAAGTAGAAAGAATGAGTAGCTCAGCTAGTTGTCTCTGCAAAGCAGTGCTTCTTACTGGCTTTAATGTAGCACTGAAGAAGCAGTACTTGTCCCACTCCCCAGCTAGTCCCGAATGACAAGAACTGCAAGAAACTCCTGAAATGTAACAGCAAAATGAAAGCCAGCATATAGGTCTTGGCACTGAGCTTCACAAGATGTGACATAGATAAATATTTAAGCGTTTAGTGATACAGAGGACAAAATTTAGGCACTTTGTTACTTGAATGTCCTCAACTGCTCAGCAGAAAGGGAGATTCCTTCAGAGAGATCTTATGTAGCACTGAGTATGTAAGTGAACCCGGCCACACTAGTTTCTAATGTTAGGTACCTAAAATAATATGCCTATTCTAATTCCATCAGCTAACATAAGATACAGTATAGAACCTTGTGTTTATTACTTGTTCCTGAAAATTCAGCCCTAATGATCACTGTAAAAAGATGAAGAGAAGAAATATATTGCTTTTCTTTGTGCATTTGGAGGCCTGTATGTATAAGTCTGAGAGTTATTTTCCTTATAGGCCAAAGGAAAAAAAAAAAAAAGTTAAATATGTCTTGGATAACTTTGCTCCACTAATCAGGCAGATGAATTTTATCTTGGTATGAACAAAGGAAATCAAAGACATTATGGTCTAGACTGAAACATACAACAACATGGTGATACTGGAAAAGACACAGATTTTAAAACTCAACACGTTTATGGAAGCCCATGTAGCATATGTGTGTTTAGAGACATATTTCCAGGGGCATCTGTTCTGGTTAGCACTTGTCTCCATGTGTAGACCACAGATGGACTGGCAAGTGACTGAACATCATCTGCACATTGAGAATTTATTAACCATGTATTATAATGATATATAGGGATAATGCACATCTTTCTGGAAAACATCAATCACTGCAAAAAGTGGTACTTTAACATATTTCAGCTAAGTTTCTTCCTGTCAATCTGAAACTAGGACAAAGACTGCTACACTTTTGACTGATGAGCTGAAAGAAAGGGCAGCCAAACCACTGGACTAAAATTTGTAATATCAGGACCCCTGGCTCTGCCGTAAGTTTCCTGCATGACTTTCAGCATGATGTTCATTAAGTCTCAGAAATGCATTATCAAAATGTAGTAGCAGGTCTTGCACAGAAAATTTGCAAGGAACAACGAGTATAAAGAGACTTGTATGAAAAACAGTCCTCTATCTCTCTGTTACTATATTAACTTGGATGAAAATTAGTATAAAAGGTTGAAGATTTCAGATGCTATCCTTACGACTAACGAAGAAAATAATTAAAGAAAATACATAATCCCATAATATTAATGGGACATAAAACTACCTCTGGAATAGTAAACTAGTAAATATTATGAATAAGAATGTTTTCTTCAGACTTGCAGCCATTTGAAAAAGCACAGCTCAGGCTGATATGGCTAATCTGCCTCTTCTGGTTAGCCCTTGATCTGTCCAAAATCTACAGCTGGGCGTAAGGATACTCCCTATTTGGGAGATTGTGAATTAGTATAAATTGTAAATAAGTAGGAGTGTGAGCAATTTAATAGTAAGCTAAATAATCTTATTTGAAAGAAAGAACAGTGTGCTTGAAATGGTCAAATACCTCAGGGGAACTGTTCTTTATCTGGTAGTAAGTACTTCATAGCAGAATGTGTTTTAAGTTTTTAGACAGACATTTTACTCACCTTATTGATTTCTTCACTTTACTTACAGAAAAGGAAAAAAAGGGAAAAGGAAAAAAAAGCCACAGCCACAAAACCAAAAAGAAATAACAACTTTTTTGTTAATTGTAAAATTTTGCTAGTAATATATTTTAATTCATCAAGATACATCAAGGAACTATCGAAGGAGTAACTGAGGTTTCTTTTATTTTTTCTTAAAACAGCAAAAACTTCCAGCACATATTTTGATATAATTTGCCCCATTGTTTGAATTATTGTTGATAAATAGAGTCTATTGTCAAATAAAATTTATCAACCATTAATTTTAGCCAACAGAGGAGTAAGAGTGAATGTGTGCTCTCACTTCAGGAAGATCGTGGTTTTGGGTTTTTTTGCTTTTTATCCTCTTTTTCTCTTTGTCTGTTTCTCCCTCTGGATATGAGTATATGTCATCATAGGCTAGATGAAAACAAAATAGATCTTTGAAGCCATGGCTGTCTGATTCATTGTTCTATTGTGACTTCTCGATGCATTTAGTTGGCTGAAGAAGCTCTCAGGCACTGTATTTTCATTCCTCAGCGTTTTCCAAGCCATTTCATTGGAGAGAGTAAATATTAATTTATGACCTTGGAGACTGTCCAATAAATTGCCACTGAGATACTTCAGGTGCTGTTAACAGCATTACTGTAACACATGGACACTGACGATGAAATCAAGTGCACCCTCAGCCAGTTTACTGGTGACACCAAGCTGAGTGGTGCGGTTGACACGGTGGAAGGAAGGGATGGCATTCAGAGGGACCTCAACAGACTTGAAAGGTGGGCCTGGGTGAACCTGATGAAGTTCTGCATGGCAAACTGCAAGGTTTTGCTCTTGGGCCGGAGGAATCCCTGGCATCCGTACAGACTGGAAGAAGCAGTCCTAGAGAGCAGCCCTGTGGAGAAGGACCTGGGTGTCCTGATAGATGAAAAACTTAACATGAGCCAGCAATGTGCTCTTGCAGCTTGGAAAGCAAATGATATCCTGGGATCCATCAGAAGAGGGGTGGCCAGCAGGGTCAGGAAGGTGATTGTCCCTCTCTACTCTGCCCTCGTGAGCCCCCATCTGGACTATGGCATCCACATCTGGGGCACCCAGTACAAGAAAGACAGGGAGCTGTTGGAGAGGGTCCAGAGGAGAGCCACAAAGATGATCAGGGGACTGGAGCACCTCCCCTATGAAGACACTCTGAGGGAGCTGGGCTTGTTCAGCTTGGAGAAAAGAAGCTGAGGGGTGACCTCATTGCAGCCTTTCAGTACCTAAAGGGAGCCTACAAACAGGAGGGGAATCAACTCTTTGAAAGGGTTGATAACTGAAGGACAAGTTGAGGGAGGGAAGATTTAGATTGGGTGTCAGGGGGAAGTTCTTTACTGAGAGAGTGGTGAGGTGCTGGAACAGGCTGCCCAGAGAGGTTGTGGATGCCCCGTCCCCAGAGGTGTTCAAGGCCAGGTTGGATGGGGCCCCGGGCAGCCTGGTCTAGTATTAAATGTGGAAGGTGGTGGCCCTACATGTGGCAGGGAGATTGAAGATTCATGATCCTTGAGGTCCCTTCCTGGTCATTCTGTGATTCTGTGATTCTGTGATGGACTATTCCGTATGTAATATTTTTAAATACACTACCATGTTTCTGAAAAAGTAAATATATACAAACTTTCAGAAATCTAAAACTAATCAGAATTCAACAGGACGTGGTGGATTATTATTTTTCTAAGTCTTTCTCCTTCTTATTCACTTTATTCCTATAGAAAATTCATCATTTTTTTAAACTTAATTTTTGTGAATATTCATGTTTCAGTCAGATAGAATTTACAAATGCCTATCAACAAAATTCTAATAAAACCATTCAATCTGTATACATAAAACTATGCTACTTGATGGGAAAATCATAGCATAGATAACCCTTAGATTTTAATCATTACTCACAGAAGTCAGTTTGAAAATATAATGCAGTGTAAAAACTGACATAGGTTCACAGAATCACAAAATCACAGAATCACAAGGTTGGAAACGACCTGCAAGATCATCTAGTCCAACCACCCTCCCATTCCTATTAGTACCACAAGCTACTAAATCATATCTCATATCTCCTCATCCAGGTGCCTCTTGAACACTGCCAGGGATGGCAACTCCACCACCTCCCTGGGCAGCCATTCCAGTGCCTGACCACCCTTTGAGAGAAAAAGTTTTTTAATGTCCAACCTAAATCTCCTCTGGTATAACTTCTGGCCATTTTCCTTGGGTCTTACTATTTTCTTGGGAGAAGAGGCCAGACCCTTTTGCACCACAGCCTCTCTTCAGGAAGTTGTAGAGTGCACTGAGGTCTCCCCTGAGCCTCCTCTTTTCCAGACTAAACAATCCCAGCTCCCTCAGCCGCTCCTCGTAAGACTTGTGCTCCAGACCCCTCACCAGTTTCGTTGCCCTTCTCTGGACACGTTCCAGGGCCTCAATGTTTCCTACAGGCTTTCCTGTAGTGAGGAGCCCAAAACTGAACACAGTACTCGAGGTGCGGCCTCACCAGTGTCGAGTAGAGGGGGATGATCACCTCCCTGCTCCTGCTGGCCACACTATTTCTAATGCAGGCCAGGATGCCGTTGGCCTTCTTGGCCACCTGGGCACACTGTCGGCTCATGTTCAGCCGAGCATCAACCAACACCCCCAGGTCCCTGTCCTCTTCACAGTCATCCAACCTCTCATCCCCAAGCCTGTAGTGCTGCATGGGGTTGTTGTGGCCAAAGTGCAGGACCTGACACTTGGCCTTGTTAAACCTCATCCCATTCATCTTTGCCCAGTGATCCAGCTGATCTAGATCCCTCTGCAGGGCCTCCCTGCCCTCAGGCAGATCGACACAACCTCCCAACTTGGTGTCACCTGCAAACTCACTCAGGGTACACTCAATCCCTTCATCTAAGTCGTCAATGAAGATATTAAACAGGATGGGCCCCAGCACCGACCCCTGGGGGACACCACTTGTAACAGGTCTCCAGTTAGACTTCACTCCATTGACCACCACCCGCTGAGCACGGCCCTCCAGCCAGTTCCTTATCCAACAGAGAGTAAAACTGTCTAAGCCCCGGGCAGCCAGTTTCTGCAGAAGGATACTGTGAGAGACCATGTCAAAGGCTTTGCTGAAGTCTAGGTAGACTACATCAACTGCCTTTCCCTCATCTACCAGTCTGGTCACCCAGTCGTAGAAGGAGATGAGTTTGGTCAAACACGACCTGCCTTTCATGAACCCATGCTGGCTGGGCCTGATCCCGTGGGCGTTGCGCACGAGCCGTGTGATCTCTCCCAGGAGGATTTGTTCCATGACCTTCCCTGGCACTGATGTCAGGCTGACAGGCCTGTAGTTCCCCGGATCCTCCTTACAGCCCTTCTTGTAGATGGGAGTCACATCAGCAGGTTGTTAACATATGTTTCCATGAAGTTCCAAGGTAAGTGTTACACCACTATTAAACGTACTTCTAGGTAACATCTCAAAATGCCATAAAAGGCCTGTCATAATGATTTTCTGCATACTGATATGATAGCACTTCTTTGAGATCTACTGTATACACTTAGTAAATTACGATGGAAATTAGTATGTCAGTGGATCTCAAATCTCTAAAAGACATTGTCATAAGAGCCATGAATATATAATATATTCTAAATAAATAGTTGCCTTTCCCAATTTGCAGAGGCATATGTACTCCACTAAAAAATTACTTTTTAGTAGTCACAGTATACATTTCCAAGGGTAATACATAGCTCATTAGATATATTTTCAAGGTCAATCTGATTTACTTTGACATGTTTTAGCCGTTTCATCAATTTTATAGAAATAACCATAATAATTTGTGCTGAAGAAACGTTATTAGATGTACTTTGCTTTTTCTAACATGATTATCATTTGATATTGATTTTCTGAATAGTCAGCAACACATACAACATGGTTTTTCAAGCCCAATGTTCTCTTTATCTACTGTAACAAAATGAGAATTGATATTTTTTATACAAGTTTTAGTGTACTCTGTTTTGGGACTCAATTTTAATTTAAATTTTCTTGGAAAACTGTTTTAATCATTACGGATAACTGCCCATACTTTCCAATAATATGCATTTGGAGGAGATTTTCTGTGATTCATTACCAGTTTAGTCAGTTTTCCAGCCAATTAAACCTGAGACCAAAGGCTGATGGTGCCTTTGCATTTACAGTAGAAAATAGCCATGTTTTCATAGCCTTTACTGTGAGCTGGTGCCAGGTATTTCTCTTTGCTTATCTTCTCAGTCAGTGTAGTGAACAGAGATTCAAGAAAGATTTCCAAATATAGTGTTAAATTAATCTGTGCAGCTCTACTGAATTTGACTTGTGCCAGAGTGCAGCTTCAACTTAAAAATAACTTGTGCTAGTTCTCCATCTGGTTAGGCTGATGAGATGAAATCATTCTTCATTAATGCTTTTGCATGAACGAATGCTTCTACATAGATATAATCCGTGCTCTATTACCTCATCACAATACCATCTGAGCATCTCACACTTACTAATGAATCTTAACATCACAATAGTACTGTTTCTGAAGATGAGGCAATAGCATACAATGCAGGATTACCCCAAGATCATGGGAATGTGCCTACAATACATATTGGAGTACAGAGTGGAAACATCCAGGGTAATCCTAGTATTTATTTATCCTGTCAGGATAAATTTTCTGACATGATGTGTCCCTGGCTTTATCAGTACTGTTTTATATATCTCAGTGTGGTACTTCGAGTATATCTAGGCTTTTCTACAAACTTATTTTTAGATTCTGTCTAATACATGTTTATTCTCAGAGAGCTACTGTAGAATATCTGCTTCTCAGTGGTCTGTTTAGAGCCTTCTATTTGGGCACTGTTCTAGAACAAAATAGACTAAACTAATTAATAATTTAAAAAGTTAAAATTTGTTTCATATCCAACTTATTTTACAGGTGTAGATAATTCTTAGAAGGCAGAAAGGATAGCAATAAAATAAATAGAATTATTAAAATGAGGAAGGCTTCTGCAAATCCTGAAAGACACGATTTCTTATCTCCATTTAAACTATACTTACTCCACAAACTTTAAAGATCTGCATGCTGTTAAAGAATTAGATAGTTAACATATAGGGTCTGAAAACTGTCTGGTAAGATACTGTCAGCTCAGTGATATACATAGCTCTGCTTATAATAGAATTTAAAATACCTAGGTACAAATAATATTACATAGATAAAAGATACATAGGTTTAAAGTATTGAGTTAAAAAAGTAAAAAGTTTTCTATGTTAGAATTTCTTGAACAAGTCAGAATACTATTGAGATACTTACTATGATCAATTTGGTGATCAGATGATTCCTTCCTCCCCTCTGATGTCTTGGAAAAAGACACTCAGTGTTGCTAAAATTTTGCACTTTCCACAAATATGCTCCAGGTGTTTCAAATCTAATTAAAACCTGCTCAGGGAGGTTGTGGATGCCTTGGACGTATTCAAGGCCAGGTTGGAGGGGGTCCTGGGCAACCTCATCTAAATGTGTATGTTTGGTGGCCCTGCTAGGCAGGGGGGTTGGAACTACATGATCCTTGAGGTCCCTTCCAACCCGGGTGATTCTGTGATTCTGTGATTCTGTGAAAACCTGCTTATTCAATCACAGAGATTTTCAGAATATATGGGATTCTATTACAGAGAAAAGGAAATGCCCTGGGAATTAAAATTTGATTCCCAGTGTTACCTCAGGCTTACAGATAATTCTTTGGCATATCTCTTTCCACAAGAATTGCAAAATCAGAAACGAATTTCCAATTTTAAAATTTATTGTTTCCAAAATTTACAATTTTGGTATTACTTTTTAACCTCTAGGAAGAGATTTCTGAACAATAGAGAATCTGTACCTCAAATGTAAAAAGTGATTTGGATTGTTGACTAGTTTTATAGTAATAAAAGTATAGTTATCTTATCTTTCCTTTTCTTTTTTTTCTATTTTCTGCTGTTTTCCTTTATTTCTTTGACTCGACAGTCCTCATCATTTCAAACTCTAGAACAAATTCAGATGGGAGATGGAACTGCTCAGAAATACTGAAAATCCAGCACTTAATGTCTTGTGTTAGGACAAAGACTCTCAGAAATGTTGATTAGAATTCTCTTTGCCTTCCCCTCTTAAGTCATGTATGAAACACATACTCGGCCAGATCCTCAGCAGGAGCAATGCCACGTGTCAACATTTGAGAGAAAAGAGGAAGATTTGATGTTTGGATGAGATGTGATTCAGTCAGCGGACAACATTGGCTGATATTAGGAAAAAACTAACAGTTAAAATCTTGATTGTAACAGTTTGAGAGAAAAGGATCCTGTTCCCTACCTTTTTTTTCATGAAGATGCTGTGTGTATGCTTGTTTGCCTATAATCGATGCGCAGTGAAAATAATACAGTTGTTGTAAATAACAGCTCAATTGACTTCAGAATATACAGTCTGTGGATTGCTGCATGATATATAATACCTACATCAGAGATCTGTGAGTTTGAAACTAAGAGAGATACTGAAGTCCCTTGTAATTCTTGTGAGGAAGGGTTTGTCTCACTTCTTTCTCTCTACACTTTACCTTGCTGCTAAATAATGTCAGCAAGATGAATAAAAGAAAACAAATTTTAAAAATTCTCCTTGCAATCAAGTTGATCATCTATGTATCTCAGTGGAAAGAAACGTGTATGTTAAATGTGTATTCATTTATGCATATTATAAAAATATACACACATATTAAGTAGCATCACCCTTCCTCATTAAAACTTTTGAGTTTTGGCAGGCACTGCAAAACAAACAGGTGGTTTGCTGTGAACTGATAGTGCTATCAAAGTCTGAAAAGCTAAGGGAATAAAGTCATGGCTTGCATTCAGCCAAACTCAGCATAATTATTATTGGCAGTTTTTGCAATGGAACCTGTCAGGGATGGAAATAAATGTATGTCACTGTCTGGACAAACACAAGAAGAAAGAGAACAGAAATGTTTATAACCAATTCATATTTAAAGGGTTTTTTTAGTGGAAAACCCATCTTCCTATAGTTATGTGTTTGTTTTATAAGGTATTGATTTATAAAGCATTTATTTCATAGAAGTTAGTCAGCTATATTACAATAATGTATGAACATCTGATGGGAACTCTTAACTACTGGTCACCCCATATTGTGTCTAGATGCTCTATCTAGCCCTGCATCATCCTAGAATTCAGTCTCAGATGCTTCAAGGAAAAAATGTGATTCTCAGAAAGCATTTACTGGAACACTTCTACGCTCTTTCTTTCCTGATTCTTTCCTGATTCAAAATTCTTTCCTGATTTCACCTGTATAAGTTAAGCCCTAGAACATGTAGATTAGTAGTCCTTGTAACTCTAACTTCAGCTACTCTTTCTCCATTTTTCATTATGAAAAATTTTAATGCTTTTGTTCTAAATAAGAATTGAAATCTCTGAGAGGAAATAGTAGTCTTCACAGTAATTCTTTGCAGACTTCATGTGTTAATTATACGGTGAGTAAAATAATGATTAAATACTTCCTCATTCAGTTGATCACACAAAAACCTATCTAGTATTTATACCTTTGGAAGACATTACAGCACAGTGGGTGTGCCAGCCCCTAACATCACAGTATATCACAAGCAGTCAGTACATATCCTGAGTTGTGCTAGTGAAAAGAACAGAATCAGTACTTAGAGAAAACTATGTTTTCTCAATGTGCCAAATGGTGATAACTTAACCAATATTCCAGGAATAAATAAATAGCAAAGGCTTTAGACTATATGTCATACACACACTTTTCTTTGCAGAGAGTAGGCCTCTGGATTGAAGCTAAAACCTATACTTACTTTTTCTGGAAAACCCAACCAACATATTCTTCACATTTTTCATAGAGAACAGATGAACTTTTGGGAAATTTTGAATGTATTCCTTCATATACTGTACAGTCGCGTACTCCATAAAGGGTGTATTTTTTTACCCTTTTAATAAATTAACGTGTTCTTATTCACAGAGCTTTAGCTCATGGCTGGAGATTGACTTTTCTTTCCATACTGCACAGAGATTTGCCAGGAATTTGAGAGATCCATATTTTCTCGCTGGACTCCATACTGACATTTTTAAACATATGCTTATATCTAGCATATCCAGTGTAGTCACACAATGAGTGCTAAATTGCCAAGAACTCCTCCCTTAGTTACATATGCACACAGGCAAGTCTTATGTACCTATAAGTGAAGAACAAAAATAAATTAAACTTTCTAGGAAATCGAGACCAGCACCTCCAATAATTAATTTTTGTTTTCAGATAAAATTTCATATATCCCTGCTAAAGCAGGGTGTTTTGATCTTTGTGCATTCACTGAGATGATAGAACTTGCTACTGATTTCCTGATAGGAAGGTTCCAAAACAGTAAATACACTTGAAATCTTCTCAAGTAGAATTGTAGGTGCTGTTACACAAATTATTTTACACTTAAATTACTCTGGTTAGTACAGTACTAACTCATTAATATAGTGCAAACTAAAAAAATTATAACCTTTTGAAAATAAATACACATGTTTGGCATTTAATTTAATTAAATCTGTAATATTTTGTGAACAAGTGTCATTTATTTCCTTTCTAAAATACATATTTTAAAAAGTTAAAATGAAAAAGTCTGTCTGGAAAACTAAAATTGTGTCTGATACTTCAACTAAATGAGAAGTGCAAGGCTCGTAAAAACAGTGCTGCAAAATGCTAGAATGAAGTATCGTCTTATTTTGTTAATACAAAAGATCTGTATTTGTGGATGCTAGAAAGTGGCACCCTTTTAAGGGAGAAAAACAATCCTCAGTAGATTTACACAAAGCATTTTTAGTTCACATTTCTACCTCACTAGTTTGGCTGCCTTTTCTCATAGGTGCTGATATAGAGTTGAATGTAGTGAACAATGTTTTCCCTTTGCTTCTTTCCAATTAAGTGCTTTCCCAGTCTTTGGCCCTGTTGATCTCATCCTGAAAAAGACCCATAAAAGAACTGTGAAAAAGGAAGAACAAGAACAAGGCCAATTTATGAGAATTTTAGTTTGCTATGGATTGCAATTTACAGGCTATCCTTTTAGGATTTAAAGCATACATACCATAACTTCTGAAACGTCTTTGAGATGCCACTGATTCTCATGTGAAGAAAAAAATGTTCCACTGGGAAAGCAGGATATAGCCAAGCACAAGTGTCCTTGAAAAGGTGCTCTGCTTCTGGTTACTTAGTTCAGAAACAGTGTTATCCCTGTCTCTCTGAACCCCACTGGAGACAGAAAAACTAGTGTTCACAAATACACTGGCTGGTTTATGAAATATGCTGTACAGCAACAAACAGTAATTTTGTTCTAACTTAGGGAACGTGCACAAGGTAGTAATCTCTGGCGCAGACTTTTGCAAAGAAAGCTGAAGAATCATGAAAAGGATTATTTATGCACTTAAAAACTATGTACATATAATTTCAAGACGTCCATCAACAAGAACATTCTTAGGCCTCTGATGAAATTTATTTCAGAGTAACTATGCTGCTTTAATCAAAAAGGAAACAATATGAGATTATACATCCGTGAAGTGAAACTTGGGGTGATGTTTGTTAAATAAATGTCAGTTATATACAAACAATAGGGAAAAGGGAATTCTAGTGAATCAGGGGAATCTGCAATCTGTGAATCACTGATAACAAAATAGCTTATTGATTCAACAGAATCATTAAATATCCTGATTTGGAAAGGATCCACAGGGTTCACAAGGAGGTGGAAGAGATCCGCAAGGATGAAAAGAACTAAACTAGGAAGTGGATTTTATATATATGCATAATTTTTTTTTTTTAATGTTATTTTCTTTGTTTGTTTCCCAGTGTTCTGCAATACTAGTATAAGTCTCTCAAGCCTGGTAATCACAGGGATATTCACTTACTTACCTGTTTGGTTCAGATCAGAAGATCAGCATTGTGAAGTGAAATCTCTCAGTCACCCTCATCATACTTTGCTCCACATCATGAGGTTCTCTCAAAGTACACAATCTGGACTCTTTCCAATGAAACTAGACTGCTTCCAGAGACCCAGGAGCATAACCAGTGTGTTGCCACCACTAATGGGCACTTAGCACTCAGGGCCAGACAACAGCCAGGCCAAAGTAAATCCTTAAGCATATTTAGCTAAGATTTGAGGACTTACGCAGAATATTTTTCACTGTACAGACCCATTGCACTGCATTCATTGCTGATGTTGACATAGTCTGAATGAACCTCTTCTTTGTTTTATCAAGTATGGTGAAGAAAGTCTGTCTTTTATTTCCTAATTCCTGGGGGAAAAAAAAAGTTTACAAATGTGTGAATGTTAAGCGGAGAAAAGCATTTCCCTGCACCTCAGACTTAGGCACATCTTTGTGTCCAGAATATTAAGGCTAACTCTTAAGCATAGTTTAAGCATCTGGATTAATGTCTTGCATATTTTTGTTCCCATTTTCATGTACTGAATTCACCACACATATGATATAAACAGCAGAAATACTTGACATGGTTCTGGAGTTGCCACAAATTACTGAGTACCTAAAACTTGTTAGTTTAGTTAGCATTTGGTACTTCTGAGTACTAACAGAAGAACCAGGTGCACTTGAGTTTACAGATGGCATTCAAAAGGTTTTCTACTAAGAAGAGGCATATCCTGCAATTTCTTTTAGAGCGCTCAAATAAATGAGCTGACATCACTTATATTACCTCGCGTTTGCCATTCACTAAAAAGTCACTTTTTTTACTTTTTACAAAAAGCAATGGAAAAAATGATCATACAAATCCACCTTAGTCTACTTGAATACTGATGACTCCTTCACAGAACATCTCTGAGTCACCATCTCCCTACACAGGGGTTAGATTGTCTTCTATCAGAATTCACACTGTTTGCTCTTCATCAACACGGCTCTAAGCATCAACCATGAAATTGCAGCATCTTTCCCTACAATTGAGAATTATGCTAGAACATGTAAAGCCATCCCACAGAGCATTGTCTTGCTATTAGATCACCCATTGCTCTGACAAAGATGATTTAGGGGTGATTTCAGACAGAGAGGAAGGGTGATTTGGAGGTCAGAGTATGTTGTCAGCTACAAAGACTAGAATGCAGATTTGTCTGACTGAATATATGTTCAAAAAATGCTGCGCTTCTCCGACTGCCATTTTGCATAGACACAGACATAGCCATTGAAACCCATAATACAGAGATTAGAAGGTGGTCATCAAATCAAATGACTGTTGCATCTTGCTTTGTAGTATGACTTTTTTTTTTGCTTTTTGCTTATTTTTTTAGACAGAACCACATTAACTTTGTCTTTTCTTTTTTGTTTTCTTTTACTGTTTCCTATTTTTGAAGCCAGAACTCAAAATCAACATCAGTTCTATAGAGATACACACACATACAAAAAAGAAAGACACGCTACATGTGTCAGTACAGGTTAGGGGCTGATGTGCTGGAAATAAGCTCTGCTCACAAGGACCAGTGTGTGCTGATGGATAGCTGGTTGACTGTGAACCAGCAGTGTGACTTGGTGGCAAAGAGGGCCAATGATACCCTGGGTGCCTTAAAAAGAGTATGGTCAGCAGGCCGAGGGAAGTGATTCTTCCATGCTGCCCCTGGTGAGGCCACATTTTGAGCACAGTGTCCAGTTCAGAGCTCCCTAGTTCAAGAAAGACAGGGAACTACTGTAGAGAGTCCGGCAGAGGGACACAAAGACAATTAGGGTCTTGAGCCTGGAGGAAAGGCTGAGAGATCTGGGGCTGTTCAGAATGGGTTGGACAGAGGAGGGATCTAATAAGTGCTTATAAATATCTAAAGAATGGGTGTCAAGTAGATGGTGCCAGGTTCTTTTCAGCTGTGCCCAGCAACGGAACAAGGGGCAATGGGCACAAACTGACAAATAGGGAATTCCATTTAAACATGAGGAATGACTTAACTTTGAGGATGACAACATTGGAATAAGCTCCCCAGAGAAGCTGTAGAATCTCCTTCTCTAGAGATATTCATAATTTGCCTGGATGCTTTCCTCTACAGCCTACTTCTGGGAACCTGCTTTAGCAAGGTTGTACTAGATGATATCTAAAGTATCCAGAGGTCCCTTCCAACCTCTGTGATTCTGTAATTTTATGGGGAAAAAAAAAAAGAAAAAAAAAAAAGGAAACAAAACCAAGTAAGACAAGCAAAACATGCTGTAGAGTTTGGAATGTCTTCAACCAAGCTATAAATTCACATCATTAAGAAGAGCCAAACCACAGCCACCGCCACTGATTTAAAGGAAGTATTGTACTTAGTGATCATCTCATGCAGTAGAATACATGGAAAACAAACATTAAAGTTTATAAACAGAAAGTAAATAAATGGTGCCCAATGTTGGTCACCACAATTCATTTATAGGTTTCTCTGCTTAAATCATCTGCCCATAGAACAAAAAAGCACAGAAATCCTTTGAAACTGTAATTTTTATTGCAGAGTATGAAAACATCCCAAACAAGATGAAGTTCAGACTCGTGTTTCTGTGTATGTATGTGCATACACATGCTCTTTTGTTGATGAGCATTACTCACAAGCTGAGTTTTCTGCATACACTGGATGACACCTTTATACTATACTACAGCTATTTTGAGACAAGGAGTAAACCAAACAACTATTTGCAAAGGTTGTGTTACCCTTGGGCAGGAAGTCATCATGAACATCCAGTCCTCTCAAGTGCACTTAAACTGAATTTAAGTGATGCACATAACTTCTAACTGACCTTAATATTTCACGCTTACATTGTAGGTGTTTTCCAGTTTTGGAAAGATTTTTCTGAATAGTTGTCTTGAAAATAAAGAATCACATAAGGGTGACTGTGACCTTACAAAGAGCCTGTTATTAAAGGTGTAATTGGATAGAACTATCATCTGTCACTAATTCTGTGCACTTGTATTTGTGTAGTTGTAAGAGATAACTTTACAATTAAAAATATTATAAATCCAACTGAAAATGTAGTATGATATATTTTAGTTTTGCTTTATTATTTTTAGTGAAAAACACGAAGAAAATAAAAAGCATAAATGTTTTTAAAAAAATCAGATAATATATACACCAAGTTACACCAAATTTCCTTAAATAATATCTCTCTGTGTTAGAGTCAGAAAATGTCCATTGATTTGAGAATGCTATTAGATGAATTTCTTTACTGAGCAGATTTGGACAAATTATGAGACCTGGCAGAATTCTTAAAATGTTTTCAAATTTTTCTCTTATTGTATGTCAATAAAAATGACTCCATAAATAACCGAAGTATGTATTGTTCCTTATGTAACATCTTTTCTGCTAAAAATTATTTTCATTTATTTCCCTTTTTTTCCTATTATTTACTAGATCCATTAACAATGATGTTTGTCTCATCATTTCCTTTCCTTTACTCATAACCTGAACAGGAATGGTATTAAAGTTGTGTCTTTAAAATAATTACTGTTATTTTATAAACAGCTGCACTTGTTTAGTGCAGTTTGGAAAAAGATGGGGCATTTGCTCTGCCACAGCATTTATTAAAGTAGGAAAGCAAGGTGAGGAACTCCCAAGGAGACATAGATTGGTTTGGAGGTTAACCATGACCATGACATACTTTATCCCAATATACTGGGAGGTCATTAGCAGGAAGAATTATGATTCTGCACAAGATTCCATAAGACTTTCTCTAATGTTGTTCACTTGGTTTTCTTTTATTGACAAGTTCTATAATGTCAGCTCCAGCCTGGATCGGATGAGTGCTAGAGCAGTTCAGTGGAAATTCTGTGGCATCGTGTTGCAGATGAAGGGTATCTATCTTCTGTTTCTTACTATCTTCTCTTACCCTTAGACAACAGAAAGTTTTCTTTAAGACAGAATTTTAAAAAGTTTGGGTTTTTTTTTATTTTTTTCTCTATGGAAGAAGGAAAACTCCCGCTAAAAGCAGTGAAGCTAACAAGAATAGGCCATGACATAATTACACACACTGACTAAACATCAACCAAACAACAGTGCAAAAGTGGCTCAGGAAAACATACAGTGACTCCTTCCAATATTTTTGCATCTGTTGATTGCTATTTAAGACGAAAAAGAACAAAATCTGGTCTGTGAGTGTATAATGTCTTCTTTTAATGAAAGGTCAAAAGGACATTTTGTGTGCCTTAACTATGTAATGAAAAATATGTAACTACCTCAAATAAAACTAGAAAATTATTGTTTAAAAAAAAAAAATAAATATATATATAAAATAAATATATAAAATAAATAATAAATATATTATAATTAAATAATATATTATATTATATATTATATATTATATTATATTATATTATATATTATATATATAATATAATATATATAATATATATTATATATATAATATATATTATATATTATATAATATTATAATATTATAATTATATATATATTATATATATTATATATATAATATATAATATATTATATATATAATATTATATATTATATATAATATATATTATATATATTATATATTATATTATATTATAATTAAATATTATTAAAAATAATATTATTATTATATTATAATAAAATAAATAAATAAAATAATAAAATATATAAAAATATATATATAAAAATTAAAAATATATGTCCGCAACTTAATTATTCTCTGGAAATCATAAATGCTTTTACAAGACTTATACATCTGAGGAACATGTGCAGAAACATTCAAAATCAAAGTCATTAGTGATGCAAATTACAATTTCAGATCAGGTTTTGAATTTTCGAAGAACTTTTAGCTACATCAAAGTTTCCTTACTGCTCTTTTTGTTTGGACTGTTACTAAATTAGCATAAAGACAAATAACAATTTAAAAAAAAAAAAAAAAAAAAAAAAAACTGTTAAAGATTGCCAGCAAGAAAATTGAATAGTTAAAATAAAAAAGTTGGAAACATAATTTCCATAATAAGAACTTCTTCATAAACCTTAGATGAATACTTACAGAGCACTGTGGCATAGCTTCAACATTCTAGAAAAATCTTTGAAAGATCTAAGCCCAAAGAAGGTCTATATTGTCATATTCTCTGCCTAGTAGTTAAATAAAAACATAGAGAGAAAATATTTATATCTATTTGGCCAGGTATTCAGCTGAATATTTATCTGATATTTATCTGAAGTCTTGACTTTTCTTCTCCTCAGAAAGATGTTGCCGACAAAATACCAGAAATGCCAACATAAACCAAACCTAACAGACTATTTTGAAAAGAACAACTTATATTTTGAAAACAGAGCTCTAATGAGAGCTGCTAAAAAAACAAACAAACAAACTAACTAAAAATCCCTCGATAACTCAAAGAGAAAATAAAGAGTGATGAAAGTTTCCTGTACATCTCCAGCAAACCACAATATACATTATTAAAATCAACCAAAAGGCTCTCATTTGCTTTCTTGGACACAAATATGGTCCCTCATCCTGCAAAATAAATAACATAAAGGAAAAAAGAAAAAGAGAAGAAGGCAGGGGAACGATTTCTGCCTTCAGGTTCACTGTAAACTCTCCATATATATTCTCTCCACTATAAGGGGCTTGTAGTAAGGCTATCAGCAGCTGTCAATCAATCATGAGGATAAGGCACTCCCAATTACTATTAATACTGACTGTTCTGTCTCTCTGGACTGTAGGCAGATGAGATTTGGGATCCCATGAGAGCACTACTTGTTAAAGGGATAAACTTGCAAGGAGCACAACAGAGTTGTGGGTAATATATCAAGAAGTCCCTTGCATTTCCATGGCTTCCTATGAAATACGATACAGAATGTTTTAACCCCTACTCATTTTGTGTGGTAGAGGAAACCACAGTCTGCAGGTAATGGTGTAATGTGTTGTACAGAAGTCTCCTCTATTCTGCTTTTAGTAAGGTTCTTTCTTAAAATAGGAATTTCGGCTGTATTTCCATAAATAACTAGAGAAGATATGAAAAAATAATTAGGTGCCAATGGAAAGGATGGATGATTACATGATATTGCTTCCATAGTAACTCCAAGATGCTGCTTGTTTCCAGTATGTACTTGAATCTATTCTAAGTGCTTCTGTTGACTCTATCCAGATTAAACAGTTTGAAGCAAGGGCTTTTTTAGTCACTTTGAAGGTGGGGCAGTTAAACAGTTTACTAGAGAGGATTTTCTTAGGAAAAACAAACAAACAAACAAACTTATAACTTACTTAGTTCTGCACAATCTTTAATGGCCCAGGCTATGATTTGGGATTCTGTTTGACTCTAAATTGCAGCTTGACTTACTGCAGAAGTGGGCTGGGAGACCCAGTAAAATGTACTAGTTTTCTTCCTGACCACAGCTCACTACAGAGGGACCTGGGAACTACGGAGGGCCAAGGTTAACTGTATGAGTTTCAATAGGGCCAAGTGTTGGGTCCTGCGTTTTGGTCACAACAATCCCAGGCAACCCTACATGCTTGGGAAGGAGTGTTTGGAAAGCTTCCTGATGGAAATGGACCTTGGTTACTGTCGCCTTTGTTTCGGCGACCCTGATTGAAGTCTCCTTGTGAAAGTGTTCCGACAGCCCCGGCCAGTTTCCCAGGCTTCTCATGACACCAATATGGTGAGCGGCAAAATGGCGTTAATTGCAAGGAGCACACCCTTCTTAAAACTTTCCCCATGCCTTAGGGCTACTACCATTATCTCTGACCAATGGACATGTGGCATGTCTTGTTTCTTCCTTATTTGGTCTATCCTGTTCTTCTCTCTTATCTTCAGGTCATTTGTTGCCATGGTTTCCCAGGGGCCAAGGGGCCCCTGTCGACCCTGGCGACTGCCCCAGACCATTCAGTTAACTACAGTGTACTGATGGACAGTTGACTGAATATGAGCCAGCAGTGTGCCCAGGTAGCCAAGAAGGCCAATGGCATCCTGCCTTGTATCAGGAATGGTGTGTGAGTAATCCTGTCCCTGTACTCGGCGTTGGTGAGGCCTCACCTCAAGTACTGTGTTCAGTTTTGGGCACCTCAGTATAGAAAGGACGTGAAGGTATTGGAGCAGGTCCGAAGAAGGGCAACAAGGCTTGGAGAATATGCCCTATGAGGAGAGACTGAAGGAACTGGGGCTGTTCAGTCTGGGGAAAAGGAGGCTGAGGGGAGACCTTATTGCTCTTTTTCAATACCTGAAAGGTGCTTACAGTGAGAGCGGGGTTGGTCTCTTCTCACTGGTGATAGGTGATAGGACAAGGGCAAATGGCCTTAAGTTGTGCCAGGATAAGCTTAGGTTGGATATCAGGAAAAACTTTTTTACAGAAAGGGTTGTTAAGCACTGGAATAGGCTCCCCACGGGGGTGGTTGAGTCACTATCCCTGAATGTGTTTTAAAACCATTGACATGATTTAGTGGTGGGTTGTTAGAATTAGGGTAGTTTGATTAGGTTATGGTTGGACTCGATGATTTTTAAGGTCTTATCCAACCTGAGCAATTCTATGATTCTATGATTCCAGAACTCTGAAGAAAACTAGGACACACAGATGGATGAAGCATACCCACAGTCTCATCCTAGAAGGACGCTGGGGCATCTTGACAGTTGTTGCTCAGCCCTGAGCATCTGGAAAACTGGACAGGTTATCAGCATTTTAAAAGGGTCAGATTTTTGGCTATGGATGTCTGGGAAGCAGTTTCCTCTTTATGGCAATAATCACCTCAATCTGTGCCAGAAAGCCTTGTGCTGTTGTCCCACAGTACCTGAGACATGGAATAAACACACAGGTGTGCCAAAAGAGAGAACATCTGCTAGATCCACCCGACAAAATGTAATGATTAAGAATTTGTGTAACTGTACACTGCTGAGTTAGGACTTGATAAAGTAAAAAAAAAAAAAAAAAAAAAACATAAAAACTCTGCCCTAATTTAGGCCTCCAGTGAGGCCCAGTCTTTGCTTGATAGGTGAAAAACCACAGGAATGTTTGGCTGCATACTTCAGCCTGTGATAGATAGTTACAACTTATTAGGGGAATGCTGAAGGTTGCTGACTTGCTGAAACTGGTGAGATCCACCCTGAATATGAGGGATGTGAAAGTAGCCATAGGGAAGAGGAAGTTTGTCTTTGGAACAAATACTGTGGGAAAAAGCCTGCTGAGTAAGTTTTCAGTACAGTCACGGTGTTTTGAATTACGCTTCTTCATGGTAAAACCAAATGCCAAACATGGTGACTGTTACTACAATGATTTTTAAGGTGGAGATTCCTTTGGCTCACCCTATTCTTTCAACATTGCCATATTAATTTGGGGAATAAATTTTAACCTGCAAAGCAAAACAGAACAAAACAACAACAACAAAAGACTACATATGTAGCATTTCCTGTATAGACCTGAGTCATGTATTCATAATATTGTTTGCATGAACTCTCTAGCATCATTTCCATTATGCTGGATGCATTCACTTGAGTACTCATTTAATCTTGTCTGGAAACATATTGTCAAATGCCTTTATGAATATTAATCAGAACAGAATGCATTATCTATTCCCCAAATATCCATTGCTAGCATTCAGTAATTGTGTGCTACATGAAAGAATGAAAAATGGACAGTTGACAAAGTAGTAAAGAGCTGGAGTCAAGCATCAGCAGTATAATAAAATTTGGATTTTTCTACAAAACCTGTTAGCAGCTTAGAATTGAAATGAGTTCCAAAAGTCATTTGTTTCATAAACTTTTTTCCTCACTCTTTAGTTATTTCACCACTAGAAATCTAAGAGAAAATGGACTTGATACCAAAACATTCTTTTGCAATATGAAGTTTTTATGAACAATTGCTTTCATATGCCTGGCATTGGTCAGAACCTGCAAAAAGAGATTAACTTATTGGTCTGTGAAATATCTTGTTAAAAGGAATGCATGCTTAGAGCATGTGTCCCCCCTTCTCTCTCCCATACTGTCAAAATTTTTCTATTAAATACCACCCAGGATGGGGTGGGGAAAAAAAAATTACATTCCACAAATCTGTGCCTGTCTGGAGGCAGACTGTATAGAAATGTATATCCTTTCTGTATAGAAACACCTAGATCATAGAATGACTTGGGTTGCAAGGAACCCCAAGGATCATCACGTTCCAACCCCCCTGCAACAGGTAGGGCATAGATAGTCTGGGGACTTCCAAAAACATTTGGCCTCAGCCGCCATCACAGTAGTTCAGCCCAAAATGTACAGAAACTCACAGAAATTTTTCATGGTATCTTCAACTTTTCAGTTAACTTGGAGACCTACCTCAGGGCACTGCAATAGTTATTCTTGTAGAAATAGTATGCATTATTTAGTACTTCTCTCTTCTTAAACCTATTGTGGTTATTTTACTCTAAAGTAAATAGTAACAGTTAGAAGTGTTTAAAAACAAGACTCTGTTCACATATCCCTGTCAACGTCTTGCCAGCTTCCTGGAGGGAAACTCAGTGATGCAGGCCTTTATTCATTGGAAGGCCTGTGTGTTTATTTGCAAACAAAACATTTGCATGTGATCTGAAGCCTATGATTTCGCTACAGTATGTTGTCATCCCAACCGTGTTTGTTAACACTAGACTGAACAAATCAAAGAGAGTACTAATGTCAAAAGTTCAATGACGGATTGAACTGGGTGTGTCTACAACATTCACTATTGTTTATCAACAAAGTTGCGTATAATAGCATGACATCTTTTGTGCCTAAATGGCAAATGAAGGTGGTGAGTAAATGATAATTGTTCTACTTATACACAGTGAGCTTGTTAAGACTCTAGGGCAAATTGCTTCTTTATTTTCCTCTGTAATCAGAGCAGCTTTTGAAATGGCTTTTGTGATTTATTTGAATGCTTGTGTTCTACTACTTAAACTTTATATTGTGGAGTCACTCCTTGTTCAGGATTTGGGATTTTCCTCTCTTTCATCCCAATGAAGAACTGGCAGCATCACAATGCCTAAAGGGTCTTATGGATAAAAGTATTAGTTTGCTAAACCACTTTACTTGCTTCCTTCTTTCATTTCATTCCCTCACAGGCAGTGTATAATTGAGACCATGCATTTCACAATTGCTTTTTCGCAGTAGTTAATGTTTTTTGCTATTTTACACTAGTATGACATCTCCTACTGAACATTTGAGAAGATTCTCTCCTATAAATAAACATGAATGAAAAAGAACTATTAAAAGGACAGCTCAGACATTCACAGAAGCAGCTGACCTTGCTCTGGCTGGGGAGCTCTTTTGGGATAGCTCCTACCAGCCGCAATCCTATTACTGACTCAAGAAAAATTACCAAAGATAAAAGGAACATAGCTTAATTTTCACAGTACCTTAATGTTTCTGGCTGCTGTATAACTAATGGCTATTTGAGACCCTGAAGACCACTGTCAGTTAAATTGCTCTAACTCAAGGTCGCATAAAAGCAGTAGGGGGTTATGTATGTAACACATAGCTGTGGTTATCTCTAAAGTGCTTTGGGTTTCATGGATGAGAATTCCTTAGCATGCCAGATGACACTGACCACATTTTGATTTCAGGAAGGATTCGTGAAGGTCTACATTTGGAATGAATTTAACCCAAAACTGGAAATAGTTGTGTCAAGGAAGCATTCAGCCTGAAAAATAATCTCCCCAGCTACTTAGCCATTGTAAGAAAATGCACGCAGCATAACACTCCACTGGCATAACTGTGTTGCTCCTGGGGCCCTCTGCAGAGTTCTGTACTATGTCATAAAGATAAGGCAACTTCTTAAAAGTAGCTCAGGTATTTCTCATGTGCTTATGCATTATGAGACACACAGATTCCCAAACTATGTAAACGATGGATGATCCATTCCACAGTGGGATTTCTGGAAGCAGTGAGATAAAGTCTGTTAGAACTCTGCAGCAAAAGAAAATTCTTCAAGACTGTCTTTTAAAACATGAAATGTCTCAAGAACTTCAGATCAATTCAGAACAAAATCTTAAGAAATAGGAACCTGCAATCTCCTGCAGCATAAGCAAAGGTTTTAGTTCCACAGCTAGTCTGAAAAAATGGAACTGCTAGTATAAAGGAATGGAACTGTCAGCGTGTCATCCCATCATCTCCTCTAGCCTTCTGTTAAGAGAATACACAGACTGCAATTGCATTTTCAGGTGTTATTTTAACCACTGAGGTTATCATTCTAGGGACAGATATGTATGATCTGAACCCATGTGGCCTGAATGCTGTCAGAGAAATACTATTTGTTTAAATCCAAAGCAGGAATTAATTGTAGTTTTATCCTTCCAAGTAGCTTGCTACAACACCTTGGGAATACACACTGAGAAAGCAATGAGACAGTACGTGTCCTCAGTGAGCTAGAAGGTGAATATGGAATTGAAGGACTGCCATTTTTAATTGGAGAGTCTGTTTTGTCACTGCCCTTGAAGCTTTTAGATTATCTTCTTATATTGGCTTTAGACCTACATATTCAGGTTTCTCTTCAACTTGTTTCTACTAATATTTTTTTATATTATTCTTGTTTCTTACACCCTGTTTTCTGATCATCCTTTCTCTCCCACTTTCTGTATTGAGTTTTCTATCATCAGAATGATTTTCAGGACTTGCAGCCTGGCAAAGTTTTCTGAGGACTTGAAAAGATCCAACTTCAATTTCACTAGGCAATAAAACCATGGAGACACACATGTCAAGAAGTGTTAGATCTTCTTTTATCCTCTGAGCCAAGAAATCAATTTGTATGCGTTGGTCTGATCCTTCAGTAAATTACTGCTATGCTATGTGTCCCAATAGAAATAAATTTAACTCTGTATATTCTGACCAGCTTTCTTGACAGGACCTTCTTTTATGTAGATTGCACATTTTAAGATAATTGCCTGAAAAATAATGTACATTTCTTATAAAATTAATATTCTGAACATTTTCAGAATGAAAAACATATCCACTCTAAGTTCTTCTGTACTTGCCCACATTTGGTGAGTGAGTCAGATCAAATCAAAGGCAAGTCTAAGACTGACTTGAAAAATCCTCAACATGTGTTTTTTGTATGGATGAAATATGTAATAAATTCACAGAAAGTCTACTTTTGCTTCTACTGCTGGAGCCATTGAGCAAAAAACCACAGGACCAGATAAATGGATGCATAGTTTTGATTTTCAGTTTACATACCTTCTTACAACAAAGCTAGAGATTAAATTAAATCATAAGTGTTCTAAATATTTGACAGGCTTTGTTAAACTGTAGCATGAATTTTAAAAATGTATTAATAGAGAGCTATCAAAGCAAGCTATTCATATCTTGTAAACACTAGGCTACTATAACTTTCCACCACTGGTACAGAGACAGTCTCTAAAACATGAAGAGACTATATCCAGAGAAGGTCAATTTGTACTGCTTGCATTGCTTTTTCCTGCCTGAAATAAAGCAAACATGAATGGAAAGCAAAAGGAAAGCAATCATAACTAGATGCTGACTTTAAGCTACCAAACAAATAACTCCATGTTCCTGTGAGTATGTTGATGGCCAGACTGTGTTCCATTTACATACCAAGAAAGGTATGATTATGGACCTGCTTCCTTATGTCTATACAAGAAGGCTTCATTCAGTAGATATTGGAAACGATGACCTACTCTAATAGCTTTTTTGAATTTTTAAGTGGAAGGCAGTGTAATGCATGCAATACTTTTCTAAATCAGTCTCTGTTTTATGTCTTATAACTGGTACTGCAATACAAATGATGTTGTGCAAATAAATAAATATGAAGGAAAAATCTAAAATCAAATTTTTATCTTCTGTGAAACTGTCAAGTTATCTTAGCAGCTGACTCACAAGGTATACTTGCATTGCTGAATAATCTAGTACAAACAGTTCTAATGCAAAGAGGGAAAAAGTAAAAAATGATTTAGATGCAGTCTTGGGCAACCTACTCTAGGTAGACTTGCTTGAGCAGGGGGTTTGGAGTAGGTGCCTTCAAAGGTCCCTCCAACCTCAACCGCTTTGTTATTCCGTGAACTAATGAAAAGTGACATTAAGAATAAAGCACTTTTGATATAATAACTATAATATTATTAATGCTTTACCGTTTTTTAATTGAAAAGTTCCCATTTCAGGTAAGTACAAATGTACCTTCCATGGAGTAATTTTTCACTCACCTAGAACACAAAAACATTTTTCTGCCTTTTCATAATGCATTACACATCATTGTAAAAAAAATCCTTTTATTATTTTCATTGCTCCCCCGAGAAGAGCACCTTCTACTGGAAATTTGATGCTTGAAAGAGTACAGTCAGTTAAAATATGAAAGTAATTACATGAAGATAAAATTTTATTGTGTATACAATGAACAGTAAGGTACAGACGCTGCTATAATAGTCCTTGCAACAATGCAGAGGATAATGGATTTAGCTACCCGAATACTTCTTATTCTTTGCCCCAATTTAATTATTTTAAAAATGTGTACAGAATAAAGAATTTTGATGCTCAGTTGTGAGAGGCATTCATGAGGCATTTTTCTCTCTTCCAATTGAAGTTCCATTTCCTGCCAGATGAACTGTGAAGTGGTAACAGCTTGGGGCAACATTTTTGGTATGAGAGCTCTCCTAGAAATAAGGCTTTGAGAGAGCAAGAACTAGAGAAACCAAAAGAGAGGAGTATACAATGAGAATTGATATAATAAAGGACATATTTTGCTAGAAGATTTTAAAAAAATATTTTAAAGGAGTTAATATATTACACAAATAAAGCTGATTGATTGCATTCTCAATGCAGTTAAGCAATTTGAAGAGTGCCAGATCAGTATTATCATGCTATAATGGCCGTGTTAACTCATCATATTTGCTTTCCTACTTGTAATCATATTTTATTTTCTTTACCAGGATTCTACAAGTAATTGCTGGTGGCATATAGACTAAGTCACAGATGTTAAAACAAAAGATAAAGCAAGTACACTGAATGTACATTTTGCATTTACACCCAACAAAGGTTGTCAGCTGTTCCTTCCTTGCAGCTGCTTAAAGGTCTTGCTGTCCTCTCCCAACTGGAACAACTATCTGTTGAGAGACTGAAAGGCAACAATGCCCTTGTTAATTATTTCCTTGTTTAATTGTGGTTAACATCAAGCATAACAATCAGAAAATATATGATATGAGCTGTATATTTTTCTCAAGTTAAGTTTTCATGAGACTGGCAAAAGGCTTCTACATTGTGAAAGGTCTATTTGAAGAACTTGTTTGACTGCTGCTCATCTGTCATATCAACCTGTCAGGTACAGAATCACAGAATCATAAAATCATAGAATCACAGAATCACTAAGATTGGAAAAGACCATCCATCCAACCGTCCACCTACCATCAATATTTCCCCACAAACTATATTCCTTACTAAAATATCTACATGTTTCTTGAACACCTCCAGTGATGGTGACTCAACTGCCTCCCTGGACTGCTCATTCCAGTGCCTATCACTCCTTCAGGGAATAAACCTTTCCTAATATCCAACCTGAATCTCCCCTGGTGCAACTTGAGGCCATTCCTTCTAGTCCTGTCGCTTGTGATAAGAAAGAAGAGGCTGACGTCCACCTCACCACAACCTCCCTTCAGGTAGCTGTAGAGAGTGATAAGGTCTCACCTTAACCTCCTCATTTCCAGACTAAACAATCCCAGTTCCCTCAGCCACTCCTTGTAAGATTTGTTCTCCAGACCCCTCACCATTTTTGATGCCCTTCTCTGGACATACTGCAGAGCCTCAGTGTTTTTCTAGTAGTGAGGGACATAAAACTGAACACGCTACTTTATAGAATTATAGAATCATAGAATCACAAGGTTGGAAAGGACCTACAAGATCATCTAGTCCAACCATCCACCCATTACCATTGCTACTGCAAGCTACTAAACCAAAACCAAATCGCGTAGCTCCTCATCCATGTGCCTCTTGAACACTGCCAGGGACAGAGACTCCACCACCTCCCTGGCAGGCCATTCCAGTGCCTGACCACTCTCTGAGGGAAAAAGTTCTTCCCTATCTAACCTAAACCTACTCTGGTACAACCTGTGGCCATTTCCTTGGGTCCTATTTGTTGCCTGAATATACTTGAAGCTATACTTGAGGAATAGCTTCAGCAGAGCTGAGTACAGAGGGACAATCACTTCTCTGCTCTTACTGGCAATGCTATTTCTGATACAAGCTCACATGCCTTCTTAGTGATGTGGGCACATTGCTGGCTCATGTTTAGCTGAGTGCTGACCAACACCCCCAAGTCCATTTCTTCCACACAGTTTTCCAGCCACTCTGCTCCAAGACTGTAGTGTTGCCTGGAGTTTTTCGGTCAAAGTGCAGGACCCAGTACTTGGTTGAACTTCATCCCACTGGCCTCAGTGCAATGATCCAGCCTGTCCAGATCCCTCTGTAGGGCCTTCCTACCCCCAGGCAGATCAACACTTCCTTCCAGCTTAGTGACGTCTGCGAACTTACTGAGGGTGCACTCAATCCCTTTATCCAGGTCATCAATAAAGATATTGAATAGGACAGGCCTAAAAACCAATCCGTGGGGAACATCACTCGTGACTGATCACCAGCAGAATTTAACTCCACTGCCACTCTCTGGGCTCAGCGCTCTGGCCAGTTCTTTACCCAGCAAAGAGTGTATCTATCCAAGTCATGGACTGCCAGATTCTATAGGAGGATACTGATGGAGATACTGTCAAAGGCTTTGCTGAAGTCTAGGTAGACTAAATCAACAGCCTTTCCCTCATCTACCAGGTGACCTACCACCAGACAATTTTAGAATCTACTTACTCTAGAAGTGAGTAGGTCTAGGTAGAGACATCCCTTCTCCCCTATATTGAAGATGAGTCAAAGAAACAATTTGTAATGCTGATTTAATGTTTTTAAATTTCACTTAGTAGACACGCCGAAACAAAAATTGTTTCATTGGTAGTCAAGAAACAATTCCAAATAGATCCCAGGATATTCCCTCAGAGTCTTTAATTACTAAAATTTGCTGTTTTACTTAATAGATACTGAGTTCAACAGCAACACATCAGTGTGTCTGTCACTTTCTAGAGAAATTGACTCTCTCTGAAGAGCTCCCACTGACTACACCCAGCCCAGAATTTCTCACCCAGCTGAGGAGAGGGCACAGTGCTGAGCCCATCAAGCACTATGACAGAGTGGTATTCAAATCCACACAGTCCATATCCCTACTGTTTTGGCTTTGATGACTCATCTTAGAAGCAGCACATCCAAGCAGCTAAGCAAACAGAGAAAGTGCAAGGTTGATGAGCTTTGTGGTGAGAAGAGTGTGGTTATGTTAGTAACTTCACCATCCTGTTCACAGCAGGCCTACACATATTTGTCCAAGCAGGACTTTGCCTTGCAAAGCAAAAACTCACAGGTAGTCCCCATCAGCCCTGCTCACCTTACCTAGTAACAATTTTCTTCTGGAGTTAGCAATTAGCAAAGACCCTTCTAGAAAAGGCAAGTATGTTTAGCAGTTGAAACTTCCTTCACTTTACATTCAGGGACCAAGTGACAATAAAAATTGTATCTGCAGTTTTGTCACTGCAGTATTCCATTTAAATTAGGTCAACTAGAGATTTAACTACGTTAAGACTTCAGAGCTAGACCCATAACAAATATGACAAGCAATTTAGAAATCAATCTTATTTTACCTCTGAAAACTCTGTCTTTAAAATTCACTGTCTCAAATGAAGAGTAGGTTTTTAAATCCAAAGTTTATATTAAACTTTCATAATAAAACATGACACAGCCAGGCAGCAATAAACATTGATCTACAGTTAAATGACAACAGCATTATCAGAATACTGAACTAAAGCCTTTTATACAGTAGTCAATAATGTAACTGAGAATAGGCAGGGGAATGAAAGGAGCTGCTCTGATTATATGAATGCTCTGAATTATTCCTATGGACTACTTCACCGTATATGTGAGGTAAAAAATTAGCTATCCTTTCAGAAATTCTAGAGAAATTTTATCTTTTGCTAAGAACATTTTATCCATTTTAAAGTTGGCATATTCTTCATATTCAGATTAGGAAGTTCAATGAGGAAATTCAATGTGTTGCTGTTGTTTTTCATTGCTTGACAATAGTGTTATTTGAACATGTTTCAACAGTTTGGAATTCAGAAATCATTTTCTGCTCAAATTTGCAATAACTGTATGTGTAACTTGTTAAACCTGTCAATTATATTTATTTGATAAAAGGTGGAAACACTGGTTTAAAATGTAAACATATGCCTTTGTTTAATAATCAGGAAATTTGAGTGAATATACTATACCTACCTATGAATTGTTGTCAAGTGGACTGCAGCCTAATTACTTTATACTTTTAGCCTGTCTTAAAAATAACCTGTCTAAAATATTTTGTTCCTAAAAATATGGTGTTGGTTGACTGTGGCAAGATGCCTACCCTGTCACTGCCCTTAAAAGGATGTGGCAAAAAAAAGCTTGTGGGTAGAGATGAAAACAGGAACATGGGGAAAATTTGACATGGAAAAAAAATATTTATTTATCATCAATTAAAAAAGATGGTGAGAAGATAATGAAAGAAATAAAATACCTTCACCCCAGCATCTCACTTTTCTAGAGGCTGAAATTCACTGTTTTGTTCCCAACTCTTCTATTTCTTCTATCCCTCTGCCCTCATCCTGGGACATGCAGGGTATGGGGAATGGCAAGTTGTACCTAGACTATAACAGTACTTAGTTCCTCTCTGCTACTCTTTCTTCCTCACACTTTTCCCCTACTGGGGTGTGGACTCTCTCTCTGACTGCGGGCTGCAATTCTTTCAGGGAATACCGAGCTGTTCCAGCCTTGTCCTGCATTGGCTGCATAGCAGATGTCTGCTCCATCAGAGTACATCAGGGTGGTGCTCTCCATGGACTACAGTGAAAATACCTACAATGCTGTGATCCTCCTTTTGGATTACCTCTGTTCTGCCTGAAGATCTAGTAGAAACAGACTAGAGCCTGAAGTAAAGGACAGAGTAAGGCCAAATATTCTTTCCCTGACATTATATTTATATCCATTCAATGGGACCCCCCAGAATTTAAAGTGCAGCACAGATGTATCCAGGAAATTTCTTACAGACTGGTTTGTATGCTCTAGTAAAGGCCACAGGCTGAAGTGGTGTGTCCCAGAAAACATATTGTTTACTGGTCTGATGAACACCTGGCTGATAGGCTGATGCTTGATGACCATGAACAAGAACTCTCTTGAAAGATAAAGGCAACTGTGAGACAGATATTTTTAATTTTTTTACTGCCTAATCAGATGAGTCTAACTTGTGTAAGGAAGCAGATGTCATCAAGTCAAGAAGATAGAAGCATTACATGACAATGTTAATTAACAGGAGGAGCACCAGTACCAGCACAGGAAAATTTGCCTGTATTCTGTGCTCAAGCCAGGCTAGAGATCAGGAGCAGCCCAAGCACATACACCATTTGCCAGATCTGGTTATATAAATTTTGTGTTTCGGCTCCTGGTAGAACATAATCATTTGTATTACCTCGTAAGTATTTTTTGAATGTTGCCTTATTGATTTCAAGTGAATTTCTGTTAATCATGAAACCATTTGTTCTAGTCTGAAAATGCATATCAATTAAAAACAAACAAACAAAAAAAAAAACCCCAAAAAAACAAAAAACAATTTACAGAGGAAAGTTATGATAAGCAAATTAAAATCAATTTTGAATGAATGAAAAAATATAAACTTTTAAACATGTAACTATTTTTCTAACTTGTACTGATTCTCATTTGCAAACTGATTCAAAATTATTACAAATTAAAAGCTTTGTTTTTATTTTTTTATCACATTTTTTTCCCTCACTCCTTGCTGACAAGCATTTTAAACCTTTCTTAGAAATGTTTTCCCCGAGGCACTGCCATGTTGGCATTGGTGCCCAGCCATGCCCCGTCACAGGGCTGATGAAGCCAGCTGGCATCATCTGTGTCTGACAGTGAGCAGCTCCAGCCTCTCCTCACATAGGCCCCTTCATCACCCTGTCAGCACCTGGGCATGGACACCCAGCAAAACAACACAGGGAGAACCAGCAAGCCAGAAGGCTTGCTCCAGCCTAGATCTTGACTCCCTCAGTGACTGCTGTGATCTTGAAAGCTCACCTGGGGCCATAGGACAGTCCTAGACAAGTTCTGATGAATTTCTGAGCATGCTAGTCCAACAGAAGGGACCAACACTGTGGCTAAGTCCAGTGGTCCCACTACCAGAACAGGATACCTCTATTTTATTGTTTTAACCTTGGGTGTTACGTTACACATATTTCATGGGCTGCTATGTTTTATCTCAGCAGTGCATTTTTTCTGGCAGAAGAGCTAGTGAATGTCTCACAGATCCAAATATAGGTGTGAGAACACCTTTTCCGATGGCAATACATTAATGAGATGATTTAATGTGACAGAACGGGGACAACCTACCTGTCTGATAAAAGACTGATTATATCTGCTTCAGAATGTTCCTACTGAAAAATATGACAGATGGAATTTTAGATAAGCCTATGCATTAAAAACCATTTTCTTGTTTGTTCTAACAGAAAGTGAGCATGAAGGATCAATTGTTCCTGGCAGTACAGAAATGAGTTAGTCTGAAGGAGGTACACTAACTCCCCTTTTCTTTGTTAGAGTTAATTACTGGTGCAATTTCTAAAAATTTGTTTGTATAACTATCTTTTTTTCTGTGTTTTTTTTTTTTTGTTGTTGTTGTTTTGTTTTGTTTTGTTTTGCTTTTCCAGTAGCATCTGAATATTTAGAGACAAGTGTCAAAATAGTGTAAAAAATGGTTTAGAGAGAGAAGATGGTCTTTCCTTCCTATTGCTCAATTACTTCAGAAACCAGATAAAAAAATCTTGTTTTCTTAGCACAAGGCAAAACAGCCCTCAATAAACTAACTAGAGAAAATAATACAGCACATAAAACATGGGTAGGTAATGTTCGCATTGAAATGTCAGAGCCCTCTTTAAATCTCAAGTAAAACTTATCCTGGAACTCTAGGACTCTCAGTTTTCTTACTTTTCTACATTTCTGACCTCCACAAGTTGTTTCTTGAGCCTCCATTTGGGAAAGCACTTAAACACTTCCTTTGAGTTTAATTTTTAGATAATTTTTAAACCATAAACAAGAGCAGACCTAAAGCAAAACTACAAGGTGAGAGAGCATCTCAGTATTATCAAGAGTACATTAGTTCTCCTTTCAAGAGGAATGGATAGTATCCTTGGATAATTTTATCACGGAATTCATGACAGGGTATACAGTAAAGTTACTAGAATATTGCTGATGAAAAAAATAGAAAAAAAAAGAAACATCATTTGGAAAACACGCATTTAAAATGTATAAAATTACCGGGAAAACTTGTATCCCAAAACGTATCATGGTAATATATATCCCAAGGCAATCACAGGAAACTTTGGGTGATAGAGATGTTCCTACTTCCTCTAGGAAACTGTAATGGCTTTCCATACTACTATGGATTAGAGTGAAAAGAAGGGCAGTTTTACCCAGCTTTGGGCTGTTTGGATATAGACCTGTGTTGCTCTAAAAGCTCATTTTCCAGACCGTGAGTACATACAGAGTTCTGCACCTTTCACCCCTAGGTTGTCATAAAGCCTGAAGATAGCCTGCTGGCAATCTCCTAGGTTGTGTGTGACTCATGGCTTGTTAATTGCACTCCACATCCTACTAGTTTGGTTTTTAGGGTAGTCTTGGTGGCACTGTCAGCAAGAAATTTGTACATTCCTTTGGTAAATTTTGAAACCTGTTTTATGAAACAAGAGGTTGATTAATAAGAAATGCTCATTAATAAGTGAACAAGGACTTGGATGGAGCTTCAGAGTAACAATTTGAAGCCTGGATGGAGCTTCAGAGTGACAATTTGGGAATGTTATTTTCTCCAAGGCTAGCTGTTGAGGAGACAGCTGTAACAAAAGAACATTAATAAGAAAAGAAGGAGGCCTTCACTCTTTCCTTTCAACAGGTTCCTGCTACTCATGCTGAACTGATCTGATCACGTCTACTTTGACTCTAGATGAATAAAAGACAAGTCTCAGATGAAAACAGGTGTAGTTGATCACGTATGAGTCAGAGCTGGCATAAAGGAAGGAGGAACTATATACATGGTTGGAAGCAGAGGGAGTAAAAGGTAAGAGCAGTGAAGGAGGAAGGCAGGGAAAAGAATGGAGAAGATGGGAGGAAAGGACCTATAAACTGTTTGGATAATTCAACTGCCTCATGAAAATATACCCATAAGGTTATTCCTGTAATGTCTCATTGCATCTTGAACGTGACTTTAAACTTTGGTAAACTATGAGGTATGTTCTCAAATCCCAACATCTATTAATAGCTTGCAACCTTTCCTTTTATCTCTGGCACTGGAAATAAAACCTAAAAGGTAAATAAAATTTTCTTTACCCTGTTTTACTGTTTTCTCTAGTTCCTTTATTCTTTGTGAGTTGGATTTATTGCAGTACCAAACGGTAAATAACCATGTAAATTTTATCTGGTGTTTACTTGCTTCTAATTTTTGGTATCTTGTTTATCCTTCCGTGAGCTATTCAGGCCTTTTGACTTGAGACACAAGCAGAGGTGAGTGCTATAACTCTCTGCCCTCTTTAACTGTAATGTATTCAAACCCATCTTGCCTATGTTGCTGGTTTTTGCAGAGAACCCAAAGTAACAAATCTTTAGTATTAATGAAAGGACTCAAATGAGCTTTCCCCATTTTCTTTCTTCTGAACTCAGATCTATGTGTCTTGGCTTTTTTACCTTTCATCTGATTTCTCCCCTTCCTTATAATTTTCTTCCACATATGGAAACACTGGCAGAGGAAAAGCTTTAAGTTTCTACTATTTTCTTCAACTTATATTAATAAAGATTTATAACTGATTTTTCTCTCTTGGACCACTGGGAATCTGGATGGCTGATTTTCTTTTTTGCAGAAAATTCATTCCTTTATCTATACAGAAATGCTAATGAAAATGTAAATTATTCATATTACACACCTAATTGTGTGATAAACTGAAACATATGCAACCATATTTGAAAACCTTCGGTCTAAATAGCAGTAGCCTGATAAACATCTAAGTGGAATATAGAATGTTTGGTGTTATCCAGCAAATATTTTTTCACATGCAGTTGTATTAATAATGACAGTAATGAGATCAAGTAGAAGAAATACAAAACATAGATACAAATATATATATTATTATAAATACCAACTAGCTTTGGAGTTCAGTAACCAAAGATTGACTTATGCCATAATTACTAGTGTGCATTCTTTGCTATGGTGGTGTTTTGTTTATTTGTGTGTTTTTTGCTTTTAAGTGCTACTGTCTAGTTTATTCTCAGCTAGTATTATTTTCTGTGTTATGGAAATATGGTGAAGAATATTGATGGAAAAATCTATTTTAGTTCTTATTTTACTCTGTAGACCCAGGTAAATAATCCCAAATTTATCCTATAAATGAACCATGGAGGTTTTTCCTTTTCTTATTCAGAAATCACAGAATCACACAGAATCAGAGAATGGTCAGGGTTGGAAGGGACCTCAAGGATCATGAATCTCCAACCTCCCTGCCACAGGCAGGGCCACCACCCTCCACATTTAATACTAGACCAGGCTGCCCAGGGCCCCATCCAATCTGGCCTTGAACACCTCCAAGGGCGGGGCATCCACAACCTCTCTGGCACCCTGTTCCAGCACCTCACCACTCTCTCAGTAAAGAACTTCCCCATGACATCCAACCTAAATCTTCCCTCCCTCAACTTAAAACCATTTCCCCTTGTCCTGCTCTTATCTACCCTTTCAAAGAATTGATTCCTCTCCTATTTGTAGGCTCCCTTTAGGTACTGAAAGTCTGCAATTAGGAAATTACAAATCTCAATTGAAATGTCAGTATCTTGTCTTCCTACATTATACAGAAATATTTCCCAGAAATAAGGAACACAGTAACTATTTACAGTGGAAAATCTGGCAGTGGAAAAATAAAAACATCTTTATCCCTTTTCTCAAAGGTTACGTATGTTTTCCAGTTAAGAGAAACATCTTGTAACAACAATATAAATATACTGCTACCATTTAAATGTCGCAAAAAGACCACAAATGTGTTTGAATAACTAAAACACCTCCGATATAAGCAAACAGAATGGATATCAATCTTTTTACTTCTGCTTCATAAATATACACATTAGTGGCCTCTGCTGCTTCATTATTAAGCCTAACAATAATACTATAATTGCAATGTCATAGAAGTGGTATTTCATTTTCTGCCTCTATAGGAAACTTTGTTGTTTCATTTTAGAGGTTTTATGCACAATTGTAAAAAGTCAAATATTAGTGCACTTTAAAATTGTTGACATTTCCCTTCCCTTCCTGGTCTCACAGCAACTACAAGCTTTAATTATCCAATTAGAGCAAATTGATTGAAATTTAATATTGTCAACTTATTGGCATTCCTTTTCAATTTGTTTTCCTTTTTCATGCACTGTGGACAGCATCTTTTAGTGCTGAATTATTTATTTGTAATCAACAGTTGTTTGACATGGAAATGGTGTACCACTTTATCCAGATGAACAAAGAACAGATTGATGAGTAAGTACATTTACATAATAAGCATTTAATCTACAATTTTGAGTTGAGAAATGCTTTAGGATTACTTTATCTGAACATCACAGTAAGCATGACGCTCACTTTTTTTTTTTTTTTTTTTTTTTCCAGTCTGGATTAAATTCTGCATCACTTGAACTCAGTGAAAGTGCACTCAGTTGAAAGCAAATTATTGACTTTTCTCTCTCTATAATTTCCATAGATGCTTTGTCTCTTTTCTATCTTGCATATGGAACTTACATGCATATTAGAAGTGTAGCTTTATGTATTGTAGATAAACAATTAATTCTGCTACAGGATAAGGTACTAGATTCAACATAAAAAGTCATCTTTATGAGACGGCAGTTTTGCAGCAGGTTGTTAATAGAGATCATAGTTAATTGGAGAGTCTTTTCAATTACTTTCAGAATGAATAACACTGGAGGTTGTTATGCTGTTTATTCTGTTCATTTTTTTTTTTTTTTACGCAATTTATGCAATGTTGATATCCTATAACAAAGTAAAAAGAGATTACAAGAAAAGGCTATTACATAATAATCAAATTGATTAGGATATTCTTACTGAAAGTTGAAATTTTACTGAAATTCCTATTACAGTTAAAATTTATACCAAATTCAATGACAGTTTTTTACCTCTGAGATTTAACCAGATTAGAAGGTCATGAATGACTATATGATAAAAAGCTCTTGGATGTTTAATTGCTTAAAGGATCCCTCCTTTGAAGCTAAATTTCATAATAGATGGAAAAGGTTATGGGACAAATGCTATAAAAAATGTGTTTATGGTGTGACTAGGGATTTGCTACGTGCTCTGCTGAGTCCTCTGCAAATCAGTCTACAGGACTCTCAGATACTGGGAAAATCTCAGTGAGAAGAGGCTTCATCTGTGCCTGTCCTACAACAGGTTTACATCAGTCCCAATCAAGGAAGAAAGGACACTTCAAAGACAGTATTGGCAGATGTTTAGGATACTCATTCAGGATGCAGACAAACCAGATCCATGCCTGCCTTAATCAGGTGAATACGCTGGGAGAATTTCATTCTAGGTAAGCTACCACTGTTTAAGTTCTCTCCATTCCTCTCTGAGGTTCAACTCATTCTAAATTTAGGTCTACAGATCTAAAATAAGGCAAACCTATTTACTGTTCGAAGTTCCTGATTCCCTCTATTAGATATGCATTAGCTTAAGCTAATGACCTCAGGCTCAGGTGTAGGTACTGTAGACACCTACACATGGTATTATGAGCCACATGGGAATTAGCATCTTTGTGGGGAAACAGTTACTGTGCAGTTCAAGTCAAGTGCAAGTCAAGTTCAATGAAGTCTTTCCTTACGTCCTTCATTTCTTCTTGACTGTAAAGAGCAGTCGCTCCAATTCTAGTAGTGGAATTTATGAGGAAATCATAGAATCATAGAATAACTTGGGTTGGAAGGGACCTCAAAGATCATCAAGTTCCAATTCCTTGCCACAGGCAGGGTTGCCAACCACTAGGTCTAGTAGTAGGTCAGATTGCCTAGGGGCCCATCCAACCTGGCCTCATGCATCTGCCTACAATATCTTGCATCAAACCACCTAATTCTATCAGCTACCCTGATAAATGGCCTCTTCTTCAACATTTCTAGTTGACAGGAATTATCATAAGAACATTACTGACACCTGTACCTTGACTTCAGAGTTCTTAGAATAAGTTAGGCAATTCATCTCGCAGTGTCTTAAGATGTACTTTAGGAGAAAATAGCCACTCCCAGTTCTTCTACATAGCAATATTCTGCTTTGCACTACTAATTTTACAGCAAAATGAATCATATATAGTACAAAATATGACATCACATATATCTAAATAAATCAATTTTTTTCTATTAAACATAGTAATACTGTATATTTTCATGGGGCATTTATGCAGTTGCTCACTGAGCACAAATTTTAAAGTTAATTTTCTAAATAGCTAACAAACAGATAATATAGACTCATCTTAATAAGAGACTGTTTGAAAGAGGTTACTGTCAGCATAAACACATTTTACTGAAGTGTTCATAATCATCTGTGGCACGTACCATATACACCTGTAACTCACTTGAAACTTTTATTAATTATTAATGAGCCCTAAATAAATTATGTATCAATTTACCTTCACTGTAAAGTACAACCCTGAGGCTGATGATAACCATGAAGTATTAAGCACGAAACTTGCAACAGATTTTCCTCTGCTAATCCAAATTTTCTATTGAGAAAATAGTTATTTTAATTGTAAGTTAGGTGAAAAAATTGTAAACCTTTATCATTTCAACATTTCCTTTAGGACTTGAAGATAATGATGATATTCTCATTTGCAGCCAGCTGCTTCCCTGAGATTGCTGTAGTAGAAAATTTGTTTATGTAGGGGAGCATTTGTAAGCAACAACAGCAGTCTGTAAATTGCATACTTAGCTTAAACAATTTTGAACATCAATTTTTAGAAATCACAGCTACAAGATTTTATGATTTAACCAATAAAAGAATAGTGAGGCAAATTGTTATGATTGAAAATAGTCAATTAAAAATGGCTGCTGAAGGTTCTATACCAAATTGCTTTATGGATCATATGAAAAATAAATTCTTAAATAGTTTATATTCTCCCTTCCAAAAACAAGGAGTTTCTGATGCTTGACTTTGCAAGCCTATCTGCTACCCCATAGCTCATCCCCCCCATACTATGTGAGAATTATACTATTCATCTAGAATCACCCTCAAGGTTTTTACCATGGTGATGGAAAACAACTGCTCAACTCCTGAATTCTCTAGAGGCAACTATACTTATTTATTTAAAAGGTATCTTGATTGCAGAAGAGTCAGAAAGGCTGTTAAAGCTGATCAAATAAAGTGAAAATGATTTGTTGAATAATTTATTTGACAAATATGGGTAAAATCTGGCAAATACATTGTTCATCAAATAGTACTTGCACAAGTGAATTGAAAAAAAAAAAAAAAAAAAACCAACTAGCAATCACTAACAGTCATATGCCAACATATACAAAAATCCGTTTCTAGGTCAAATTGAAAATAACTTAAATGAATTTTCTTGAAGTCATTTAGGGACAGGTTCACATAATTTCAGTATTTAAGTTTAACAGTGCTATCTTCAAATTGTCTCTCAAAACCTCTAGATAGTGACAGTCCATAAATATCCCAGCTTTCATCAGTAAATTCCCTGAGCAACTAACCTCCTCCTTCCATATGTCCAGAACTAATTCACTCTTATCAGATCTGAACACCTCTGTGTATGTTTCACATCTAGTATCCAAAGACTAAGTTTTTCATGCTTATTTATGCTGAGGATTCTGCTCCTAGGGAATAATGTACTCCTTTAAAGGCAGAATTCAAATATCTTAAGAGCCTCCACTTTTATTCAAAGCTCAAGGTGATTTCTTTTATACACTAGCCTCATATCTTAAAGATGCAGTATAGAAAATGTCAGTTCTTTCTTTTGGGAGAATTAAGGGACATATATTCTACTTCCCAGGAAAGAGTTTTTGACTGCTATTGACTTTGCCAGATTGGCAATGAAATTAATGATAGTAAAGCCATACAATCATTAAAATACCAACTCAGGCTTTGTTTCTCTCATCCTGAATAAGTTAAAAACCTACACTATAAACATGCTGCTGTGATCTGAGAGAGGAGCAGAAAGTAGCATGATGACTGTTATTTAGGAATGTCATATAAAAGAGCATTCCCCACATGTGCTTGCATTTCTATCTCCCTCTTTCCTTCAAAAGTGTTCTTCTCCCTCTTAAGTAGGTCCATGATTGGTTAAGGTTGCTTCTTTGTCAGAACAGGTAAAACCAGTCTAGCTTTTCACATGTGGTGAAATTACATGCTTTCTGCTGTCGGTTCATCTTAGAAGTTGAAAGATTGGCTGGAAAGTCTGTATTTGTTGGCACAGTGTCTTTTAGTAGTGGAATTGATATCACATATGTCTGATTAAGGGAATGTATTAAATATATATATATATTCATCCAAAAGTCAGTACAATCATAACCATGTTTTTACATGACATTGCTTCAGATTGGGAAGGCCATAGGGGTTGGCCACTTGGGGCACTTTAAATAGTACAGAGAAAGAAGGACTATATTTCCTTTTGTGGTTTATGTGGGTTTTTTGTGGAGCATAATCTTGCCTTGGATTACTTCTGTTGATGTGAATGTCAGGCAAAGCTTCACTGTTTTGTGTTCAGTGACTCCTCCGTCTTACGAGAGTTTTTATGCAGTTGTAGTGCATAACTACATAATTAAGACCAGGAAAACAGGGTGAGTCCACAAAGTACTCTGTCTGATGCATCATTCTTATTTTTAGAATGGAACCAGTATTTGTTTCAAGCAATATGCATGCAATTATGCTTACATTTCTTCCATTTTATTCCATCAATTGAGATAAAGGTGTTACAGTTCTACAGGGCTGAGCTTCAAGGCTAATATAGTGTAAATTACTGTATGTGAGTTTTTCTGTTCTGTACCTCTGAGATGGAGATGAAATTTCCCAAATTATTTAAAGCAATAAGTGGCACAATAGGTTAATTACTTTCAGTTCAGGACTCTCACCATAAGGAGGATAAAAAAGAGAAGAAATGGAGCTACCAACCTCAGAGCAAACTTCTGTATGGTCATCAGGAGGGATGCAGTACTTATGGGCACAACTAGTAGTTGATTTTCTTATAGAGAAATACATATCAGGCAATGACAGCTTGCTGAAAGTAACCTCCTGAGCAATGTTTGTCTTCTCAACATCTGTGTTTAGTTGAGGATTTTATATGAAGATACTTACATTTACAATCACTAGAGGTTGAAAATTGGGATTAAATGATTTATAGCATTCTTTCATTACTTAGCTAGATGATTCATATCAATTGCACTAATGCAGATTTGCATACAGCTAAGGTTCACGTAGTGATTTGATAAAGATATATCAAATATTTACTTTCAGGGAGGATTGTAACTAGTGTAGCTACATATTCTACTTTTTCTTTCCTTCTTCCTACCATATTCTTTTCCCTACCTTGTCACACACATGCTGCATTTTTCAGTCTCCCTTCCACACTTCACTAAGTTTTCACTAAAAATATATGCAGCTCCAAATCATGATCCCAGAAACTCCAACAATATTTCTATTAACCATTCACTAGAATATCTAATATAACGTGAACCAAGGACAGGGAAAAAAAAAGTAAAGAAGTAGTAATATTGGCAGGAATTTGTGGTGAATAATTAATCCAATGAATTTGTTCAAATAAATTATTTGCATTTTTTTCATTATGCCACGAGAGTCAGGTATGAAATATTAAAACACAGCAGGAAATCGATCACATAAAGCTATAAAAATTGAAACCATTGATAGACCTAAAGAGACATTATAGCCCACCTGAAAAAAATAATGATGTTTCTTAGGAAACACTGGAATAAAAATCTTCAGCTTGCAGAGCATTTTGGCCTAGTCCCAGGATTTAAGATAGCCCTCTTTTTAATATTCTGAAAATTGTTTTAAAAAAAGTAATTTCTTATTAATATTTGAAAGGTTTTTTTTAACAAAATTAAGAATCTTGCCTACAGAAATGACAACTGTATTTTAAATACAAGCAGTACCTGATCACACTAGTTAAGATAGCGCGCATCTCTTAACCCTTCTTACTGTTTGTTCTGAGATCATTAATTAGGTGTACCAAATTAGAGGCACAGAGTCAGGTTCTACTGTAGTTTTCTCCCATTTGGTTTGACTCTTACCCTTCTAAAAATATATCCAGCTGTGCTTTAGATGGAAGACTGCAGGTAGGTGAAAAAGAGTTAATGTGGTGAGGGCTATCACAGAATTAATACATTGCTGATCCTGGAATAATATACTCTGAGAAGATCCAGAGATATTTGCTTGTGTTACTGCAGTAAAATATCTGCATGACTTTTTAAACTTGAGTCATGCATCCCAGGCCCTGCTCGCTCAGAGTCTGTGTAAAATGAGCTTCTGTCTGCCTATAGTCTCCCTTGCCCCTTGTCCAATCTTTTCCATAGACTAACTTCAGTGCAATTTCTACTCTGTCACAAGTGGCTGCAGTTTTCAGAGTATTGTACCTTTGCTCCCACTTCTAAAATCTCATTATGCTATCAGCCCTTCTGAAATATCAGATGCTTTTATACTCATCAATAGTTCTAATACTTTTGATTCAAATTTAAATATTATTACAGAAAATTTCTCATAACTTTTAATTTTGGTACTCTTATGTGACATACATGTCCTTCATCTGCATCCGAATAATTATTTGGTTTGATTAAAGTATGTGTGTTCATACGAGTATCACAGGCTGTCTTTATACATGAAATGTATCTCTTTTTGTAGGTCAAGTGTCTTTGCATTTTCCCTCAGCTGTCAATGCAAACTGTAAAAGTGATTCATGATGTGGAATAGAAATGTGTACTCCTTCATCCCCCTCCTATCTAGCACAGGACTTATGACAATGTTATCATTCTGAAAGTAACTGAAACACTCTAGTCCTAGTGACTTCATCAACTTTTAGGCTGTTGTTCAAGTTTCTAGACCTCTCTTTTTCCTTGCTAGTTACTGCCTCTCTTATCTTCAGCATACGTGTACATGTGGGGCACTGAATAGAAGTTCTAAGTGAATGTAACTCATAAGCCATGGAGAGAATTTTCACAGGCCAGCTGGAGCTGGCAGCAGTCTGTTTCATTTCTTAATCACGCAGCACAGAAAAAAAAAAGAAAAAGAAAAAAAAAAAAACGAAAGAAAAGGAACCATTTATTATAAATTCTTAATTAGAATTTAATAGGAATTATGTAGCATTAGAATTACAGAGAGATGGTGAGGTGCTGGAACAGGCTGCCCAGGGATGTTGTGGATGCCCCGTCCCTGGAGGTGTTCAAGGCCAGGTTGGATGGGGCCCTGGACTGCCTGGTCTAGTATTAAATGTGGATGTTAGTAGCCCTGCATGTGGCAGGGAGGTTGGAGATTCATGATCCTTGAGGTCCCTTCCAACCCTGGCCATTTTGTGATTCTGTGATTAACAATTATTATTAATTGGAGGTATTTCTTATAGGAATAGTCAGGCCCAGAAGGTTGTGGTCAGTAGGACAAAGTCTTGCTGAAAGGGTCAATGCTGAGTCCAATTTTGTTTGACATTTTCTTTAGAGGATGATTACACAGGATGATGGTGTAGAGTGTACCCTCAGTGAATTCACAGATAACACAAAACTGGAAGGAATGGCTGTTTCACCAGAGGGCCATGCTTCCATCCGGGGTTACCCCAAGAGAAGTAGTAAGGTGACAAGAATCTTGGTCTGTGACTTAATTCTATGTGATCTATTTTCTAATGGTAATTAGAAATTGTTTTCTGACTTTGTCTTGACTAACATATGAAAACTATACTAGAACATCAAGAGATTTCAAAATAATAAAATTAATAATGAATGGCTAAAAATAATTTATAAGAGGTAGAGATTTTCCCTGTATTAATATACTTGTTTCTTTCTATATTGTTATTTAATATTTTTGGAGACATAAAAGTTTTCAGGTCCCATAATAACCCTTTAGAACAGGGAATAAATATGATGCCACTAACATCATAATTCACTTAATCATACACAAGAGATGATATTTTCCAGATCAGACTGATAAAATAAGTGTTGTATGTTTCCTCAGGACATTAAGTTTTCAGATTCTGTCAGAGAATAAAGTTCAGAAAGTCATATTCTGTTCAAGGAGTTCAATATGCAGAGCTATAGAACCTTTTGGAATCCAAACTGTGTTATAGCTGTGCACGTAACTGCCTCTGTCATGGTAGAAAATTTGTCTGTTGCATTGTGCTGCTCAACTTAGAGTTCCATTCTGCGGAAACTAAGAGATTGATATGGAAAATGTTCTATTTTGAGATCTTTTCCCTGGAACTGACATGTTACTTGTTCTTGCAAAGTACGTATCACCTATGTTTTCATTTCCAACCACTTCATATGGAATTAATATTCATTGTGCATTTCTTACCAGAGATACTTTCTACTCCTACTTTTTCTACGGTGTCACTAGCCATAGAATGTTTTATATCATACATTAAATGATTAGCAGAGTTTTTTTGTTTGTTTCTCTGGAGTTAAGTCTGCAGAGTTAACTCTATAGAAAATTGATGATTTATTTGTAAATCAAGACTACTGTTATGTCTAAAAACTATTGGTTTTGGAAACAGCCGATATAAATAGAGACAACATTACAGGTTTGAAGTAGTTCTTTAAAATTATACTAAAATATTATCAACTCCCATGCTTTATTTACGGTTTTCAATAAAACTTTCATGCAAAGATCTTATTAAAATGATTACCTATTCCAAGTAATTTGGCATTCTGAAATTTTCACACCTAACTGGAATCTCTGCACTTAGGAAAAGCCATTTGCTTGGAAAAACCAACTGTTTACCACTGACAGATTTTCCAGCAACTCTTACTCTATAATTTTACCCTGAAATCATTTTTGCCCATAATGTATAATAGGCATATTTACAGCTGATTTACTAGCTGTATTACACACTGAGATTCTCTGAAAAATCTTGGAAATACTGTGGCGTGACAAGAAAAGATTGATACTTTGAAGCTTGCACTTTGGTTTAAACTAATTAACAACACAAATGCAAACTGTTGTGGTTTTTCACTGAGTTTGCAATCTTACAATTGGAATAACAGGATTTATGAGTTAGCAGCTTAGACTGGAGCCAGTAAACAACGACTTTCATCCTTTGCTTCTTTGAACTCTGCTTTTCCAGGTTTCCAAACATTACAAGGAAGTGTTCTTTTAAAGTGGAGATTCTTACTTATGAGGACTAAACTCCCTTCATGATCATAAACAAGTCCTATAGATTTTATTTATTTTTCCCAGATGGTTAGCAGTGAATACAGCATGCAAAGGACCCTGGTTAAGGAGAGAAGTTGTCTTGGTGGGAGAAAGGAAGAAGGATCTGTAGGATAAGTCCCTAAAAAACATGCTGAAGTTGTTTATATTGTCACAGTGATAAGTGAAGTTAAATGTTACAGCAACAAAATGTCTTAATTCACATTGTAGACATTTTGTTTTGTATGTGGAAGAAGGACACTTGTTTAAAATAAAGGTTATTCCAAAAGGCAGTAAAGGAAAGGGCATTCTAAAAGGCAAAGAAACTACATAACCACTCTCTAAGTGCAGACTAGATAATATCAGAAAGCTTTACTGAATTATGTAGAATTGTCTCTGGTAGGGCAGAATTTATTAAACGAGTACTGCTACAGAAGGAAACACTTTCTATAAATCACATAGAATTACACAATAGTTGAAGTTGAAAGAGACTTCTGGAGATCATCTAATTCAACCATCTTGCTGAAGCCTGGGGCATATTGCACAGGTCGGGTCCAGGTGGGTTTTGAATATTTCCACAACCTTCCTTGGCAACATGTGCCAGTGCTCAGTCACCCTCATTGTAAAGAAGTTTTTCTCATATTCTGATGGATCTTCCTCCATTTCAGTTTGTACCTATTGCATAATTCTTAAGTGGGAAGTTATTCAAGACTGCTAATTCAGTCACTACCAAAAAAAGATCTTGCTTCCACTCTCCTTTCATCTTCCTTTTCAGCTCCATTTTTTGCTTAGCAAATTCACTCAAATAATACTGAAATTAGCAATTATATGTTAGTTGTTGTTGCTGTTTTTCGTGTTTGTTTGACTGTTTGTTTTCTTTCAGGGGATAAAAAGAGGGAATTGCTTTATTTGTGCTTTTATGACAAAAATTCACTTTACAAATCAGAATTAGTATACTGCTGATGTAAAGATATTTGCTCTACATTTTACGTAACTGCACCCTAGCTATCTCTGTGTATATCACTGGCATATATTTGCAGTACTGTCTGGAACCTACACCTTATATTTAATCCATAATTTGAACCTGCTTCACTGAACATCCAGTTATAAATATCTCTACTACCAGCCACAAATACTTCCTCTAGAATATTTGAATGTCAGCAGTGTAATCCTTTTGCATTCTCTTTTTTTTTTTTTTTTTTTTTTTTTTTTTTTTTTTTTTTTTTTTTTTTTTTTTTTGCAAGAATAAAGGCCTGATCTCATTAAACCATTTTCTTTGATCAAAGAGATGAAAATATACCCTTCATTATGTGATCTCAGCCTGTGTTAATCAGAGGCATCTTTCTGACTCCTCCTTAAGGATATACCACTAAAGTAATTAGGCACGCTAGGGAAGGAAAAAGGATGATGCTCTGGTTGAAGATTACTAATATGCCAGACAAGTACAACTTTCACTCAAGAAATTGGTAAAGTGGAGCAGAAAGTAGAATATTTATCTTCAAAGATAATTTCATACATTTTCTCTGCAATTACACTAAATATACTGTTGAAATTCATTTGTGTAAAATAAACTGTTGCTTTTTCATAGGTCGATAAATCTACCTATTAGCTAATCTGACTGATGCAAAACTTGATTAACTTTAATTGGTGGTGTGAACTGACTATAAATTTTGCCACAGTGCTTACACATCCAGTTATTTTCAGTAGAGGAGCGATTCATAAACCCCTGAGTCTGAACCTTTGTTTATAGTTGATGGGAAAGAGGAGTGCAAGTCTTATTCTTAGTAGAAGATGAAAGATTAAAACTGGTACAGAATTTTAGACATCCACAGACATTTCAAGAAGATGGGAAAGAAGGAAAGAAAATATATATCGTGAGTGTGGTTTCATCACTGGATTAAATAGTTATAAAACTGGCCTGCTGCCACTAATAATGTTCCTCCTCCCTTCCTGAGCTCTTGCATTTATACACCTACCAAGTTAGATCAGCTCTCTGACTCAGGTGAAAAACAAGGGATTTATTTATCTGCAATCAGGTCTGTGAGCCACTTTGACTCATTGAGAAGCCATACAAAGCCAGCAATGATGCAAGCGATGATTGTGAAAACTACCCTTAAGGAATATGATGGAGTTTAAGAAGGTCAGGAAATCTCAACATTATTGTCCAATGCAAATAATTAGTGCAATCCATCCTCTCAGGAAAGAACTTGTTTTTTTTCTGTAAGAAGATTTACAAACTCATCTAACTAACTCATTGTAGCTATTCTAACTTATCAGCACAATTTTGGAAAAACATAAAACAACCAGCTAAACAACAACAACAGAAAGCCTCCACTGTTACTTGTTTTAATATCAATTATTATGATTTTAAGGATTTTGCTAGGTTTTCTAACCTGCTGTGAATAGCTTAACAATTTCAGGTAATCCAGAACCCACTTAAGTAGCAATCCAACATATTAGACCCAAATATTTCCTTTACTGAGAAGCACTATACCACATCTGTATCATCTGATGAATGTCACTCACTGGAGCAGGCCACTGAGTAATTTTTCCAGCCTAGAGGAATCACATGCAGGAAAAAGCTACCATATTATTGCTGTGCCAGGACAAATCATTTGATAAACATTGAGACTTCCCAGCAGATCAATGCTCATGAGCTGTAACAACATGGACATTCCTTAATGGCTATTTTAAATAAAAATTAACCTTAAAACTACATTAATTAGTAATTATTCCCAGGCTTCTGGCAGTTTTAATTAATTGTGGATGCCAGTAGATTCAATGAGCTATTATGGATGGCAATGACTCATCCAATTAAGGAATATCTTACATGTTAGATTTTTTTTCTTTGGCTAACCTCCTCATTCTTTCCTGCACATGGAATCTGTGGTGAAAAGATTTCGATAAAGGCATTTACCACTGACTAAATGCTCCTGCTTAGATATTAATTTGCTTATACATGGAAATAGAATAAATAAGTCCTAAAATCACAGTGAATCAAATTAACAATAGAGAAAGGAAATATTGAATACATTTTCTATTTAACCAAGGGCCATTTAAGTTAAAGGCTCAAAGTCACCTTCACAGCAATCAAACAAGCTCATGCAGTTCAGAAGGTATTTTGAAGATTCTTTACTGATTAAGATAAACTTAATATCTTTAACTTCACAAGTCCATCAGTTGTCTTACTCTATATAATATGTTGCTAGCCTTGTAAATTTTTCTCTTAGAACAAATTTATTTTCACTCACACGTCTTTTCTAAACAGGATTCTTCACTTTCTTTGTGTTTATCTGAAACTACAAGAAGGCTTCAAGATGATATTTTGTGTTAAGATAGGTTAATAGTTATGTTTCATTGCTGTTGTGTCTTGGAAAACCAAAATCATACTTCAGAGGTGCTCTCACAAGTCAGTTCTGTTGCTGATTTACTTATCTGAAGCTTTCTCATCTCTGTGCTATTTTGATGTTAGTGCATTAAATCTTGAGTCAGTCAGAACAATATGCATACTCCAAGGTTTATTGTGCCTATATAGGACAAGCACTTCTGGTCTTTCAGTCTTGTCTTTTTCTTGGCCCTTTTATACAATAGAAAATCACAATGACCCCAGAGGGCTGAGTGTTCTTCCTTTGCCACTATGCCCTTCAAAGTTCTACTAGCATTTTATTTTCCCTTCTATACAAGCCTCAGTATATTTTCTTTCAGTCCCAACTAATTAGCTATCTGAAAGACTACAAGGACTTTATTTTTTAATATGAGAATGAGTTTACAGAGTAGATTTTGTTTGTCACTATAGAAACAAGCAGTTCTTTAACACGGAATATGAGGCAGTTATTATTTCATGGTTGATTAGTTGAGAAATATTCAAAATAAATGAACAAGAAGCTCCAGCTTAAGAATATACTGTCTCATCCCATTCATTAGCACAGAGTGATGGCAAAAAGCTGGCATCTCAAGGTAGCATTATCCTTCCAAGTGCATAGCTGCAGAACAACAGTATGCAAATAATAATGGAAAAATAAGTTGGTTTTAATTAGCACAAAATTAGCTGCAAATATCATTAATGAACTATGTTTTATTTTCTAATTCAAACTTCGAACATGACAGAAATTTATTTCAAACTTTTAACTGAATTCCCAAGTACCTCCTAAATGACCAGAGGGAAAAAGAGGAGGTTGCCTCCTGCTTAGTCATTTTAGAATAAGACTGATGAACAAGCAGTGTTTTGGCCTCTCAGTTCACCCCTTCCATTCCAAATCAGTGAAGGCTCATGCTGAGGAAATGCCTTGCCTTGGCAGGTAACTATCCGAGTAGAAGATTCTATGGAGGATATATGAGGCAGTTGAGTAGATAAACCTCCAAGAGACAACAAAATGTAACATCATGTAGAGATAAGTGAAGTCATTTCTATTGATTTGCTGTGTTTCTGTGGCTCAGGGAAGTTCTGTAAAGAGGTAAGCTCACAGCTGGTATGGAAACATAACTGTGAAGCTGTAGCTGAACTAAATAGTCTGGACCCTAATTTGTCTCATACTGAAAGCCTTCATAAAGCCATAAGATCTATGAAAAAGAAAAAAAGGGAATGAGAATTGTCCACCTTAGAAACAGTTTATCAGAAAAATAAAAACTGTGGGAGGACTAAGTATGGATACACTAAGATGAGTAAAGTAATATTTCCTCCAGCTTTGTGTCTCAAGTTTGGATTTGATTGGATATTTTTTCCCTCCTGTTTGGACAAAATTTGAATGTCTCTCTAATCCTCATATTTTCTCACATCCATCAAGGGGTGAGCTGCCTTTTCCTTCTGCACAGGAAAATCTACAGATTGTGTTTCTCCTTTACTCAACTGTGTATTTTCTCAGTATTTGGAAGCATCTAGTCATTGTCAAGATTTCTGCCACTCTGCCATACTTATTGGAAAGTCAGTCATCATTATTTAAAGGTTGGGGTTTTGTGGATATATTTTTGGGTGGTTTTTTGTTTTTCGTGGTTTTTTTTGTTTGTTTGTTTGTTTTTGCATTTTAGATGGATGGGGAGGGGAGAGGCAAATGGAAATTTGCATACAGAGGAAATTTGCACAAGCTTCATGATCTTAGTACATAGCTTCCTTCTTTGAAAATCTGTGCCCTCTACTCCGAATGTTCATAATTGCTTTAAGCTAGTGAGCATGACATCAATGCCTGTGATAGCTGATTAGTCATCAAGTTCCAGATGTGCCTTAAGACACATCTGAAATGCTCAGTTCTTATAAGTTCAAACGGTTTAGTTGGGCCAAATGAGTAAACAAACGGAAGACAGTATGAGATCAAGCTGATTTTTTTAAAGAACTTGGCATTACGCCTGTAATGCCAGAGGAAAAATATCCCAGACTGGCATTCATACCAAAACAATCAGAAAATAGAGGATTGTTACCAATCAGAAAATTGATTTGAAAAAAAAAAAAAAGAACTAAGTAAGACAAAAAAAAATGACAAAATTTGTGTTAAATTCCAGTGTAATTTAATGACCCACTTAGTTTAATATTGCAACACCTTCAACAGTCCTAAGACATTTTGTTTATTACTATGATATTTATGAACAATAATAAATATCTGTGATGCACAGACCAAACCAGTCTTTTGATAGTCCTCACACTTTATTTATTAGCATGATATTTATGAACAATAATAAATATTTGTGGTGCACAGTCATACTAATGAGCTAGATAATTCAGTCCCACTTGCATTTTTCTTTTAGTTTGTGCCCTGAGATAAAACTAGAACAAGGGTTTGAGAAAGTCTTTGGTCAAGAATCTGGGCTTATTTTCTTTTGTCAGTATCTTCAGGGTTCCTGAGACCTTTTCAGGATACCTAGAGTCCTTAGGCATCTTAGACTTATGAACGTGTTCCAGATCTCTCTGACATCCTATGAATTCTCAATTGTTAGACATTTATGAGATGTGAACCAAAATACTTATAAAGATCTTCGTGCATCTTGTGATCCTTTTAGATTTTTAATCTACAATACTGAAAACTTTGGGAAATTCACCATTTTCATTGTCTGTGTACATTAATTAATACACTGGTGGATTTTATGCTACAGTACTAATCTCTCTTCATGTACTAGTAACATTATTAAACACTGCAGGCAAAGCAGTTACAGCAATGGTAAAATCATATGGTTTTCTGCTAGACTAAAATTGGAAATTAGGTGATAAGATAACTTGTGTGAAACCAATAGAAAATATTTTAGGTATATTCTGAAAAAATGAACAAACAAGCAAAAAATAATCTCACTTAGTAACTAAAATGTTATGGCAAAATAATTAACTTGACTAGAATATGACATGAAATCTCATTTATGTATTCAATTTACTAAGTTAATTTATCTTAATTTTAAATAAAAAAGTTTGATATGAAAAATACAAATTTTCAAAAACAAATACTTAGATCAAAATGCAGCAGTTGAAGCACTTGTCTTATATGGAGACATAGGGCCTTGCTTTCATGAAATAACTGTTCATGAGTTTTCCACAATAAGCAAATTTTAAATTAGAAAAAGGATGCTGATGGAGAATTCTACAACCTCCCTGACAGAGAAAAATGGAGATTTCCTGACCTTATTGATAGAAGGGTCTAGAGAGGTTTTTCAGATAGGTCAAATCTTGTCTCACTAAGGAATCTTGAAGACATGAGGAAGGACTAGTTGTCATCTGGCAGAGGTCATTTCTACTTCAGCCAGAACTAGAATCTGCTAACAATTATTGCAAGTTTATGTCTGCCATTCAGCTACACTCTTTAAAGAGTGCTTGGGTAGGTAGAAAGGGAGGAAAAGGGGAATGACAGAAGAATTAACTGACTCTTATTCTACTGTCAGTTTGGTTGTCCATAAAGCACAGTTGCAAAGTATAAACAGTATAAAGATAAAGAGTTTAAAGTCTTCTAATATCAAAAGGGTTCTTAAGGCAGAGTAGCAAAGGCAGTGGCTGAAGCTGTCTTCACTGTCTTGGTGTTGCTTCTGTAGTCTTGGGCATGCTGGTGAGAACTAAATAAAATAAGTTGCTTAAAATATATTATTGCAAACTGCGTATTTGTTACAGGAACACACTGAAAACAGTAGAATGAGAGTCAAATCTGTATCAAGAGGTCTGTACAGGAATAGAGTAATGTGGTACCCAGGACCATGGGTAACATGATATGAGTAAGACCTCTAGAAACAACTACAAGACAACTGCCATAATTATCAAGTCACTCGTCTGGGATTCCTGAAAACAATGGGTACCATACCCACAAAAAGAAATTTGTCATATATATGTAAGATCAGCATATGTGACTAGCTACATTATAATAGTTTTTCTTCACTCTACAGTTAAAGTTGTCAGATTCTTACTTTCACACCGTGCACCTAAATGGAACTAAGGCAGTGTTGCAATTATTGCTAAGGATGAGTAATAAGCTACAGCTTATTTTCCCAGGTGATTTGTCTCTTTTATGTGGTAAAGAATTTCAGTTTTGTCACCGTCATAACCCAAGATTTCTACAACAACAACAAAAATACAGTAAGAAAATTGCCTGTATAATCAATCTGATCTTGTAATATGCCTGAATTGGCACATTTGACTCTAGTGTATATCCTTGAATTAAAAACAATGCAGTATTGTGTAGGTTTTTAATAACTCAGTCTAATGAAGGCTGAAACTCAGATATATTTTTTATATTTCTTGAAAGTCCTTAGCATACACCTTAAAACTCAGTATCATATATGACTTTTAAGAGTAAAAAGTATATTTAGGAAATGCTCTAATATTTAACAAATGTAAGTAAGTAAAAGTAAAATGGTAAAGGTGCTTCAGGAATTTTGACTTGGCAGTGTTTAATTCTGTGCTTTTTCTTTTTTAATGTTATTTTCTGAGATACTGTTGATGTGGGAAGTACTCCAGACACAGATTTTATTATTCTTCTGGGGAAAAAATCTTCCTTAAATATACTGTCCTAATGAAAGGAAGATTGTGACAGAGGAAGAAAACTAAAGACCAAAATTTTGATCTGGAAATTAAGTACAGTTTTTTGCTACCATGCATGTAGATAAGGTAGGGCAACCTCACTACCTATTGAAGGCATCAGATACATGGTAAAAGAAAAGAGTTTACATCTCCTGCTGGTAGGTGATGGAGATTTCTCTTGATCTGATTAATTTCTAGGATTAAAAAAAAAATCTGTGAAATTAAACGTGTTCCACATAATAAACAAGCAGGAAAAGTTCACGTAGCCCAGTCACGTCCCAGGAACTGAAATATTTTTGTGTTCAATTGTCACAAATTACTAGAGAATCTGGGAAAGAAAAGGAAGGAAAACAAAAAACGCCACTTATTTTTCACAGCTACAAACATTAAGTAGTCCATCAGTTTTTCCAGTCAAAGTCTGAATAGAAGAGAGAGAGAAAACTTCCTCAACTTCTCTCTTAAAAAGGCAATTTCACATTCTGATAGGTAACATGGTCTTGGAATTCTCATTTTAAGGAGAGAATTACTCAAATACACTCAGTATAACAGTGCATATTTCCAGATTTTTCCTATAGTTTTTACTTCTTTCATTTTCATGAAGTCTTCTATGTGTTAAATTTTTCATATCCTATTATTGTTTGCATCCTGTAAGAATTAGTATACTTTTCTCCTGTGCTTTCTTGGTTATAACTTAAATATGCTAAATATATTACTCAGCTTATCTTTTTCCATGTCATTCTATATTTTTTTTATATTTGTATAACTACCTTTTTAGACTCCTTCCTATTTGCCAATATCTCTAATTGGTGGAGAGATAAAACCAATTATACTGTGTCATATGTATATTCTCAGTAGTCATATATTAACATACATCAACATATTGATTTGGTCTAGTGATATTTCTCAGGAAAGGATGGCAGTGTTTGAAACACAAAGCTGGAGCTCAAAATATTTGGGCTTTGTTCTTTGAAATATCGGAAATTTCCTCTGTAATCTTAGGAAAATCCCTTAGGGCTAGTGCAAAAACAACCCTTAAAGCACTGCATACTGCTGGGCAGCACACTGGCTTCTGGGCAGTCCACAGGATACAGATGCCTCTCTACAGCAGCATGCAGTGTTCCATGTTTGGACCCTGTATCTAGAAAGTGTTGCATTCAGACTAATTAAATATGGTTCCATGTTTCTAATTCACCAATGTTGGTTGAATTAGAACTCACTGTTCTGTAGCTATTTGCTTAATTTTTTCTTCTCCAGAAGGTCCAGGGACACTCTCAGCACACTACTCTTCTCCTTCAAAGGTATTTACAGCCTAGTTGCATCTGTGTGAGTCTAACAGTTCAGTGCTCAAGAGGTGTCAGAAATTAAGAAGGGAATATGATCTCCAATCAGATGCAGTAATTGGTTCTAATTCTGGCACTAGCACAAGGTTCTCTACAGCACATTGCTGTGAATAACAAAATATGACCAGTTCAGAGAATAGCTGCTACAAAGATCAGGCACCTAATGCATACCACTCTTGAGTCTCAATCCCCTATTCTTCTGGCATGCAGCTTATCAACATCAGTTCCAGTGGAGGTATGTGTAGGGGCCAAACTGTCTAAGTCATTGAAGAGATGTGAATAAGGCACATCCAAAATTATGTTCATTTTTAGGACTTGCACTCACTTCAGGAAATACTCCCTTAGTTTACCTAGATTCTGTATTCCAGAAGCTTCTTTTTGAAGGTAATGACACCAATTCTTTTAAAGAAATGTCCTTTCATAGTAACAACAAAGTGTTTAGACCAATTACTTTGGAAAAGAGACATAAGTAAGAGCCCTTAACAGAGCTCTGTTTTAAGTATGACTAAGATATGAGGCCAAGCACCTTAAGCTTCCTATATAATTATTATAAAAATACAGGCTCCTTCAAGGGATTATTCAGGGCAGAAATTCAATTTTGAGAGACAAGTAAATTATGTGCCTAAAGTTAGGAAGACTGACCAACCCTGAGAAACCTTTATTAATGGATGTAATATCTCTCAGAAGAACTCCTAACAGTCAAACTTATGTTCAATGTGAACACAAGACTTTATTCACCCCCTTAAATAAACATGATTGAATTCAGTCATAGGTGGAAGAGAACTGATGGAATCAGTAAAATGACATGATATGAGAAGAGTTCAGGGTCCAAAATCTAGAAACATCTAGAAAGCAGAAATCAGAACTTGTGATATGTAAGCGTCTCAGCTGAGCTAAGAATCCATTTTTTCATGCTATAACAAAGTTCCAAACTCTTATGCGCTGAATCTGACCTGTGTAATGATGTTTCCTTATCAAATATTGTCAGATTATTATTGTATGACATTTGTTTTCTCACCTATTTTGATTTTGAGAGTATTAACTCTGATCTTCATAGAATAGTTGAGTTCTTTCTTGATTTTTTTCTCCCTCAGACTTCTGTCAATTATTACAGCAGAATGAATACTTTATTTCAGCTCATAGGTGGAGGAGTGTGTTGATACCACAGATTTCAACATCTTGAATTCATCTCAGACTACAGTTGATTTAATCTATGCATAGATTAAAGGTAAAAAGAAGTTGTAAGTTTGATAGAAAATGTACAATCGAATCCAAATCAAGAATCATTTCCAAATCAAGGAAATAGCTAAGAACATGTAATGATGAGCTTAATAGGAAAAAAGGAGAAATATTATTTAAGGTTCAGGTTGGATATCAGGAAAAGATTCTTCATGGAGAGGGCGTTCAGGCACTTAAACAACCTCCCCAAGGAAGTGGTCACGGCATCAATCTTGCCAGAGTTCAAGAAATGTCTGGACAATACTCTCATACGTATGGTCTGTTTTTTGTCTGGTCACGTAGGGTTCTAGGAGTTGCATTCAGTGATCCCTGTGGATCCCTTCCAGCTTGGGATGTTCTATGATTCTAAGATTCTACAATGTCTTCAAGAAATCTGTATCTGGAAAGAGTCACTGAGGACAATAACATATGCATGTTAAAAATTCCAAAGATATTTAGATGTAGGCTTCTACAATGTGAAATGTCTGAAATTAGAAATGTCTAAACCTTACTAGATCATGCAACAATATGAATCTGATCCAGATTTTGGATCTGCAACAAAATTATAATTCTGTGATATGAACAAGAGCACATCTAATGGCGTTTGTGCATTCATGCCATCTCAAGGTGGACAGAGGACAAGATTACAGCAAAGTTTTAATGTTACAGACAGCTAGCACCATAATCTAGCCTAAAACCAGCTTTTTCAAAAGTAGGTAAATGAATTTTCTGAAGAAGCTGGAAACAGTGAAGTGAGCCTATGCTGCAGCAATGTTTCATACTACATTTCAAAATAACATAAAGACTATGAGCCTTATAGCCAGACTAATGGTGTAAATAAAGGAACAGTTCTGATAGGTAAAGAAGGAAGTCATCATGATTTCAGGAAGTCTAAAACTAACTGTGAGGGTAACACTTTTTAGGTCAGTACTGTTGCATTTACTGATTTGTAAGATGGTTCCTTCCTAAAGAATTCTTATTAAAGAAGTAAGCTGTTGTAAGTGTAGCTACCTGTTAAGTTTATTTGGAAATGCATTTTATTTTAATTTTCAGAGTAATAAAGAATATTTGTTTTCAAATACATTTTACATATTGGATTCTCTGTATGCATACACACAATCCTTATTCACTTTCTCCTTTACTCTTTTGTCCAGTAAGTTTGAACTCTCTCTGGCAGTAGCAGCAAAGACTAGTTTTCAGTATTAATTAAAGCACTCATCTGGGATGTTCTCACTACACAGAGGTAGTAAACATTTGATTGCCTTTCCAGTGAAAAAACTGCCTACCAATACATTACTGCAACTTACAAAAGAGACAGACTGGGAAGCAGAGATGGTGCCTTGCATTAATTCATTATTAAGAGAGTATCACTTTTAACAAAGTAACTACATTCAAAGTTCTTTATTGGATCTAGTCACTAATCTTTCCGTATCAGATTTCCTGACTGTAAGAAAGAAATAGAAACATCTTCCAGTAATTGTGTTAAAAAAATTTTCCTTGCAAATTTATAACGGGGTTGAACATTCTGGAGATTTTGAGATGCCCACATATTATATTGTGAGGGACAATTGAGACCCTTCAAGATATAGCTAGGAAGTCTCAAGCTCCATGGCTTTTTGTCCAATTCTATCAAACTTGAGCTAGTTTGCTTTCTATTAGTGGTTTTTAATATTATTTCTTCCCACTCCTCTCTCATTATACATGTATATATGTGTCTCTGCGAGCAAATGCATGTATGCATTCATTCTTTTTTGTGATAAGACATAATTTCCTTACCAGCTTTTTTGCTGCCTGGCTTAAATTTCCATGCTAGTCCATCCTTTTATTGCACATATATATACATATATTCATATATATGTGTCTGTATGAAACAGCTCAACTGATACACTTTTGTGAGTTTTATTAACATGCCATTAGTCTGCTTTCCAGACCATTAACAAAGATGTTATCTATTACAAGCACTTATCATTGATTCCTCTCCATACCCTTATTTGTTGTCTCTATTCCATACAGTGCCATTTGAGACTAATATTTATTAATAGACCTTCAAACAACTTAGTTCATCCATTTATTTTTTTAGAATTCTGTTTAGAGAAAGGACATTTGGTTTGTTTATTTCTTCCTTACACAATATTGAACACTTGACTAACATCTAAACCTATTCTACATGTCATGTTTGCTCTTTCTCCTAATATTTCTCCACTTATATATGATCAATTGTACAAAAGATGGGCATGGCAGACCACAGAATCATGGAATGGCAAAGTTTGGAATGGACCATCTGAATCCAACGCCAGCTCAAGAAGGCTCTATCTTGGAAGCTTTTAACATCTTCAAAGAGGGAGACTCTAAAACATCTCTGTGACAGTGCTTTGTCTCACACACAGTGTGAAAGTGTTTCCTTAAGTTCAGTAAGAAACTCTTTTATTTCAGTTTGTTCCCACTGCCTCTTCTCCTGGCACTGGGCACTACTGAAAGGATCCTGGCTTCATCTTTCTTGCACAGTCCCTTCGGGTATTTATGTACATCAATTAGATTTCCCTGAGCCTCCTCTTCTCCAGGCTGTACAGTCCCAACTTGCTCAGCCTTTCTTCATAGGAGAGATTCACCAGTCACTTTGTCATCTTTGTGGTCTTACATTCTACTCTCTCCAGTGTGACAAGATCTCTCATGTACTGAAGGAACTAGACACAGCACTCCATGTATAGCCTCACCAATGATGACTTAACCTCCCTTGAACTGCTGATGACAGTCTGGATAAAGACTACCACTGGTTTCCTGTGCTGGAAGGGAATGGAAACACTGCTGGCTTAAGTACATTTTGTTGTCTATGATGGATTCAGATTCATTTTTTGCAGTCATTTCCAGATTCTAGGCCTCACCCTATTAGATTTTTTCTCCAGCCTATCAAGGTCCCTTTGGGTAGCAGCATGGATTGTCTGATTGTCTGGCATACCATCCTCTCCTCCCAATTTTGTAGGTGTAGGTGTTGTAGGTGTACTGAAAGTGCACTGCCCCATCATGGAGATCGTTCATGAAGATGCTGAAGGTGATTGGATTCAGTATTGACCTCTGGGGCATTCTAATTAATGGCCTCTTCTAGTTATGCCTCTCTGAGCCTGTCCATTTAGCAACTTTTAAGTCTACTCCACTGAGCGCTCATCTACCCCACACTTCATCATCCTTCCTATCAGGCAATTAGCAGGAGACAATGACAGATATCTTACTTAAGATAGAGAACATTCAATTTTCTCCCCTCATCTACCAAGCCAGTTCACTGTAGTTTGTGTGTATGTGCATACAGATTATAAAACATAATAGCATACTACATGCAGCATAAAATGTAAAAATCAAAGAAGAGAAATATTTTAAAATAATTGTATGCAGCAAAAAAAAAGAGGTGAGAATAAATAAAACAGAAAATATAATATAATATAATATAATATAATATAATATAATATAATATAATATAATATAATATAATATAATATAATATAATATAATATATAAAAAAGAAGACTGAGTAAAGCTGAAGAAACTTCTTTTTTTTTTACAAGCATACATAGAGGACTTGGGTATATGTTTACTTCCTCTGTCAGACCTCTCTCAGACCTGCAGTAGATTCAAAGGGTGCAGAGTTTCCCTTAGGGTACCCCTCTGCTATAGTCAGTTCATCATCTGGCATTTAGTGTCACTACTCCACATTTGCTTTGTCACCTCACTTCCATGAAGCCACACAGTTAACTAGCCCATGCTGCAGTTCCAGTGCAGTTTGTGTTTGAGACATTTCCTCATGGTGGGAGATACTGTCACTTCAAAAAGCTGGATATGATTCTCCTTGATCAGCTAATCATCTACAGCTAGCAACTTGATTACAGCACATAGTTATCTTCAGGACAGGAAAACACTGTGTAAAAGAAAAAGTAATTCCCCTGCCCAGCAGTGGAAACTTGAAGGCTGAAGCCATAAAAATGTGATTTGGAATTAAAGCATGTGTATGAGCAGCAATATGATCAATTACAGCAACAGAGTATCAAAGATGCATATTCCTCATACTGATATGTCATGTACATGATGGTGGCAGATGCCTGTCTAGAAAATATATGGTATACAAAAGTAAATTAGTGAAAATGAACACAGATAATATGATGTGCAGAAACAAGATGCTCCAACGGCTCATTCTGATAGGAATACAAGGATAAGTGTCTGCTAGAAAACCTCAAAGTTCTGCATTGCCAGTTTTGACTGAAAGACCTCTGAGCAATTTGAAATACACATTTGTAATTGTAACAGCAGTTAAATTTCCAGAATAATGCCATTCTATTCCTGCAAGGACACAAAGAGCTGTTATACTGGAAAAAAAAAGGCAGTCCACTTTTAAATGCATCCTCACCTCCCTGCTGTGTCATGCTACACCCGACAGTGCTTCTCTGTTCATAAAGTTGTCTAGACATCTGCTAATGCTCATTGCTTTGATGACAACTTATTCCATATGTGTCCTGTTCCAAAGAAATTACACTGCCTGAAACTCTGGCATTTGTTCAGGTTTCTGTCTGTCAGACTGTGTATGTTCTTATTCTCCTTCTCGCTCCTGACTTATGGACCGTTTGAAATTCGAAAGATCAGGCATAAAACTGCCTATTTTAATGCTTTAATTCCATTTTCCCCTGCACCTCTCTGACACCTGTTTCAGCTAAAAGTATATTTATGGGAACCCTCCTGTTCTAGTCTTTCTCTCTACCCTGTATACACTCTGCACCCCTAACTCTTTCCTTCACTCATGATATCTATGTGCCCAGCCCCTTCTCAGAACTTTTGCTTTACTCCATCCTCCTTTAGGACAGGGGATCTGTATGGCTGGTCTCTCTCCCACCTGCTAAGCAGCAGGTGCTCTCTCCAAGGGAGCTGGTCAGATGTGAAAATAAGAGCTCTCATTTTCTCTTCACTTGTTAATGTTTTGCTCTAGTACCCATATACCTATGAAAGAGAAGCTGGAGCCAAAGAAGAGAAGGAGCAAGGAAGCCTAGGCCTGGGTTTCCTAAGAAATGCTGGGGCATTTTGATATGTTTCCTGATTGCATCTTGCTTTCATCTGCAGATTTTTCCATTGCTGTGTTTTTGTATAGTGTAGCCCAGAATTTATTAAACTTCAAGTCTTGCTTACTCCCACCCTTCTCAACAACAAACAATCTTGCCTACTGAGTTTATTTATAAATCAACCATTTTACATCTTTGCTACATGGACAGAAAAGATGTGAAGTGAGCAACTATTCCAAAAAGACTTCTGCAGAAACTTCTCAGCATTGTTTAATGCCCTGGAGAGGTTTCTGATACTAACGTGACTCCAGCTCTCTGAGTAATGCTTTTTTTAACAGTACTGCCAAGAGTTAATTAAAAAGGAAACAATAGGTAGTTCTTTGACTTGGTTGTAGATCTGTGCTGTAACTGTGTTTGCTAAGTCATTTTGAATTTAAAAAAGAAAAATTGAGAGGGAGAAATCCTCTTGTGCTTTAAAAGCACACTACAATTTTATGTATTATGTATCATGCCCTTAAAATGTCTTGAAAAGAAAAAAAGAGAGAAAAAGACAGGCATAAGCCCTATGCAGATTAATCCTTTTCACTGGATATTAATTTTTGAACAATAGTCCCTTTAAATTGACCTTTAGATATATGATTAGACAGACAGTGAGCTCTGCTGACCAGTGTGTGCGTAATTAGCATATAGCAAGGTGAGATGGAACTGGTTTAATCTCATTTCATCCATGAGACTTTAGTACCATTTGGCCTAGTTCCCTTTATCCATCTAGAGATAACAACAGCTTTATTTGGCAGTGAATTAAAGAACCGAGTAGCTTTACATTGTAATATAGGTCAAACGAAAACAGCATGTTTGGTGTTGGGTTGCTTGACAAGAAAAATGCCTCGAGATTGTTGGGTGGCAAAGCAGTTGCAAAAGACTCAAGATTTTCAGTCTGTTAAAAGTGCAAAAGCTTTGAAAGGTTTTAATTGGAGCCAGCCAGACAATTTGTGGCAGTTCACTGTGCCATCGGGCAAAAGATCAGAGTTTAAATTCCTTACTGGCTGACAAGAACTCAGAGCAATGTGAAGACAGGATGTCTGGCCACTGTATGGGACTTTTTCCCTCGTTATAATTTTATAAAAGTCCTCCCATTTGACTCCAGAGCAAAATAAATAAATAAATAAAAGTATAAGAAGGAAAACAAATCATATTTTCTTCTGTCACCACAAGAGTGGTATCGCTGCTAACATTCCTATGAAAAAGGAGAAATGAATTACATCATAGATCTTTCCCTCCCTATGTGATCTTAGCAATGGAAATATCCTGTTTTCTGACCTTCAACATCATATAATTTCTTCATTATTAGGTACTTTGCCACTAAATTTCTCCATTAAGCAGTCCAGGATTGATTGAATAGTTTCTCTGATTTTCAAGATTAGTGAAGCTGTATCTCCCTGCAGGCTGCAATGTATCATCATCTCACTTGAGGTTGTACTAGGTTATTTCAGGACATTCTGCATCTCATGAAACTTAGTGTGTCCCAGTGCCTCACACAATACTTAACAGGTTTTAATAGGGTTGTGAGGTATATAATTTCCTTAAAAGTGTGTGGGTGTAGGTATTATACACAAGCATCAGATAAGATACTGTGCTACAGCTTCTCCTGATATAAGCCTTTATACTGCATTCCACTCAGCAACCTGCCCCAAGTGAGGGTGCTGCAATATATGTTTGAGCTTTCTAAATGTGACCTACCACTTACATGCTGATCTGTAGAAGCCTAAGAAAAATGAGGAAAGAAAGACTGTAGATAAAGTAGGCTTTGTGGTCTTTCTTTTGTGATGAATTTTACCATAACTAATATTAAATTTCTTTCTGATGCGGTGAGGAATAAAAAGGAAAATAAAGATTTAGTAACTCTGATTTATTGCTGGGGCAGCCTAACTGATGGGGCTTATATCAGTGATCACTGAGATCTCTTGCCCAATGGTAAGGAGTTCTCTCTCTCTTCTTATCAGGTTCTTGGAAATAGATTTTCAATCCATAGGTAAGGGGCTGATCACTGCCATCGGGTTTCACTACAGAGATTGCGTCTTGGACTTACTGTTCTTTGGAGGTTACTCCTTTACTGACGCAGCCAGGAAGTACCTTCTGGAGAGGAGGCACTGAGACCTCTCAGTGTCAAACACTGCCTGGCACGTGGTGCTTCGAAAGAGTTTGTGGTTACAAAGCATAAATTATCAGTTTAAGCAATAGTAGTGAGCCTTGGATCATGTGAGACGATGTTGATTTTCTCCATACTTGTGTGCACTACACTACAACACCAGCTTCTTAAGCTACATCTGAACAGGTAAATATTCATGATAGTGCTATGTCTGCAAGAGCAAAATTGATTATTGGAATGGAAATTAATGAAGTAGGAAACTCTGTCTCTAATCCTGTTCAAAGAGTTGTGTAATAAAGTAGACAGTATTCTTCAAGTATATCATGCATTGCAAGGAAGCTGCTCTTTGTGTTATTAAAACCCCTTCAGACAAAATTAACAGGAGAAAAAAACTTAAAAATTAACAGAAAAAAAAAATTAACAGAAAAAAATAATACTTAAACTGCCTTCGTTCATCCATACATGTTTTTAATAAAGAATTAGGCTATTAAAAAAAAAAAAAAACAACACAGGACAAGAGCAACAGAAGCAAGTTTAGGATGGAATTTTAATTTGTAGTCATATTGTCAAGACTGCAAAACCAAAAAGGTAGACAATTGTGAAATGCACTCTAAGATTAATAATAACACATTTGTAATTCGAGGAATTTCTGTTATTCTGATATATTTTACTATTTCAGTAATAATTTTCTTTAATGTGGTCAGACGACCTCTGAAATTGCAGTATAATCTTTGTTACCATACACGTGGGCTGCTCCAAAAGTAATGCCTCCTATTTTATTATGTTTTGAATTTTTCACAGATATTCCTTTTTTTTTTTTTTTTTTTTTTTTTGGTGTGTGTGTGTGTGTGACAGATGGCAGCAGAGGGGCTGCCTGACAGAATGGTATCTGACATGGAAAAGTGTTTGAAGCAAAGTTGTGGTACTGAATTCTTTCATATAGAAAAGATTGCATTCACTGTCATTCACTGATTCTTGCAGACCTTTTATGGATGTCAGATAATGGTTGTGAGCACAGCAAGGCAGTGGATTGTGTGTTTCAGCAAGAATGTCATCATAGCAGCTTTGAAACAGGGGGTCACCTCTACTCACGCACACAAGCTCTTGCTCACTGCTTGTGAAAATACACAGCTAATGGTGATAATTACATTGAAAAATAGTTGAAAAATAGTGCTTTGTAGCTCAGAACTTTCACTTGCTATTTTTCTCTTTTTATCTCTCATAGTTTCCATGGGAAAAATAGGAGGCATTACTTTCAGAACAATCTACATATGCTAAACAAAAAAGCAAAAAGTCTTTGAAATATACACAGACATTTTTTTTTGAATGATTATGTCAGGAATCTAAACCTATCATAATGCTAATAAGACACCTGTTCCATAAAGATTTACTTCCTTTTATTTTTCAGAGAAATGGGGAGCAAAGGAGTATGTGTAAGGAGCTTAGTTCTTGTTATCCTCTGAGATGTTATTAATCATTATTCTACTAGATTTCAGAATCACTTCTTCAGACAGAATAAGCAGATAGATTTATGCTGATAGTTTTGATATTATGCACACATAATTCCAGGGGTTTATGTAGCTTCTTGCAGCACTCTATGCAAATACAGAATAACATTCAGCAAACAGTACGTTCACAAAAGTGATGCATGTGTCTAGTAATAGATCCCAAAGTTTTTCTCCAACACAGTGATGTATTTCTAGTTTATAAGAAAACGTTACCTGAAAATGTAGAAAAACTTAGGATATTTTAATCCTCAATGACTAAAAGAAACAAAGAATTTTACACTAGAGTCAGACTTGCCTTAAAAACCTAAGAAATGTGTCTGACAATTTTTAGGCTCTTTCTTTTGAACTCTCTCAAGCAACACAAATAGAGCTCCTGAGTCAGTTCTTATACATGGAGAAACTGAAATAATATGACTAAGAAAAAAAGTAAGAAAGAAATGACTTTTTAAATTTTTTTAAAATAATCAATACAAATGGAAAGAACTACCTCTTCCAAATATATCAACAATTACCAATTTAAAAGCACTTTGGATGAATTTCTCTCTTTTTAGTTAACATTCAGTTAAAACTAAAATCATTTGCTGAATGAATCCAGGAAAATGATAATGGATCTGTCCATTTTTAATTATAGAACCAACTACATTTCATTGTATACCGTGAGTTAGACCTGTCTAATTTCAGGCACAGTGTTCAACTTCAAAAGTTAGAGAAAAAGAGCATAACCATTGGGTTCTTTGAGATGCTTTATAGCACCATGTGTTGTTTCCAGTTTCTATTCCTGAATCGCCTGTAAGAAAAAACTATGAAGAGCTTGAAGTTAATTTACAATGTGACATAGCTTTAAAAGTGCAACAATTTTGCAGATCATTTCCGTAGGAAAATTAACTAAATATTATTTCACTTTATCTAATGTACATAGACATATATGTCATATAGATTAGTAAATGTCAAAGTAAGTTATTGCTGCCTGCATGAGGACAAATAGGTAACACACCTATCATTCTAAATCCACCACTTGGTCCCACCAAACTGCTCACAGTGCAGGTCTGTAGCTTCACACTCCAGTCTGCAGTCACCAGTTGCTCTGCAGGGGCACAGAGCCCATGCCAGCGAGATGCTGCAAAGCCTCCTGGCTCTGTTCCTTGCTCTGAAAACTGAAGTTCTGAACCATTTCCAAAACAGGGTTGAGTGTCTGCAGTACAATTTAGCCCTGCGTTTTTTGTTGTTTTTTTTTTCCTCCATTTTTTTTCATTCCTTGTGGAAAAAGAGTTAGTTTCTGCATAATTATTCAAGTGACACAAAACTTGCCTCATTTGGAAATACCATTTTACTTCAGTCATGAACTGGGAGGGCTAAGGTAAAATGATATGATATAAAAGGATATTGCTAATCTGATGAGAAATTTCAAATTGAAACAGAGAAAGAGTAAAAAAGGTTCTTATAATGAGATGTGTGTTTGAATGGATATGAACTAAAGCCCAGACTTTTAGAAATAACTATTGATTTTGAATATCTTCATTATAGTCTCTAGTAGAAAACCTTCAGGTGGGCTCTGGAAAATTATTAGTATTTTCTATTTTATGCACAAGAGTATTATTTTTTTGGCCATGTAATCCTCAACATTTTTCCTGTATGTATTTCACTGTTGGCTAAAATACATCTGCCCTACTCACTTATTTTAGCTAAAGAATGAGTTCATGCCATTATAGTATTTCTAGATTTCTACATCTGTTTCTGCCAATGGTTTAATTTAAATCTTATCAAGTATTTCCTAAACAAGTGAAAATTAGGAAATGTATATGTATTTTTTAGTCAATTTCAGAAAAGCGTTAATAAATGAAAAAAAAAAAAAAACAATCAAAACCACAAAATATTAAGAAATAATATAATGCATAAGCAAAGCAGTCAGCTTAGTAGTTAGCACTGTTCTTTTTTACTGGTAAAATTCTACCATTTGCCATAGCTTTGATTACAAATTTCATGATTCCAACTACTGTTGGAGCCAGTGTCACACTATGAAAGATGTCACATCATTTGAAAATGTTCAGCATAGATAATCAGCAGGTGACCTTTAAAGTTAACTCTAAAACTGCTCTAATTTATTTTAAAAGGAAAATATAATACTGCATTTGTAAGTCATTCATGCATTAAAATCAATCATCTGAAGTAAATTCCAATTCACCTTTAAGTATCAAAAGCTTTAATCCTATTTACAGCTTGGATTTACTAATATTTAGAGAAAAAATATAGGTTAGCAAATCCTGTTTGCCTTCTAAATGTCATATTGAACAAAGCTTCTCTGGCAGAGAAGAGAATAGTACAGTGGTTGAATCCAGTTTCTTAAGAATCCTTGGGAACCAGGATAGAGCAAGAGGTGTGGTGCATTTATTCTCATGCTTGAAGCACACGTATCTGTAAATGCTTGTTTGCTTTCCCTTTAACCACGTTTTTTGCCGTGCCTAAATGCCCTGGCAAATTATTTATTTGGATTGCATTGCACGTGTACTCTCTATTGTTTATGATTTCCAATATTCTGAGGATAATAAATTTGATTGCATGATTTTCAATCTGTTTAAGTTTTATATATTCTCCACTCCTACAAATTATACCGAAATAATGCATTAATCTTTTATTCGTATTTTTCCTCTCACAGTACACTCAAAGATATAGGCTTGTTTTTATGAATCCTAAACAGATCAGAAAAGAGTTCTATTTATCTTAATTATTTGAGGACCAAAGTGAGATAGGACATTTTATGCTAAAACACATGTTTTTTCATATAAGACACTTTACAGGAGATAGGAGAAGTTGTAAATCAGTACGTGTTTACTGATAAGGATATTTTTCTGTAGGTAAGCCCTGTGTCAGAGAAGAGAAGAAAAGAAACAAGAGTTGTCCATATCCCTTATGAACGCCACCTTCTGACTACTTGGATCTCAGATAAGAAACTTAAACAGTTCTGGTAGAAAAAGTAGATGACAGGAAAATTGTAGTTTAGACATTGACTGCATAATTTAAATATTTCATGTTTTTCTAGTTGATATATGTAAATATTGCATTTGAATAGGTATAAAAGGAAGAACTCTCTCTTTGTGAAAAATAATTTTATTTATTGAAAATTAAAAAACTCTGTGAGTCAATTTAATTTGTTTTGTATAGTTATTAATAAAGCTCAAGAATTTTTTTAAATATAAGTGACATACTTGGACAATAATATCAAATCTAAGACCAATCTGTACTAAGTATGATATATATGCACTCAATTTGGTACAGAATATGAAGGGATTGGCTAATACTTAAAATACATACATCTGTTGTTAATATAATTCCATGCTTTCCTAATCAAAAGCCCTGAGGAATGAAGCACTGAGTGTGCTTGGTGCCGGGCACCCCAGACAATTGTCTCCAAAGCATCATCTCAGTCCTAACAGCACTTTCCCTTCTCTGTGCAGCATGGGCTGTGCATTTCACATCTGCTTAACTCTGATCTGGGCACAACAGTGTTACTCATCTGCTCTGAGGGTAAGCTTCACTTAGATCTCCACTGTGGGCACTGATCCACAAGGGTAGTTTGAGTTTAGTTAGGATCTCCATTTTTCACTTGATTTCCTTGATAGATATGGACCATTCTTGACTTTGGAGGAAATGATCCTTGAAAATCAACCCGCTCATCTGAACTCACTTCTTTCCAGCACCATCCCTTGCAGAGTCCTTCCAGGTAGATATATGAACAGGCAAAGGACAGCTCTCATGAAGGAAGTTGTGCAACAAAGTGAAACATTGCAGTGGATAACCATTTTTCTTTCTCTAAAAATAGTACACACTTTTCTCAAATTTGAGTGTTACATACCAGTTAAAGCCATTTCTATGAGATTGGACCTGTAAAAAAAGTGCTTTGGATGCTAATGGAAACATGCTTTATGTTTTTTGGGTAAAAGTGGAAAGTTCTTACCGTTTTTTTCACAAAGAGATATTTGAAGATCAATCTCTCTAGATTATTATTATTATTATTACTATTATTATTATTTTCTATGGTACCTTGATCTTTAGAATGTACCGTAGATAGAATTACCTATCACTATTATTTTTTTAAATCATTACTATCACGCCTCACTGACCTATGTTTTAGGAGACAATCGAGAGAAAGGAGATTTCCTTATCCTACCAACAGATAAAAATTTACCAGTTAAATGCATATTTTTAAATATCAACACAGTATCTGGTGAGGTATCTTGAACAGCCTTTGAACTTGTGTGCTTTACACACAGAGCTTTACTTAAGAAAAAGTGTGTATTGTACTTAAAACAGTTTTTTGGATGTTTACTATTCACTAAAACTGTCACTTCACTATTTTAGCTGGATGATTTGATGCAATATATGCTTGTGCCTCAATCTTCAGTACTGCAAAATGATTTTTAAGAATATCTAGACTGTGCTATAAGATTTAAGTAAAATATATTCAATCTTTGCGTATTTTTACCTTTTCTCCCACTACCCCCACTACTGACTGTGAAGTCAGCTTTAATTTCCTTTCTGAGAACCAACACTTCTAGTTCCTGAAGTACCAAACATTCTCAGTCCTAAACAGATCCTAAAATACATGACACCAATGTAAATAGTAAGAATAATACTAATAAAAACAAATGAGAAGGATTTTGATAAAAACCTCTGCATATATTTTAGCATCTAAAAGTCTTCCTAGGAATTAAATTTGCAAAACAAATTCTCTAGTCTCTGTTTTCAGAAGAATTAATTATCAGCTAGTAGACCAGCGTCTCACCACATGCAAAATGCTAGGAAAGTTAGAAAACAATATTTGTGATTTAGATTAAATATCATAGCTCATTATAATATGGTTATTTTCTGTGGAAGAAAGAATTTACAATGCTCTTTTGTAGCTTTGGCTACATGAATATCAGCTGCATTTTTTTTTTTTTTATCTTTTTCTTTTGACAAGAAGAATGGAGTTTTTCGCAACAATTCAGAAACTTGTTTTCTGCATGATGTATGTTTTTAACATAAGACTTTAAAAAACGTAGCACTGCCAGAAAGCAGGGGCTGTTTAGTTTATGATTCTGTATCTTTAAGGTAATCCAATAATGGATGCTAAGTAAAAACATATACAAAACAGTACAAGTACACTGAAGGACTCTGTTCCTTTATATAAACTCCAACAAACTTCCAGCGATCAGTGGATTAAGACTTTCCTGAAATGCTGGTTGCCTGCAGTCTGTCATCTTCAGTTGACAACAGTGGACCTGTTCCCATATTATTTTCTAGTTATTTTCTAGATTCCTTAGTGTATTTCCTTCCATTACATATATAAAATATATATATATATGTATTATATGTATGTTATATATATAAATATAATTATATATATATAAATTCATAATCTCATAATTTATAATTATGCAACAGATGAAAAAAAATGTTCTATTGTATTATTGCATTATATTTTCAGATTTTATTGTACTGCATATTGTAAAATGTGCAGCCTGACATATTATTAGTAGCCCTAAATACTGAGGGGGATAATAATCAGTACTTGTTTCCTATTCATTCACTCATTTTACAATCATCAGCTTCATCTAGATGAAGTATTTGTTCTCCTTTCATAAGAAACCTTCTGACATACATATGAAATAGTAACACAAAAGAGGCTGATCATTTCAATTTATCTTCAAAGTATTTTACATTCAATTTGCCATTTCTTCTTCGTATTTCTAAAAATATTGACATAATTTTAAACTCCTAAACAGCACACCACTTTGTAATAGTCTGTTATTTTGCCATTAAACTCTGCATATATAACGAATCTCATATGTGCTAACTGTAAACAGTTTCAGTTTCCTTCTTTTATCAGCTACTTTTAATGTCCTTGTTATTAGCACTCTCAGTTAAATATAATTCTCTTTCTTAAAGTGTGCATTTTTCTGTGTCTCCTTTCATCCACCAGAGACTGCCAATTTGATACTTTAATCTCAATCTGGAGGAACGTTTCCTTGAAGAAACTATTTAATTAAGAACTGGATCTCTATACCTCCTAGAATCAAATCATGGATTATTTTTGTTCTCATAAGTTTTCTGAGTAATTGCTCCAAGAAGCAACTGATCTTTCTTATTCAAAAACATACTCCCAAAACTATGCATCTAAATGACATTCATCTAGTTTATTTGGGAAAATGACAAATCTAAATCACCCAGCACCACTATTTCTGTTCCTTACAGCTTCACTGCTAACCCTTGATATTTTGTGATGATAATCACTATCTGAGTCAGGTTGATGGTTGTTTAATTCTACAAGTGCTTCCTATTTGGGCACAGAATTTCAGTATATTTAAAAAGGATGGTAAAGTTTGGCAATACTAACTTATTTACTTTAACTGAATTCATCCTTTTTTTAGTGTATATTATTGTTTCTGTATAATCATATTAAAAAAGACTAGATGTATGTTCAGATGAATAGACCTTCACAGTGTTCCCTGGTTTAGAAAAATCTCATCCTGAATCTTGGCATATGTAGTTGTATTGAAGGTTCTCCAGATTATACTGCCACCTGGGGCTTAGGAACTCAGGAAAAGGTAAGCCTAATGCTGCACCTCCCTACTCTGTGAACTTTCTGCTAGACAGTTAGAAGCACCAAGCCATGATGCACTGAGTAGCCACATGGTACAGTAAAGAAGTTAGTTCGTTGACTTCAACTTTATTCAGTATAATTATAAAGTAATATAATTGCATTTTGAAGGAATACCCACTTCAAACGTATGCATTATTTTCTGTCTGCCCTCATAAGGGCAGAATGGAGGATGAACAATCATCCTTGTGGATATCATTAGACATCACTGTCTGGGATGCAAGCACACACTGCTGGCTCATGTCCAGCTTTTCACCCACCAGAACTCTGAAGTCCTTCTCTGCAGGGGCTACTGTCATTGAGATCTTCTCCCTGTCTGTAGACATATTTGGGATTGTTCCAATTCGAGTGCCACAACATGTACTTCACAGAATCACAGAATCACAGAACTGTAGGGGTTGGAAGGGACCTCCAGAGATCATCGAGTCCAACCCCCCTGCCAAAGCAGGTTCCCTACACCAGGTCGCACAGGTAGGCGTCCAGGCAGGTCTTGAACATCTCCAGAGAAGGAGACTCCACCACCTCCCTGGGCAGCCTGTTCCAGTGCTCCGTCACCTCACTGTAAAGAAGTTCTTGCGCATGTTTGTATGGAACTTCCGATGCTGCAGTTTCCAGCCGTTTCCCCTTGTCCTGTCTCCACTCACCACTGAAAACAGTCTGGCCTCGCCATTCTGCCCCCCACACCTTAGATATTTATAGACCTGGATCAGGTCCCCTCTCAGTCTTCTCTTCCCAAGGCTGTTCAGACCCACTGTGAACACTCAGCCTTTCCTCATAGGAGAGATGCTCCAGGCCCTTGTCTTTGTTGAATCTCATTAGGCTCACATAGGCCCACTTTTCAAGCTTGTCAAGGTCCATCTGAATGGCGTTCTTTCCTCCTACTAAATCAACGGCACCGCTCAGCTTAGTCATCCTCAAATCGATATAAAGGACTCAAGAAGCCACCACATAATTTCTAATTCATTTGTAATTTGCATAATTGTAAGCATTTGGAAGACCAGATTTTTTTTTAATACACATTCTGATTTTTAAATGTACAGAGAAAATGACAACACTGTTCTACATATTGCTTGCAATATACTTGGGCGATATTTTAATAGTATCTGTATATATTTTGTTATTATTATGATTGTCATTATTAATATTTAATGTATATCTATTACTACCTAATTTTGTGAGGTTCTGCATCACTCTTGACTAAATTTAAGCATAGAAATTATATTGCACACTTGGTTTTCATTTTTTACATATGTACATGTGTACATATGTACATATGCACAATTTCTCTTTCTGATTAACTAAGTTTCATTCATTTTTTCCAAATGCGTCTGCTGCCCAGAGTTTCAGAGGCCTAATTTCTATGCAGAGGCACACGGGCCATGCGCTGTAATGCTGATGTGGCAGGTTGGTAGTCCAGTCAAAATTCTATTTACTGACAGCTGTTGTGACTACAAATCTACCATGCATGAAAGCGGTTTTCTCACATTTCTTAGAGAAAAGAATTTAGCACATATACGCACACAGTTTTATCTTCTATAAAAAAGAACTTACGTTGGGTAAATGATAGTATGTTGACTACAGAAATGTATTATTTATGAACTGAGCTTAGGACGGCCTTTGGGAAAAACACACAGGCAAACATGTTTCTGTCTCTTAGAAGATCACATGTTTAATAGTAGACTCTACTTTGTCTACCCTACTTTGTCATACAGCTCGTTCCAAAATACTTCCTCACTTTTTTTCCCATATCAAAAAAGGTCTGAATTACTTTCACAAACACTTCATCTTTTTTAAACTTTAGCTTATAACACAAATCCTCCCATACATGCTTTTCCCCATGCCCTTGATCGGTTTTCACATCCCATTAAGACAAATTCTCCATGATTCTCAATTCTCTTCAAAGGGACTTTTACCCAAGTCCAAGGTTAAAAGAAAAGATCACTATAAAGAACATCTGTAGCTTGTCTTAGTTAATTTACATCTGAATTTTTCCTTCTGTCTTAAAATGTACCAAAAGACCCACTGATGTCAAGTGAAAAGTAAATGGATTTATAGCATTTAATTGTGATGCTGAATGTTACGAAGAATGGTTGCACTTTCAGAGTTCTTTTATACCAAAATTAATAACAGTCATAATCATAGTCATAACCTAAGCCTGATCATTTCAATGGCAAAATTTATGGATGACTAGCTGGAAGATCTTTAAAGTGTGCACATGTGCTCTTGGCAGAGTAGAATACAGAATTATTGATACTGCTTTAGTAAAGGAGACGATTTAATAGAAATATATATATGTATATAAACCCTGTATTTAAATATCAGTGATCAATAAAAGGGCATATAATAACATTGAAAGGACTAAAGATCCATTAATAAATTCTCTGTAAATAAACAATACCTCTTAAATTCCACAGAGCATCTGAAAAACACATACACTTCCCTTAGTGGTTTATCCACAGCTATAAGAATAGACATTAAATACTCTAGAATTTGTCTACTGATTGGTATGAATGACAGCTAAATAATAAAAACATTCAAAATCTGTTCCTCATCTTACTCTCTTTTGATGCAACACAAATTATTTGCGTTTTTTAAATGTAGGCCTCAGTAATACTTTAATATGCTTTGAACAGAAAATCTTGTACAAAGCACAGCTGTCCCTGCTGTATCTTCTGAGTTACTTTGTGATGGAGAAAAAAATGACATTTGATTTTATGCTGACAAATTATTGATCATGCCTCTCTACTGAATGACTTGACACTATGGATTTTTGCTGAGACCTTTGGGGACAAGCCTCAAGCCCTGTGTGCTGTGCATATAGTGACAACATTCCGTTGTTAGAATTTATTTGCATTACAACAATGACCACAAGGAAAAAACAGAACCTTAGAAAGGCACCTTTGAAATAGAAAGTTTAAGAACAGGAAATTAGAGGATAAAAAATGCCCATAAATATGCAAAATTATAGCTGTTCATTCAGGCAGAGAGCATGAGATGAATGCTTAGTATGGACATAGTATTTTTCAACAGATAACTTGAGATCTAGGCCAAGACAAACAAAGCACTTGTGCTTTTTTATTACATTTGAAGAGCCTTTTAATTCTTTTTTTCTTTTTTTTTCTTTTTTTTGCTTATATGAGCATGTCTTTTATGATTAAAAAATTTAAAAATCACATCCTTGTTTTTCTTCAGATTTTTGCCTTATTTAATCTCTGTCCTTTTTTTTTTTCCTTTATTGTTCTACTTTAATTTTAACTTTGGGAAGAATAAATAATGTAACTTGTTCTTTGTTAAATTCATGCCCTTTCCCTCTTTCAAACGGTTCATTTTATTAAATGCTTGTAATGAGAAGATCTGGAATAGTTTTAACATGGATACGCTTAAACTTCTTCGTAAATCAATTCTGTTTACAAACTTTCTTGGAGACACAGCTGCTGAAATTTGGCAGGCATTGAGTTATTTTATGTATAATTTTACTTTCTCATGACGGCATTAAACTAGCAGTAGGCTTCAAAAGCTATGAAGTGATATTGCATTTACAAGATGACAACCCTAAAGTAGAAATAGTTGTGTAGGAGGTTCTTTTTTAAACGTGAATGGTCTTGCTTCACTAAAACTACAGAATACTGGATTTTTTTTTTTTTTTTTTAAATTATGCAACACTCAAAAACACTTAAAATGCAGACATTACAGAGTCAATTCTTATGAGTAAGATCTTATAATACGTATATATTTGTGTCATCATCTTGAAAAAGGAAACCCTCCTAACGATGGTTAAAATCCACACACCGCATTAGTAAGCCATAGCTGGGTGCAATCTTCTATCATTTACTGAAAAATGGGCTTTATGAAGTCCACACCAAGGTGCATGTGACTTTCATATGCTGGATCTTCTAAGAGGGTCTTAAGGTATATACAGTCTCTGACTTTGGAGCACTATTTAAATGCTATTTTCTCCAGCTTTTGTTTTGGTTCCCAGGATTTATGGGCTTTCAGGAAGAACAGACTGCATGTAAGAGATTTTAGATAAGGCTGCAAATGACTTCATTCTTTGCAATATTTTTTTTTATGTGTCTGTATTTCCTGCTAATGTGATTTGAATAAACCAATTACATTGAAACATAGTCTGCCAACATGCAAATAAGTTCATGAGCACGGATCTCTCTGTTTTCCATGGAACTGCTTGATGAGTAAAACTGGTCTGGTATTCATGTTCGTTTTGGAGGTTTCATTTTGGAGGAAGGTTTCCTCTGAAACTAGAAGGAAGATTTCGGGCAGATGGGATATTTTAAGAAAATAAAAATGTGAAAAGTACTGACATGCTAAAAACACTAGCTGAGTTTTGTTTTCCTGGTGCAGGTTGCAAACGTACAATATTTACTACATATATGTTAATCATCTACAGAAATAAAGTTTAAATATAAAATTTGCTAGAGAAATGATTCCACTGAAAATATCACCTAGAGCTTAAAGAAAATATTCCCAAATGTCCAAAAATACTTATTGTGTACAGCTTAAAACTGATAAAAAGTGCTTTGATATGTGCGTTAAATTTAACTATTAAATCTCTCTATCACTGGAATCCTATGTAGAAAAACAACTTATTTTTCAGAGTCTTGGGATTCCTTTACTTTCTTTAAGTACTAGCAACCTTAGGAAGGAATATTTTTCAGCTACTACTTCTTTAAACACTGACAGCAACTTAGCTGCCTTGCCTGTTTCTTACAGTTGCTTCCCTCTTCTGTAGGGATACCATAGGAAGTGAGATAATTAGGATTTCTTCAGGAAACATATCCCAGGCAAATAAATGCAGTCTCTATTCTATTTAAAGAAGACACTCCCAAGACAACAGCACTGTAATACCCTGTGTGCAGGGTAGTGTTCACAGCTGTTGAACTCCACAATTACCTTGTAAACAATAGAGATTGGGCTAAATGGAGAGACTAGCCAAATTTGCAGAGGTGGGAGTTGCTGAAAACAAACAGGAGAAAATATAAATGGCTTGTTATTTGAACACCTACAACAACAATTATCTACTCCTTCCCAAGTTTAGCAGGTTAAGTTCCCACATTATAATGCTCTTTGTTTTGGGAAAAAGCGAGGCATCAAAATCAGTTATAAAGAGAAAATAAAAAGACCAAACCACTCACTTAATATCTGATGTTACATGAGAAATGGTCCAATGTAATTTTATCTAAAGAAACACAACAAAGCGCAACAGAGCATAAAAATGTCAGCATCCTTTTCTTTTAAGCATACAATTGCAGCTGCCTACATAAGATTGAAAGTTGTTGGAAAAAACAAATTCAGGAATGAAATCATGACCACTCTGAAGTTAATGTAAATTTTATTTAAAAAAAAAACCTCTTAAAGATATTACTGAAAATCATTATGTTATAAAACTTTAGAAATAATATATGAACATGCAAAATGTAGTTACTTGACATTTAGTCATTTTAACAGACCTAAACAGCCACAATAATACACTCGTAATAAAGAAAACTACAAAATGACTTTTATGACATTGTGACAAATATTTTCTTCTACGTACTCTAACATGCAAAAATCAGAGAAAAGAAATGCATAAAGAAATTCTTAGAGTGCTAAATTGTAATCTTGTGCAAATATGAACGTCACTTTATTTCTAAATGGAAACAGATTCATTGTAAGATTCCCGCCTTGATGTAAGCTCTTTTCAAATTCCCTTATTTAGTTATGAAACACCCCAGAAAATCAATGATTTCAACTATAAAACAAAAAAAGAAACAAAATGGAAAATCTGGTTTATATGGGAGACTTTCAGACATCACAGTGAGAGCAGTAGCACGAAACCTCAAGCTCCAAACTCCAAACAGCTACACACAGAGCCAGAGACTCCTGATGTGAGTTTCACAGTGTTCAAACATGAATGCATGTCAGAGGTCCCTCCAACAATATTTCTGTGCATCCAACATCAACATTAACCTCCATCAGTACTCTCACTCTGCTATCAGTTAAATATATTTTACTGTTGCAGGAAAGGTGGCTTAGTGTGACCTCAAGAACTCAAGAAAACACAGCACTGTATACGGATCTTACAAGGTGATCAAGGCCAAAGAAAAGAATATTTGACAACACACATAGTTTTCTCAGACTTCTCTTAGCATTCTACTGCAGGAAGTAGTTGTATTCAAATCAAGATAATTTTACACATGCCTAAAGATGGGCATGTGTACAAATGCTTTCTGAGCTTGAAGCCATCTTTTAAGTTTTTATTAAATAAGAGAAGCTTGTAATCCGATATTAAATAGTGGGTCAGACCTCAAGAACTTTGCTCAACTTTTACTCAGTCAACGTGATTTTGTTTTATTAACAGCCTCAAGATTTGGCAAGCCTGATTTTTATTAAAAAACAAAAACAAAACAAAAAAAAACTTCCTGTACAGTATGTCAAAACCTGGTATGTCCACCAGTTCCCCTAAGTACACAGATGATGGCCCTGAAGGCAAAAGCAGTAAATCAGTTGCAGATTACAGGCAGGCTCATTTATGTGGCACACAAAAGCTGCTCCTAATATAAATGGCTGGAGAGAATGTTTGCAGTACGACAGAACTAAATCGCAAAAGTTATTGCTCAGTGACAGTAGAATACATCAGTAATGCAAGATACATAATACACTCACTGGATTACAATTCAACTTTGAACATTCTTAGTTTGTAGCTCATGAGTTCAAAATTACTACGGATCATGCTAAGTTTTTTTCCTTCTTTTTCTGCTCAACACGGTGTTTTCATTTTGTTTTGTTTCTAAATAATGACAAAAAAAACAACAGATTCCAGTATGCACTTTGCCATTCATTGAGTTTATGAATTGAAGACATGCTTACTTAAAGTTGGTGTCAAGAATTACTAATGTTCATTAGTACCTTGGGAATCACAAAAGTCTATACAGACATGAAATACACAATTATTTGTTTAAATGTTTTATAAGCCCACTGTTTTTCCTCTTTGCTGCTAATTTCAAAATCAATTTGAAGTACTTTTACATTTCAATAAATTGCCTCAGAGTTGTCATTTGAATAATGCATGACTTGCTACTTAAGCTAAAAATATTTATTTAAATGAAATAAATAATAAAAAAGTTATTTATGTTGAGTGAAAGCTGCCAAAAACATTGCCAAAACAAATTTCTTACCATGTGGTATGTCTCCAAAACTGTGGTCAGTCCCTTCAGCTGACAGCACCATACAAACATCTCGTCTCTTCCTGACACCTATTCCTTGCAGTGGCTACTTGCTCTGCTAAGAGAGGCTCCGTGTTGAATTCATTCTCTAACTCACTTCCAGAAGAATATGACTGTATTTCACAACCCTACTTATGGCCCATGTACATTTTGGATGCCTGCCTCAGTTACTGAAACAAACAAGTAACAATGGTTCGTAATACTGTTCACTTGGAATTAGTCATCACAAAATGTTAGTCTAGCTAGGCTGTGAGAAGGGGAAGTAGTAGAGAAAGTAGGTGAGTACTACATTTGTTATATCTCTTTGTCCCAACAGGAGAATGAGAGCAGATGGAAATTAAAACAGTGAGCTTCCACTGGGGAATGTTCTGCCATGTGCTTCCTTTTGCTTGTGCACAGGAAACTGTATCTCTATGTTAGGACAGCAAAGATAGACCACAACATCTAGGCTCAGATCAACAGCTTAGGAAAGAAGTAGCAAATTCTAGTGCAAACAGACAAACAGAAACAAACAAACCAATCTGCCTTTACCTACATCTAGGACAAGTGACTATATCCAACCTCCAGATCTAACTCTTTGGACATCCCATATCCACCTCTTTCTTCCTGCTTCCCATGAGAACTCATCAGTTGACCTAGTAGACTTACATAGAAAGTGTAAATAGATACTGGAAGACCACAAACAGGTGCTTTCTTTGAAAATTTGAATACGTCTAGTGTATCTTCTTTCCCTATGACTGAATTGCAATCAAACCTCAGTTTCATAATCCCAATAACAGTTTATGTAACAGCCACGTGGTCAGAGGTGGTGGAATGAGGTCTTACAGTAAGGGGAAATGTAAGAGTTATCTCATCAAGAGATTAGCACAGAGATTTTACCCCACCCTCTCCCCTGCTCTTTATCTGTGGTAAAGCCTCAAACTATCAAAACATTTCCATTGTTATAACTTCAATCAATATGATCACTTCACTTTTCTTAACCAGTGAACTCTACTCACCTCTCTGTTTCCTCTTCCCCTTCTCAGATATCCAATAGCATAAGGAGATTATATTTAGTTTAATCGAGTCAGGGAAATACAAACATTCCTGAAAATGTATTCATTTCTTCCTGCTCAGAAGATTAATAGCATTCCTTTTGACATGATTATAGGTTTATAGACTTCAAAGAATTTTTGAAATGAAACTGTCTCAAAAAGAAAGGAATAAAAAAAGATATTCTTGTATATTCTGCATGATTAAGCGATGTGTTGTTTTTTTCAGTATCCACAATCTGTTTTCATGCCTTGGTGCTAACAGTTGTGAACAAAAATCAACTCCAGTGTTGTAGCATTAATGGGGAACTGCCTGGCCTCCACCTAACCCTGAAGATAATTATGCTAAAACAATGGTGATGAGCATTCAGCTAACTAGCTCTAACAAGGAGAGACTGCTGCTGCCATTCATCAAAAAGGCCATTTGGATAATGAGGAGAGATGTCTACTGACATATTTCAGCAGGGGAGGCTGTCCTGCTGGGAGCTTCTTTCAAAATGCCAAATTCTATCAATTTAAAGAGCAAACATCACATTCATTTTGGTTTGTCCAGTGATCTGGGTAGCAGACACATAAGTAAGAGAGCACTGTCCAAGTTGGAATGAAGAGCTGGGAGAGATACTTAAGGAGAAAAAAAATACTATAGTGTACATATCATTGTAATCTTCAGTCTCCTGAAAGGACTAAACCTAATTATGAACCACATCACTGCTGTCAGTCACAAAGAACAAACCCTTTGCTTTCTGTAAGAACTTCTTAATCTGATTATTGATTTACAATTCTGGTGATTAGTTAAAGAATGCACTCTTCAAGGAATCTCAACATCCTGACTGGATACACAGTATAATAGCCACATAGAAAAAACCTTCACTACAAAAGAACATGCAGTTTCATAACATATTCATTTAAACTCATAGATTTTGTGTGCCAGAATTAAACAGAAGAAATATTGTCCGTTTCTTCTGCTTTTGCAGGTAGTGTCTAATGTGGCATCCACTTTATTGGAACAGAGGTCACAGCTCTTTTTCTTAAATAACACTGATAGGAAAGACAAAACAGCAATGAACTGTACGAATCAGTACAAATATTTATTAATCCTGTGCTGGGTCCTTTGATGGGTTGTAGTCATGATTATTTACTGAAGCAGTTTACCTTACATAAACTTCTTGAGTATGAAAGGATTAAATTCTCCAGGAGCCCTTCATAGTTTGCAAATGTCTATAGAAGGCTCAGAGAGTCATTCATGGTAAAAATTCTGTGTATTCCATGTATCAAATATAGAGGAAAACATTTCTGCAGAGTTCATTAGTTTACATTCAAATGTATTAAACTGAAGAAGAAGTTGAATGTTCAGAAGTGGTTATCAGTAAAAGGGTTATGTATTTTATATCATCTTCAGTTATTCTATGATATCTGATCTTTATACTCCATCACTTTCTTTTTTATTATTCTTTTTTAAAACTCTTAAGATGCACAGAGAGGCATGTCCATACATAAGCTTCTCATCTTCTACATTGTTGGCAAAAAAATGTAGACTTCCTTGGGGCTCTGTTACAATCTCATGATTGATTGATTGATTTGTTTCACTGTTTTATGGCATTTCTGGGAAGAAAAGCAACAGGAATATTATTAAGAAAAATATTTTCTGAAAAGGAAGAGGCCAGGATATCAACCCCATAGCACTTCAATACATATCTTCAAAGATCTACAAAGAAACTTCAAAAATGGCTGTATTCATGTTATGCATTCAAATATATCCACCTCCTTTTAAACCAAGACATGATTTGGGAAAGGTCTTCAGATATCCGTTGGGGATCCTGGCAGTGCATGATAGAAAATATTCTTAGCTGTCATGTGTGCTATGACTTCCAATTAAGTTAAGAGCCAGGCATGGTACATTTTAAAAGATGCTCTGAGAAGTCCTTGTGAGACTTTCTTACTTCTCAAGAGATAGCCAGCATGACCTCTGAGTTAGCTTCTCAAAGCACAGGTTTAGATACATTTTGTAGGAGAAAAGGGAAATCACACAGAATCACGAAATGCCAGGGTTGGAAGGGACCTCAAGGATCATGAGTCTCCAACCCCCTTGCCACAAGCAGGGCCACCATCCTCCACATTTAATGCTAGACCAGGCTGTCCAGGGTCCCATCCAGTCTGGCCTTGAACACCTCCAGGGACAGGGCACGGAAAGTGGGATTTTTGCACCAATATTACATGTTCATCAGGTCCCATTTAATAGAAACAATTAATCATGTAAAGTTCTGTCTTCTGACCCTGAACAAGGAATTAAAATACCAGTATATCAGCCTTAGACTCGTTGAACACATGCATGTTGGCTACCCTGTGACATTCCTGACAGAAGCCTGCATGGTCTTCTGCAGTTTTTTTCCAGTGTTTTAATTTATATCACATGCAACCTCTGTTCAGGAAGCCATTACTGTTGGTCTCATTTGCGATGGAATGATGTAAGACTTCTGCTACAGAAAATTCACTCAGTTTTCTTTTGCAGGATCCTTAGTGCGTTATGCTATCATTGTGGCTTTCCCTCCAGATAGGATTATCCTGAAGTGCTTCAGTAATTAAATGCAGGGAATTAATTAAGGATAGTCCAGAAATTTTAACAGACAATAGACATTGCTTGCCACGCATGGTGTTTCCTATTTGAAGGCAATTCACCTTCTTAAAATTTGTGGTTGCCATAATGGTGAGGAAATTCTTTTTAATTTGTGTTGTGTGAAAAAAATGCCAAAGGTGGGGGTTTTTTTCATATGGAAAAAAGAAGAAATGAAGTTTCCAGTGACTTGTTATCGCAGGCAGAAAAGTAGCAGACCCTTCCCATGCTGTAAACAGTCTTGACTGGTAACACTAAAGCACTTTTTTTTTCAGATTGGGCTTTGTTACCAGCATGTATGTTTTTGGTGATCCTAGAAAAAATGCAGTCATGAACCTAGATGCTTTCCAGACTAATTGGAAAGAACATTCTAAATTTCTTCCCTGATATCCAGTGTTAGCTGATGAAGAGAGTAGAAAACAGAAGCAGCACATCTTAAATCCTTTGCTTCCAGGAAGTCATCAATTTCTCTCTGCAGACTTGCCATGTCAGGTAAAATTTATTGGCTCTATAGTAGCTTTGGGACATGTAAGACAAACAACAACAACAACAACAAAAACTTGAGGAGCAGGAAATTCAGATTCAGTGGGATGCTTATAAAAGCAGATATAAACTCGGTGAAACTGATCTCCATCAGTTACTTCAACAGTTCATAGGTGGCATGAGATTCCTCCATTCAGAGCAGGAGTTTGATAACTACTTCTTGAAAAACCTAAACGTCGGTAACTGCAGGGAAATACTGCAGGGAAGGACTACAGAATTAGTTTCAGCCTAAAGTTTGCCTCTCTGAATAGCTTGTATAGCAAGTCCAGCTTCCAAATGGCTACACTGAAAGGACTGTTATTCTCTTTCATACATTCAGTTTCCAAGAAAAAATTTGGATTCTATAAGAGGAAACCTGTAGCTGAAAATTCAGAAACCATCATGAAGGCACAAGGCTACTGCAAAAATTGCTTTTATATCAATGACAGAATTTTGTATCATTGGATTTGTATTCTTTACCTAGATTTCATAAGTTCCTACTATAGTGGCTGTGAAGTACAAAGGTACCAGCCATTATGCTGTATAGAAATAGAATATGACACATAAACTTTAGAAGCAGTTGCTGGTTTAAAATCTGAAAAATTATCATGCACATGTCATTGTTTCAGTTGCATTAACAGGACTCTATCAGAACTTTGTATGTCTGCTGAATTCTCTCTATTCATATTGAAGTCACTGGAGGAGACTGATAATAATGTACTTGGTTTCTTTGACATATTTGAAGGCAGGAGAGAATTCCATAGCTTGCTGAATGCCGTTAGGCAGCAGATAACAAATATTATAGCTCATGTAAAAACTGTTAATTGAAACCATTTGTAAATTCCCTGACTTTTTTTTTTTACCAACATATTTTTTTTCTCTGTATATTTCTGAGTTCTGTGAAAGACAATCTATTTACTGTTTACATTTTCTGTTCCTAGTACTGATCTATGTATTCTTATTTCCATGTAAAAATGAAGAAAGAGAAATGGAAATATTATTTGCCTTTTCTTGTACTATTCACCCAAGTTGATACAAAAACTGGAATCAAAGTTAAAGGTCCCATATCTAATTATTTCCCACGTTCAGTCTCACCTTGATCTCTGAAATGCTTTCATCTCTCCTTAGGACATGAATACTTGATACTGTAAAATTTACATGTCTGTGTTTCTGTGGGGGAAGCAAATTGAGGCAAAAATTCATAGCAACCAACTTAATTCCGTAGTGAAAATAATTGCTTTTCATTTAAATGGCCTTGCTGAACCATGGGAAAAATCAAACGATCTATGTGTAAGTGGTCACAGAAATACATCTTGGCTCAAAATTCAGGCATGCAGAGTAGTTTTCTCTTAATAGAGCTAATAGTCTGTAATATCTGGAGCCCATAACTAAAGGTCTTACTATATGCAAACCAGAGAAAACACATTTCTCTCTGAGCTGTGATAAAACAAAAGAATGGCTGGTGCCACATTGGAAGCACTGTCAAGTTGCACTGATCTCTGTTATTTTTTGGCAAAAAATGAAACAACTAGGCTCATCTAAAGACCTCATATGAGGTTAGAGATATGCTGTTAGTGTAGAGTTAAAAATTACTGCTGTGGTGTTTACAAAAAGCACTCACTCAAATTATTCTATTTGAAGTCAATTAGAAGAATCCTCTGATCTTACTGGCATGTGTTCTCAGTGTAAGGACTGTACGGTTGTTACTAACTCTGAAAAATATAGCTCTCCTGGGAGAATGTAAAGTCTATCTTAAACTGTTACTTGATGGCTTATGTGTCTGTTCTAAAAAGTTACATCAAATTACTAACTATTATTCAGACAAACAAGGGTTGTCAAGCACATGCCAGTTTCCAGAGTGCAATTCATGTATTTGCTGGGCACTGTGGTTCCACTCAATGTTATTCTTCCCCATGTACTTTCTCAAACAATGTCAGTGCCCAGCACACCACTGTTTTGAAGAGAAGAATGGCTCCAAAATAGAAAGAGAATTTGTCACTGTGACATTTCCTTATTCATTTTTAACTTACCTCTTTTTATTTCATTTCAGTGCTCTCACAAACTCAGTTATGAACTATTTCCTGCCAACTATGGTGTTATTGGAAAGCATTGGTCTATAAAGCTTTCACAGACAATAACTGTGCACATGAAAACCAGGTTACATACATATACCTTCGTCTCTTTGTCTTAACCAAGTGAATGAGGTAAAATAAAACGCACAGTGTTCCTGTATCAGCCATGTATTTGATAGGCAAAAAGAGACAATCTTAAGATTACCATCCTTGCCTGCAAGCACTAAAATATAACTACAAGAGAAACCTGAAAGTATTCTGAACTACAGGCGGTGTCCTCTCTTCTGTTATTCTTTTTTAATTTTATCTTACATTTCTCATCAAATGCTAAGGCCCGCTTTTTCCACTCATGGGAATATCTTCAGATGCAAGCCTTCGAACAAGAGAGGATACACATGCTATTACCTCTATTACTTCTGAAAACATAGTATAAGGTTAGATCAGGTATTTTTCTTTTTTTTTTTTTTTAATTTCTTTCCTTTTTTTTTTTAACCCACACAAACATTGACCTACCACACAATTATTGATCCTGGAGAACATTTATTGCGCTCATTACCTATAACTGAAAAAGGAAGGATATTAGCCAGATAGATAAATAAATTGATATGACTCATTTTTTTAGAAAATGAGACAAAGAAGTAAATATTAATTGAGGATAGAGGAAAAAATATTAAGCTAAAGGTTTTTTTTAAGGGCGTTTAAAAGGCCAGTGACAGGCTTTAGCCATCTTCTAGTATCTTGTAAGCAGATTGTATTGCAGCTTTGGCTCTTCGCATCAGCAGCTCTATTGAATGTAGCTCTTTCTTTCTGCAAAAGCTACTTTTTCCGAATTCAGGATAGATTTCTCAAAAGACAGTTTCATCTTTATTTGCTGGAGGCTCTACTGTTAAAGTATTTTGGAAAACATAAGCAGTAAGATCTAGAGAAAGATTTCCAGGTTGTGCAAGCTAGATGTTGAATTCTTACTCCTGACAATTTTCTATCATATGCTTTCTGATTTTGTACCTACATGAAAAACTAAAAAACACACAATGATTTTATTTTTAATTTTGTCACAACCAGGAGAATATTTCTCTTTTTTAAGCATAATATTTATATAAAATTGATTTATTTGACTTTTAAAAAGTACAGTATGCTTTTGAAACAGGAAGTTTCTGAAGTTCTTGTTCTTTGAGAGTTCTAGCAGTGCACTGTCACATATGGTTCTTTATATGACTCTGAGCAATAACACTGAAACTTCAGTCTGGATTTAAAATGTAAACAACTCAGCAATAAAGTTACTAATAAATTCTTTTAGGTAAGGTACATTACAATTTTGCAGAGTCAATATTTTTATCAGTCAATAACTGCACAATTCAGTCTGTCTCAGCAACACAGTCTGTGTCTTTAGCACACCATCTACCAATTCAATTTCTCACAGATTTGATAAAATAGAATTGCATCTACTCTGAGGTCAAAGGCTCAACAGCGTGACTACTGATAGACAAATGTCAAACAGTGTGAAGCTGTGTAAAGAATCACTTTGGGTATTAGGAAAAGGTTCTTCGCCAGATGGTGATTGGGCATTTCCCAGGACAATGGTCATGGCACTGAGCCGCCAGACTTCAAGGAGTGTTTAGACATGCTTTCCAATTTTTTGGGTGGTCCTGTGCTGAGCCAGGAGTTGGACTCAGTGATCCCGTGAGTCTTTTCTAACTCAGAATATTCTATGAGTCTATGATTATATGATTCAAACTATGTTGGTTTTTCACTTAACAGACTCTTAAATTCCAGAAAACATTGTGCATCTGCTTTCTAAAATGAACTCCCATATGATTGGTTTCTAGTATCAGCAGTTATTTCAGGGAATTTAGGCCAGTAATGTCATTTCCATTATGAAGTAAAGATTTTTAGACCGATAATTGTTTAACATTTATTTATTTAGCAAATTGAATAAAAATTTTAAAATCTTCTCTGGAAACAAGAAAAATCTTTCTATTTGTAGTCAATATAGTCTACTTGTCAAAATATCTTATTCAGACAGACATCTGTTCACCTTGCTCTGGGGAGCTGAATGAGCGATGACACGCATATAAAGACATATGTGCTTGGAGTATTAATTCACCAAGAAGGATATTTTTCAGCAGATCATTGCAACTGTTGACTAAAAATGGAAAACACTGTTGTGTTTTTAAGACTAATGAAGGGTTTGTTTTCCCATGCATTTATGCTTCTCATTGGTGTCAGACTTATAGTATAATTAACTAAAAATAGTTATGAACAAAAAGCAAATATTTACTTTATACTTCTGTTCATCATCATAAACGAAGAAGAGGTATGGGTATAATACAGCAATCATATCTTCAGAAGTTTATATCATTGTTACTGGTTGAAATATATTCTCCTATCTAGAGCATATTGCAAGAGGGCCTCAAGCTCCCTTGCGGGTGTGGTGAAAGAGGTGCTGGCTGCTTCGCTGGTGCAGAGCAAAAGACCTTTATAGGAGGTGCTTACCATCTTTTATACCCTCGGAACTCAAGTTTTCCTGCCAACCACGACTGGTTACATGTGAGGGCTAAGTGCCTTTTGGGTGTATAGGTCTGGCTCAAGTTATAGTTGAGCTTTGCCACTCATTAGTAATACTACAATCCACAGGAACAAAGCAATACATGCAATCATTTGTCTGAGTAATGTTTCACTTTATTGATAAATATGGAAATGGTAAATTTTACAAGACAATCTTGTGAATCTGTTCAGTGTTTCTGACTAAACTGTGTATAACAAGTAAACACTGTACTCCCCAAATTAGAATGGAAAGTAGTAAATTCATTCACTTTTACTATCAGCTACTGCATTGTCTTCTAATCTCTGCTGTCAAAAATGTTCCTACAGAAAATATTTAATCACCTACTACTCCTTTTTTTTTCAGAAGATAAAAATGAGAATATAATAATAAAAAGAAATCTGATAAATAAATATATTATGTACATTGTTTTGAGATTCAACTGAAATCCTAACTGAATAAATTGAAGTCAGTGAGACCACTGATATCCTCCTGAGTCTGAAAGCAGACTAAAATGAAAGTTCTGGGGAACTTTCACAGAATTAACTCTGGGGATTAGTTATATTGATTTAAATGTCTCTATTTATAATTATTTCACTGACAGTTCTAGCTGAAGAAAAAAAAAAAAAAAAGAAATAAATCAATGTCTGTGCTTATTCTACACTTCCTGCTTCTGAAACTTCATTTGCTGATAGAAGCCAAAAAACATCTTTTACACTGGATAATTGTGGGTCTTTTATCAAGTCATAACGGAATAACTAAAAGATTTCCAGTGGTCTCCATAGGGTTTATCCAAGAAAAGTTAAGACAGATCTTTCTGTGTTTTTTCCCTGTCATTAGCTACACTAGAATTTGCATCAGCCAGGATGCGAATGTCCTTTTTTGGGACAACCAACAGCCAGCATGCTGTAGAATCTCCTTTCACTGTGTATCATAACAAACAAATATGAAGATCCTGTTTTGATTAAGGCTTTTTTGCTTGCAAATTTTTTTTACTATCATTATTACTATTCATTATTATTAAATTCAGTAAAACCAGAGAACTATCATATATCCTTATATCCATATATATAACCAAGGCAAGTGTTTAGACTATGTCATGTACATGGTCCCTAACACAAGAATGAGATGCCTGACCACTCTGTATTCCAATGATTTAAATTTATAAACTTCATAAATTCATTCAACTTAACAAGAATGCTTCTAAAAAATGCTGCTTAACAAGAACTGCTAAAGCTGTTCTTCAGAATTGTATAGAAACATCAGGAAAAGCATAAGTAAGCTGTAGGAGGCAGTAAAAAAATATATATTGGAAACAGATAAAAGGTTTAGATATGTGTGACAGAGAATATGAAAGAGAGTAGTTAAAGCCAAATCCAAAAGTATGTCATAAAATATCTTCTTTTTTAATTGCTAAGTATTTTAATCTCTTTTAAAATGCATGTGCATTCCACTTAAGACCTAAACAAATCTTAATTTAACTCCGTTTATGTATTAACAAATGAAATCAAATGCAAAAGTAACTGTAGTTTATTCTATATTTAATATAATCCTTTCAAATTCATATCTTAGGACAGTATTTATTATTTATATAAGGATTAAGAACATCATGAGTTATTAATCATGAAAAGAATGTACACTGACAAAAAAAGACTCATTAATTTTAAAGTATTCTTCTAAAACAGATTGTTATTATACATTATTTCATATTATGTGATTTTTATTATTTTTATTAGAATATAAAAGAGCTATTAAACTGTTACAAAACTGACACTAATTGCAAATCTGTGATCTGCCAAGTGTTGAGCTGTTTACAAAAGTGAGTATTTCTCTGACAGTTCTACCTGAAAAAGTCAATGTGGACAAATATTCCAGATTAAGCTATGGCAAGTACGTTAGGGATGAAACAACTGGTAAATTCCCTTTCATTTGCCAAACATAGTACTTTCCTATGAAAGCAGTTTCCATTAATTCCCTTGCCAAACAAGTTTTAAATTTCTATCCTATATGAGCAGTATGTGACTCTTGACTTCAGGAAGCCTTCCTTCATTGACATTTACGCAATGAAGTACTGCATACACATAAGCACAATAATAATTTAGTATTACTCCTTGTATGTCTTACACATCATAGTCTGAAAAATATTTTCAAATATGTTAATTTCCTATTGCTGGATAGAAAACTAAGGGGCACAGCTTTGCCAAGGACATTTTTCTAGCCCATGTCAAGATTCAGAGTAATATACCACTTTCTTGTCCTTATTAACTCCAAAAGGAGGTAGCTCCGAGAGAAACCAACACTCTGGACTGTGTAACTTGCAGGCTATTCCTTAACTTCCAGCAAATGACTTTAGAGGTGAAACTTGCTTTATGCTACACAAACACAATCCAAGAACTACTTTTTTTGTAAAGTAGGTTGAAATTGAAATAATTTTATTTCTTGCTCTTGCCTGAGTTTAGTTCTCAATTGAAGTACATTAAAAACATAATCTTCTATGAAAATTCAACATGTGGTATTAAAATTCTGCCATTACAAACATATGCAGTAATCCAATTGTAAACAATAACAGATTTTCAAAGTCAGCTGAGAAATACAAATCTATATATTCCATTAAATTTGGGGGAAGTCACGTAGCTGATTTTGTCTAGTCAACTCCAAGAAATTCAAGCAATGTGTGTGGACATTGTAATAAAAGTCAGAATTTGCACTACTTAGTTTGACTAAGGAATTATAGAATTACACTATAGGACTATTACAGTTGGAAATGACCTCTAAGACCATCTTGTCCAACTGTCAACTCATCACCACCATGGCCACTAAACCATATGTCTCAGTGCCACATCTATCCTTCTCTTGAAAACCTTCAGGGATGGTGAATCCATCACCTCTCTGGGCATTCTCTTCCAGTGTTTAGTCACTCTTTCAGATAATTTTTTTCCTAATATACAACTTGAACCTCCCTTAACAAAACTTGAGGCCATAACCTCTATTACTAGGTATCTCAGAGAAGTGCCTCCCCCTCCCTCACCTTAACCTCAGGTAATTGTAATGTCTCCTTTGAGCCTGCCAGTGATCCTCAGGTGATTTGTGGTATTCTTGGCCACTTGGGCACACAAACGTTCATGCTCAGATGTCTGTCAACTAATACCCCCAGATCAATTACAGCCATCAATATCTGCCCCAAACCTGTAGCATTGTATGGGGTTGTTGTGATCAAAGAACAGGACCTGGTACTTGGTTTTGTTGAAATTCATACAGCTGGCCTCAGCTCATCAATTCAGCCTCGCCAGGTCCTTCTGGAGGGTCTTCCCACACTCAAGGAGATCAACATTTCCTCCAAACTTGCTGTCATCTATAAACTTACTGAGAGTGCACTCAGTCCTCTCATTCAAATCATCAACAAATATATTAAATAGGACTGGCCCCATTACTTACTCCTGGGGAGCACTATTCATGACATCTTCTCAGCAGGATTTAGCTCCTGGGACAGCTTTTATCCTGCGAAGAGTACACTTGTCCAAGCCATGAGCTGACAGCTTCTCCTGGAGAATACTGTGGGAGACAGAGTCAAACACTCTACCTAAGTCTAGGTAGACCGCATCCACAGCCTTTCCCTCATCCACTAGAAAGGTCACCTAGTCATAGGAGATCAATTTGTTCAAGCAGGACCTGTTTTTCATGAACCCATGTGGCTATACCTGATCTCAGAGACGTGGATGCCCTATCCCTGAAGGTGTTCAAGGCAAGATTGGATGGGGATCTATACAGCTTAATTTAGCAGGTGGCAACCCTGCCCATGGGTCCTGCCCATGGTCCTTCCGACCTAAGACATTCTATGATTCTATGATCCTCTGATCCGATGTGTCGTTCCTTATATGCTGTGTGATCTCACTCAAGATGATTTGCTCCATAACCTTCCCCAAAACCAAGGTCAGGCCAACAAGCCTCTATCTCCTCAGATCCTCCTTCTGACCCTTCTTGTAGAAGGGTGTTGCATTAGCAAGTCTCCAGTCAACTTTAGAGGCTCCAGCTGCCCAGGCCTGCTGATAAATGAAGGAAAGCATATTGGCAAGATGCTTTCCCGAGCTCCCTCAGTATCCTCAGGTGGATCACATCCAGAATGAACCTGATGAGGCAAAGACATACAGATGTCAAAGATGACAGACAGGTTAATTCAAATTCTATTTTAAAACAGATCTGCAACAATGTCAGATCTTCTTGAATTATCTGAAGAAGAATTTAAAGAAATGTTTCAAATTTCTCTTAACAGTCATAAAAAGCTCAAAACAAAAATTTTCCTCTTCAACTTCAAACAAATACACTAGCAATTACCTTTTGAAATCAAATGATGAGGTGGAAAAGCGTGAGATGCTCTTAAGAAAAATGATATAATCAAAAGATCACAGAGTGCCACTTCTGTTTTTCCCTTCTGGAAATATTGTGTTAACAATTTTCTCTGACCTTGTTTGTCTGTTTTTCCCTAGAGCTATGCCAAATTATCGGAAGATTGTGTATACAGTCAGAGACCCTGAATAGCTGCTAGATGAGAGATGCTGCAGATGTGGCTGCGTATTCACTAGTACAAACACAACTCTTCAAGCTGTTTCACTTTAACTTGGGTCCACAGCAAACAGCAGTGTATAAAAAGTACATGTAATTATTAAATCTGCTACCCACATGCTATCCACATGATAATGGACATTTTTAAAATTATCTGTACTCATGCGTTTACTTTTGTCCTATGTAGATTTTAGAAAGTCATCCTGTGCAAGAGGAGCATTGGTTTTGTCCACCTATATGATGGTCAAAAGAAATGAAATTGTGTTTACCTTCATTAGGAAGGCAGAGCCACAGCATTTCTGCATGACAATAAATCCCATTAAGCTTGTAAGTAGAATTCTACTCTGACAAATACATCTCCCAGTTACTATGGCCTCCATGTCCCGTCTCACATCTCTCTGCAGGTACGTTACTGAATCAATACACTGAACAACAGAATAAGAGTTTAAAATGGTACCTATCTATGCAGAAGTCTAATATTCCTTAAATACCCATGTGAAAGAGGAAGTGAAACAAAAGCATTCTTCAAAGTCTGGTGTTTGCATAGCAGGTCATTGCATATTAATTGAGTTCTCACAACTCTGATGTGCATAGTGAGTGAAAGACATTCCCATAAGAGGTTATTGAAATAAATCCTCATTCATGTATGTTTTGTTTTGTTTTTTTTTTGTTATCAGTGGACAGCATGTACTATAGCTTAATTTGATTTGTTGGATTTGATTCACAGCCTATACGTATGTTTGCCTGAATCATAATAAAATCTTGTGTGTGAACTGAACCTCCTGCTTCTGTAAAAATATGGACTGACTACTCCGTGGGATTTCTTGAAAGGGAAGTACACAACCTTCATCACCAGCTTGACCCTTAGAATTTATTTTCTCTCCCTGTCTCTCTCTTTCTCTCGAAAACAAACAAACAAACAAACAAACAATTTTCTTTGAGAGACTGAGCAAATAATGCTTCCTTCTCCAGTCAGATTAGAGAAAACAGTAAGATATTTATTTACTTTTTTCTCTTTGCCTGAGGAAATAAAATGTATGCAGTCATAGTATATGTCTCTTTCCCTAACTAAGAAGAACACAAAGGTAGTGATACAGTTTGATAAATAATGGCCTGGATATTATGAAAATAAATGGGTAGGAGAGAGCAAATGTATCATAACTTCCCATAAACAGGCATGCTTGAGGGAAAAGGTGATGTGTAATACTTTAGTATATGATAAATTCTTCATCAATTCAAATTCCTTTGAACTGAAGCTATCTGACTAAAATGTCAAAGCAGGTATTCAAAAATGACTCAGTTTCATAGCAAACTCAGTTTTACTACTCGCAGAGTAACCTGGAGCTACTAGTTTGGCAACAGTTGTAGGACAGCCTTACTTATGGACTGTAAAATTTTACCTATGGGGATGAATACTCAATATTCTACTTGCTGAACAGTGAAACAAACTTCTTTTAGCGTGTCATTGCAGGAACAGTGGCAGAGGATAAGAGATAATATTTACAAATACTGTGACTGATGTAAAGTGTCCCCTTGAGAGACTATATATATCTCATTTATATGATTAATTGTGGTATTAATTCGCATTTGGACAACAGATGTGGTGAAGCTTTAAGGTTCTCTGTCCCAGCTCGGGCAACAATTGATGTGTGTGTGGGTTCTCTACATAGGCTCCACTGGGTGCAGTTGCACCAACTTCCTGTGGGATGCTTATGCCATCACTTACATAATAGGAACACCCATTTTCCAGTTTCATGTTTTTCTTTAGACAGTGTTGTCTTGTCAGATGCCAGTAGTTTTTGGCTCCTGCAATGACAGCTGTTTTTACTACTCAAGGTAGATGAATGCTTACTCCACCCATTTGTTTAATGAGACCTGTAATAAGCATCAATTTCATTAGGTCATTAACACCTCTCCCACAGCAATGTGAAGCCAAAATTGAGCAGGTTTGCCATGCATGTCACAGCATGCTGTGAAGATAGGTTTTAAAATGTTTTGTGCAGGTTTTAAAATGTTTTTGTTATAATTCATACTGGTAATTACTACAGTGAAAAATCCACCTTGCTACAGCAGCAACAAAAATAAGTAGCTTCTCTTGTCCCCTATTTCTGTGTGATTATGCCTTGAAATGTGTGGAGAGGCAGTGCCGCAATCATTCTCAAAGCCCAGGGCTTCTCTATGGCCTGAATGTTCATCTCTGTTTTCTTTATATGATCATACAATATCTGTGTACATTAATTTTCTAAAAGTGTATAAAGTGTATCAATAAGTGAAAAGAACATAATCTCTTTCAGTGAATTTTGCATCCTGACTTTATCTCTGTAGATTTGCACGATCTGGAATTCGGGCTAATTAAGAGAGTTGGACCCCACCAAAGAAATAAATTCTTGACATGGAGTGCAGTGGAGAGGAGAAATAGATGTTTTTTTTAAAGAGGTGGATAGCAGAAGACTATGAATGCTGTGAATGCCTTCTTCAGTATGAGATTTCTGTTACTACTGGTAATGTGAGGTGTTGAATATGACTGCAGGTCAATAGTCAATAACAGAAGTCAATTGGACTTCAGTCCAATTATGTTTGACAGTTGCCATTATGAAAAACTAACATTAATTTTGTTTTTATTTCAAGATACCTCCACGGAGAACCAAAAGACAGAAAGTACACGAAGAAAGAGATCCACACCTCACCCTCAGAAATCTCCGTCATATGTGAACTAGTAAGCTGGGAGTATACAGAGCTCTGGAACTTTTCTGTCTAAGCCTGTATCTTGCCTAAGAGATCAATTTCCATTACTCTCATCCTAACTTCTTTTCCAAGATTTATACGTATTTTAAAACAGAGAAAGAATTTCATCTGAAAGTATACAGAGCATAGTAAGTCAAGACATAGACTCGTCTTGACAGTCTTCTGTTTGCACTATCTTGTAGTTGTAATTGAAATGTCCTTCTTAAAAGTATGCCCTGGATTATTTTTTGCCACAGGAAAAAACGTTTGGAAATGAAACATAGTAGCTCAGTACATTTTTCTACAGACAGACTTGCAATTGTATTTTATTGTCCTTTATGTTCTTTAGAGTCTGTGGAGGTGTTCATTCAGATCTAATGTGGAAGTAAGTTGGGTAGAGTTCACATATATTCTGCTGTCTAAATTGGGAAAACCTACACAGACTCTAAGGAAACCATATAGTCAGTTTACATCTATGAAACATAAAACTGTCCCCTCCAGGTAGGCTCTTATACACTCTTTGTATACTCTATCCAGTTCTGGACTCCCCAGTACAAGACATACTGAATGTGGACATATGGGAGAGAGTCCATAGAGATGATGATGTTGCATCTCTCTGAGGAAAAGCTGAGACAATTGAGGATGTTCATCATGGAGAACAGGAGGCTCAGGGGAAATCTTGTCTGTCTCATCTGTGTGCATGAATATTTGGAAAAAAAGGAAGGGGGGCAGACAGTGGAGTCAGGTTCTTTTCAGTGGTGCCCAGTACCAGGACAAGGGGCAACATGCGAAAAATGGAACTTAGGAGTTTGCCTCTGAACAGCAGTAAGCATTTCTTTATTGTATAGCTGGCAGGGCACCAACATAGGTTGCCCAGAGAAATTGTGGAGATGTTCAAAATTGTCCTGGACATTGTCCTGAGCAATCTGCTACAGGAGGCCCTGTTTGGGAAGGGATTTGAATTAGATGACATCCAGCATTAGCCATTCTATGATTCAGAGAAAAGTAAACAGTTTAATTAATGAAATTATGAATTTGGAAGAGATATAAGCTAACAGGCTGGAATTTCTGTCAAAATATTTGTCTGATGCTCCTAGCATAATGATTTCTAACGTTGAGGCCTGTGGACATTATCACAGTACAATCATAATCTGCAAATATAATAAAAATATTACCAGTGGAGTATCCAAATCACCTGCAATGTTCTTTACTTCTTTCCTGTTGACCTGAGGCAGTTTAATGAACACCTAATTGAAAAGAAAAAAGAAAAAAAAAAAAAAAGTTGCCTCTTAATCTGTTAGTGCCAAAGTTAGATAAAAGGAAAACATTGTGTTTGCATATGGATCATAGTAGGATGGATACAATTTGTTATTTCACAGTTCTGACTTTTCCTTCAATCTTCAAGACAGTACTTTTAGAAAGATCTGAGCCTTTTATTTTATCCTTTGTCTGTCACAGAAAATAAGTGTAGGTTGTGTGACTCAGAAGGGAGATATACTTTTTAAATGATACAGATTCTGGTTGCACTTTTCAAAATATCTTATTGGCAAAACAATACCAGTTTAACCATAACAGAATGGAAATAACACAAAAATACTAGTCAGAAAAGGATAAAAGGGACTCAAGTTGGGTGTAGATAGCATGAGTTTTCACGATGCTGCCAAGATTTTTTTTATCATTATAGTCAAAGAGTAGGCCAAAAGCTAGGAACAAAATATAACTGCATTTAAACTTCAAAGATATTTTACCTTTGAGTTAAACCTAGCTTTGTTGACATTTCCATGTCTGAATTCAGAAGCTATCAATTTCATGACATTTTAAAACCTTTGCATGAGTTTGTGTCTATAAATAGCAGCAGAAACAAAGAATAAACAGAAGTCCAGAATGAAGCACCAGACTTTTGGGAAACAACATTACAGATCTGTTCTGTTATGTTTTATTTCTAATTGCAGGAACAGTAAAACCCTATAGCTGATTTTACCACTGTTAATAGATAATAAGGGTCTGGTTCCCAGTTTCAGCTGCAGAATGCTGATTTACATCCAGTGAAGATGTTTCTCTTGTTTTAAGGCTTTGCTTAGAAATTTATTGGTAGTTAATTTTTTTTTTAACCGAAAAGTACATTTTGTGTATGAGAGAGGTAATACATTGCAAGAAACACAGAAATAAAGTTCATTAGAAGAATTTTGTAAATACCCTGGTAAAATTCTGATGGACATGAGGGTAACTGACTGGTGTCCATAGTGGGTACACAGTCTTGCTTGTTCTGTTAATACATGAACATATGCTTCTTCCATTTAGCAAATGTGTGAAGTACAACTGTCAAAAAGATATATGGAAAGATAATAGCAAATATTATATACATTACAATTACAAAAAATGAAATAAAATATACATTATATTATATATATTAAAAAGTATGAAATATATTGTAGAAAAATGTTACTTCATATTCATGAATTAGTTTAATGTGTTTCTTATGAATATACAGTATGCACAAATTATAGGTTATGGTTGAAATTCTAACAAAGAATGTAGCAAATTAGTCAGACTAGTTCTTATTTCCTAACAGCACCTTGTGTCATGAGTAAGTGCTGAAGTCATTGGGTCTATTCAAGTCTTTAATGTTTTTATAATAATGAAACCAGCAGCACACTTCACAGGAATAATTCCGTCGTGTTTTTTGACTGCATATATTGTCACCCACTACAAGTATATAAATTTTTGCCCTTTTGGGGTACCCTTTTCAAACTGATCAGGCATTTACAGAGGAAAGAGACAGCTTACCATGAATTAAGATAATAGAATACAACTTTAGAAATAAACTTTCTAATCCTTTTTGTGATCTCCCCAAAGGCAGAATGTTGATGATAGAAAAGGAAATGCAATGAGATAACACTCCTGGGAGAAACACAGCACACGATGTCAAAAGACATCATTCTCCAATATCCCTATAAAAGAACCACAACTCATTCAAAATGCAAATATAACAGGCATAAACTTCAGCACAGCCATTTGTCAGAGAATGGAGCAGAAATGTTTACTTTTTTTGCACTACTCTGAGGAGTAATTTATAACAACAATATTCATTCCATCTAAGCAGTCTCTGGCATCAGAATATACAGTTCAGCAATTGTATTACAGTAATTCACAAGTGGCACTTCGAGTCGATAAAGTTTATTTCACTTGAAATGCTGACATGGCTGTCTGCAAACAAGACTCAGTAAACTTAAGACATCTGTAATATTATTAAGGAATATTGAGTTTATCTCTTCTTTATCTTCCTCCTTTTTGCAGATCCTTAGTGCATTTAAGTATGCTAGTCACCTCCTAAAATATGAAAATAAAATTGGTATAGCCTATTTTTATATTTTCTTCCATGTATTTCCCAAGTAACTAAAAACAGGAAGAAATTAAACCTGCAACACATTTGGGAAGAGAAAAAGAAGGGAAGGAGGGAGGTTGTATTTTGCCCAGATGGTTGTACCAAAGATCTTATAAAGGCTTTTTATGAGCTTAAAGCTGGTTGTGTAGGGAAGAAACAATTGTTAATAATTTAGTACACTTGGCAAGATCAATATGACTAATTTGTTATGTCTGCAGAGCTAATTCTTATTCCTCTGTGGACTGAAGACTTGAAAAATTGAAGTAACAATTTAAAAGGAAAAGCATTTCTAAGGATTAAGGGGAATTGATTCACTCTGTCCTAAGGTTAAGAAGAATTGATAATCCAAGAGTAAATTTAAGGGTTTCTTTTACAGTTGTAGCATGTGCAACTTGAATTATTTGTGACTTCACTCTTTCAATATTCAAAACGGTTTCTGAAAATTGGGCAGCACAACTGATACACACTTAAGTTACTAAGAAAAAAAAACATTGCTGCAGCACTAACACCCTTCTGGTGCGTGATAGGCACACTGTAGAAGTCTTAATCAGACCTTTCTTTGAAGTTACATAACTTGATACATACTAAAGGAATGCAAGAAGCTGAGTTTCAGCGAATTGCAAGGAAGTCTGCAAGAAATCAATCCTCCTTTCTCTCTATCTTTGCTGACATATTCAAGTCCTTGAGCAAAATTCGTCCTAGAGCAATGGTGTATGTTCTTCATAGAGATTTGCATGTTGTTTCAGATTCAATAGGAAGAGCCCTGAAGAGTAAATGCCACAGATAAGCGTTTGCAAGTACTACACCCTATCATTTAATGAAAGGTGAAGGACCAAGTACAAGTCTATGATGTGGAAATACCAGGAGCAGCTACCAGTAGTACTTCCATCCATCTGCTCTGCCTATTCCACATCTCATTTCTGCTCTCATTTGCCCATCTAGTAATCAACTGAGTGAGCCTTTTTAGCATGGAAGACTTCCCAATCAGCAATCCTCTCTCTTTCTCTGGTGGCAGTCCTCAAAGTTATGGGGCAGGAATGGTTTCCTGGTCTCTCCCACAGATCTAAATTTTCATTATATTTTCATTAGCATTTCATGTCTTTAGGTCATTCCTTGTGTGACAGAATTCTTGTCTTTCTGCTGCCATTGCAGACTGATTGTCAGACATTATTAGCCAGAGGTCGGTTTTAGAGTGTCAGCATGAACTTGCAGGTTTAGTGGTTTTGTTGGTCTTGGTTTTTTTTTTGTTGTTCTTGGTTTTTTGTTTGTTTGTTTGTTTTTTAGTATTTCAATATTCTGTTAACAACTAAACAATGGCCGAAATATTATACTAAGAACAGTCACTATTAATCTGTTCAACAATTTTCTCTGTTTGTTTTTTTTTTTTTTTTTTTTGGAGGAAGTTTGTCATGTTTGCTATTCTCCCTTCCCCTCTCCACTTACCTGTTATTTTCCCTTTCCCTTCCTCTTCTTTTTTCTTTTCCTCTTCCTTCTCCTTTTCTTTTCTAAATGATTGTTGTAGTTTTAGAGTTATTATTCAGAATTATTCAGATATTTTAAAGTCTTTATTTACTTACGAGTACATAACTAGCATTATATATATATAAATATACATATATGTTTACATTTCCTTTAAAAGATAGTAAAACTAGATCAGTAGCTCAATATTTGGGTAGTTTGTCTTGTGAAATGTGAAGAACAGCACTCTGGAGATTAGGACAGTTTTGTTCTCTTTCATGCAAAAATAGTAGACAAATAATTTATTAAATGATCTGAAATAACTATGGCACAATAAAGCTATTTTCCTTGTATATGAAGTAATTTTGTTGCTAATTTTAATGAGATTGGTTTTAATACATTTCCTAAATAAAATAATAAAGAATAAAATAATTTTTTACAATGGTGGGGTCAAAAAATGTTGTCTTACACAAATATAACTGTGATATTTGAATTGTTAATGGGATTTATTAAAATACACAGGTGTGTGGATTTACCTTACTCCTAGAGTCATAGAATCACAGAATATTCTGAGTTGAAATGGACACACAAGAATAATCAAGTCCAACTTCTGACTCAATAAAGGACAACCCAAAATTAAAATCATATCTTTGAGAAAGTTGTCCAAATAATTCTTGAAATCCATAAGGTTTGTTCTGTGGCAACATAACTGGGGAGCGTGTTCTAGTGCTAAAACTGTATTCAGGATATTCTATGATTCTATGATTCTGCTTCTTTATTCTGTGGTCTGTGTCAGAATACCAATATACAAGAACCCCAAGTTTAAAATAATTTGCCCACTGTTTTCCTGTAGCACTGAATGACAAACTAGCAGATCAGATCCACTGAAAAGACAAATTCCATTCTGTGTTATTCTTCTCTACTGTGCTTATGGTACCTACCTTTTATGTATTTATGATACCTAGCTGTTCTTTTTCCTGATAAAAGAGACTTCACTTTCCCAATTCAGGAAACACCTTTTTATTTTAAATTTTAGAAATCAGGTGTAACACTACCCTTTTTTCTGTCACCTGGGACTTCACCTGGTGACCATGGTTTTTCAAATATCATTGATAGTGGCTTGGCAACCACGTCAGCCAATTCTGTCAGAACTCTGGGATACTTCTCATCAGGACACATAGAGTTAAGGATGTTCAGGATCCTCAGGCAGTCACAAATCCAATCTTCACTTACAGCATGAGGGGCATTGCTTCCACAGTTCCATCTTCAAAACCACATACCTGAAGGCTGTGTGTAGACCAGTTGCTAGTGAAAACTGAGGCAAAAATGTTGTTTAATATCTCAGCCTTCTCCTTGTCTATTATTACCTGCCTGCCTGCATTGCTTAGTAGGGAGAGTACTGCTTCCTGAGCTTTCTAGTTGATGTACCTATAGAAGCCTTGCTTATCTTCCTTTGCATCCCTTGTCAGTTCTACTTGGGCCTTGATCTTCCTGCTCCAGCCCTACACAGACAAGCAATATCCTTATATTCCTCCCAAGTTACCTGTCCATTCTTCCACTCCTCTCATGTTACCTGGGGAAAAATAAACCTGGTGAAAGTATTTCTCACTATCTCTCAAATGAAATACAACTTTCAGACTATTGACAAGGTTGTAACAAAATTCTGATTAAGATTTTCTAATGAGTATTGTTTATCAATTGCAAAAAATAACCTAACTACAAAGTGTACCCAATCCCTAGTCAATCCAGAAAATGTCAGCCTTTATATTACTCTGTTTTGTTTGTTTGTTTGTTTGTTTGTTGCTTTAATTATAAGGACAAAATATTTGGATTGCGTGGGTCCTAGAAACTTTATTTTAGAAATCTAAACTAAAATCATAATTAGGAAAACCAAGGTGTGTATGTGTAATTTTTATACAGTATACTTAAAATAGCTATAACCAAATTCTAAAAACTTGCAGAAAAAGCAATTGTATGTATCCCAAAATTGACAAAGGAAACAATTGCAAATAATTCATTTATTCCTGGAAGATATATAATTATTTTAGTTGATTCAGAAGTATTCATAAGGTTTCTTGTAAACATAATAACTAGATAAAGAGGAGCTATGATGACTTGAAGACAAGTTATTAAATGCACATTTTAGAAGCACAGGTTCCCTATGATTTCATTTCATTGCAGTTCTCTTTTGGCACCCCATTCATATACTTTATATACCAAACAGTTACTCAGGAATCTGAATATAACTTAAGGGCAGTCATAACGCATCATTCATGCCTACACACATGATACTTCAGATATGGGTGCAGGTGGTTGGAGTGGTCTGAAAGAAACAAGGGGGAAAGAATTGTACCGTCTTGAAAAGAAGTCATGAACTGTGTAGAATTGGTGTAGTCTCTTACCTGTGAATGACTTTGGAGCTCTCCTCCACTTAGTTGACTGTAGATATTAGTCTTGTGTCTCAGTCATATGAAGACATTTCCATGAAGTTTATAAGGCAAGCAAAGCTACATAATCCCTCTCAAAAGATTTCCTTACTACCCTAAACTCCTTTTAAGTTATGCTTCACTTTATCTTTTAGGAAAGGCCAACAGCAGGCTGTTAGTTGGTTTTCTTTTTATTTTACTATGTGAATAATTATTCTGAGACAGAAATTACTTGTCCTGATAGGAAAAAAAAAAAAAAAAAAATACTAATTAGTAAAAAGATTTAATTGCATTTCTTTTAAGTCAATATAAAATATTTAAATTATCTGTATTCTTTCTGCCTTGTAGAAGTTTTTGACTTTAAGTATATTTTGTTAGCTTTTTCAATTAGTTTAGTAGAGCTAATCAGTATGAGAGTTTCAAGTTACACAATCAGAAAAGCTAGGCTCTCTAAATTACACTGCTAACTGAATAACAGTCATATTCCATTCATTAGACACATACAATTTTGTATTTGATTCTCTGACTTTACAAAGTTTTTTCTCATATGTCAGAAATTTCCTCTATCAAATTTAGCTTGATAGTGCTTATTTTGAGATAAGTAAGAAAACAATCTCCAGCTTTCCTCCAGAAATTGATAAGCTAATTTGTTTCACTTAGCTCTGAGTGTGCTAACAGTATCTTCACACTTTTTAAGACCTTAGATTGTGTCATTTAAACACAGCCCTATGTTGAATGAAACACTAGCACAAAACCCTGAGGGAGCACAGAAAACACACACTGTGCAACTGTAAAGGAAGGTTGAGTAATTCCTCTAGTCAATGACTTCTTTTCCCTTTTTTAGATTCATTACCTTCTGATAAGGAAGGAAGCAAATTACATTATCCAGGAACAATGGTCAGGCTTTGTCATTCATTCATCCTCTACACATCTGGGTAAGGATCAGAAAGACACTAGTCCTACACTTTCCTGTTATTTTTGCTTTTTCCCCGTTGTAGTTTTACTGCCTTTGTAACTCACAAATCATTTTATGTCCCACAGCTATACATTGCAATGTGGTACATACACATTTGCAAGGCAAGAACATTTTTCACCACAAAATGATTGTTCCTGATAGAAATCCCTATTTGTAAAAATACCATGCTCAGAGAGGTTATGTAATTTCCCAGGGAAGGAAACCCCTTTCTGTAATTGAAGCTCAGAATACATCTCTAATTCCTCTGAAATGCAGGTCATTTCATCTAGCTAACTGTTACCACAGAGCTGTAGAAGAGGAAATATTTCTGGGTAACTTGAACAGAGAGAAAAAAATTAAGCAACATTACTGAACTATATTAATATGTTTTCTTGGTTGCAGACATGACTCTGTGGTTGCCACCACATATAATGCACCTTCTTTAAAGACTAGAGGCTGGAAAAAAATTCAAGAGTGTACAGCACCAAGTCCCACACACTAAATACACTAGAAAACTGTATTTCATTTGTGGATTCATAACCATGTTTTACTTCATTTCATACATAATCAGACTTGCTGGTTCAGATACTTTATTTAAGATAGTAGCTGCTTCATTTTTCAAAGCTGATCTAAATCATTACTGAATTCCCCTAATTCATTGGCAAAGTGATGGAAAGAGAAGCAACGAAGAAGCGTGATGAAAAGACCAATGGAAAAATAGATACCATGGATATAGACACTTGTGTAGGTTATAAATAACACTTCTATGCTTAAATGTACACACAATGCTACTAGAACTTACTAATATTAAAACATCTGTTGCTTTGAGTTTAGAAAAAACATCCTTAAATTACTGATGCAATTTTAATTCAGCCTTCTTGTATATTTACATTAGGGCATTAACGTGACTATTCACTCCTGTTTTTAAAGGTACATTATTGCTCACTGCAGAGGACAGAAACAGTTACTCTTTTGAGAACTGTCTTAAATTCTGTTTCATGTAAGTCAAGTGTAGTTATCAGTGAAAAAGCCTGATGTCTCAGGTTTGATCTACTTCCAAGAATCGCTAACTAAAAGTAGGCAAAATATTATCTTTAGTACTTCTTACAGTATTCAGTGCTATAGATTAGCTTGTCCCTAATTCATCTCAACAACACCCCTAGTATCCAAATGGATACCCTAAAATTTAATTTTCCTGAGAAGCTGATAGAACTTTTCATGTTTTTCAAGTTCAGGTTCCAGTAAGTTCAGTTACAGTGACTTCCTTTCAGCTACAATAATGAGAGTGCAGGGTGCTGCACTTGGACCAGGACAATCTCAGGTGCTTTTACAGGCTGGGTGAAGAACCCCTTGAGAGCAACCCTGCAGAGAAGGTTTTGGGAGTCCTGGTGAACAAGAAACTGGACATGAGCCAGCGCTGTGAAACTGCAGCCCGGAAGGCCACTGTGTTCTGGGCTGCATTAAAAAAGGGTGGCCAGCAGGGTGAGGGAAGTGATTGTCCCTCCCTGCTCGGCTCTTGTGAGGCTCCATCTGGAGTACTGCGTTCAGGCCTGGGGCCCCCAATACAAGAAAGACACAGAGCTCTTGGAACAAGTCCAGAGAAGGACCACTGAGATGATCAGAGGGCTGGAGCACCTCTCATATGCGGAAAGGATGAGGAAACTGGGCTTGTTTAGGTTAGAGAAAAGAAGGCTCTGGAGAGACCTCATTGTGGCCTTCCAGTACTTGAAGGGAGCATACAAACAGGAGGGGGAACAGCTGGTGGATAGTGATAGGACAAGGAGGAATGGTTTTAACCTGAGACAGGGGAGGTTTAGGTTAGATATTAGGAGGAAGTTTTTCACACAGAATGGTGACACACTGGAACAGGTTGCCCAAGGAGGTTGTGGATGCCCCATCCCTGGAGACATTCAAGGCCAGGATGGATGGTGGCTCTGGGCTGCCTGGTCTGCACACAGCAGAGGGTTGAAACTAGTTGATCATTTTGGTCCTTTTCAACCCGGGCTATGATTCTATGATTCTATGATTCTATGATTCTATGATTCTATGATTCTATGATTCTATACAATCTGAAAGTATAGACACTCTATTTCAGGGCACTACAGTTCCCTCCCTGCATCATGAGATGTGACCAGAGTCTTGAGCTAAAAGGAATAAATATGTGATAGTAATTACAGATTTTTATTCTCTGTGTATATTAAATAAATGCAAATGTTTCCCACATGAAATATTTCCTTAGGTATCTAATTTTGTACTTGATTAGCTTAATCTTCAGTTTTCCTACTCTCATTCTTACTTTTCCCCTTCTTTAATCCTTTTATTTCCTTATTTCTTCTTTGACATAGTCCTATGCCTCTTTCAATCTCATGCATTTTGTTTATCCTTGTGCAATTTGAGGGAGGGCCAGGTACAAGTTTTTCAGATCACAGGATGGGCAGGATCATTGTCTGTGGTTGTGATGTTAGGCTCAGTATTACAGCCAAGGCATTCACATACATAGTTATAATCATATATAGATTTTCTGGAGAATTAGTCAAACTAGGCCCCACAGAAGGCACAGCAGGTCAAAGTACCATCCAGAGAAGAACATGCTTACAACGTTAAGAGTCTGGTATAAGAACGGTTTTGCTAAATTGCAGAGGTAAAAGAGAGGAAGGAAAACACTTTTATGGAGCACAGGTTCCTGTACCGTAACATGCATAAGACATATAAAAGTCTACATCACAGTGTAAGTACAGGGTAGTACGTATTTATCTTGATTTTCTGAAAAAGTAAAAAAAAAATGTTAAAAAACGTGAAAGGTTTTATTGGCTTTTGTGATCTTTCATGGCGTTCTGCCAATACATGGCAAGAATATATATGAGTTAGCTTGTGAATGTGTGAGTATGTGTATGTTAAAGATGTACCTTAAGTGCTGAACTTAGTATGATGTCATTCTGAGAAGCAATAGTGCTGGAAATAGTGCTCTGTGCAGCACGTTTGACAGCCGCAGGGTTCCTAAGATTATAAAACCTGGCAAAAGAACTGAACTATCAAATAGTAAACAATCACATCCAAGTTTGATGAAAGCAACTATTGCATTCAGTGGCTTACTTCTGAGTCCTCATGTTTGTCATGTTAATTCCAGGCTGACTGAAAACACAGACAAATTTGTGCTGACTGGCAAAAGACATATCACTGATATAAAGGCTACTTCCTTTCCCTTCAGATTATCCTTCAGATTATCTTCTGAAGGTAAGTTTTCTTGTTTAATATGAATTAAACAATACATTTTTCTTAAGTTTAATTCTCAGAAATATTCAAATCATTCTGACTTAAATTAAAATACATGTAAAAATAATTTACTTCTTCCTAAAAGAGACAAAACAGCTTTTGAAATGTCAGTTTAATTATTTAATGTACAACAAAATTATATGAGGAAGAATGCAGTATCTTGTAATGGAGACCTTAATAAAATACATTGTTGCTGCTTCCATCTAAACATTGAAACTTAGAGTACTCTTTTAGTCGAGGATGTTTTACCTGTTTTGAAGTTGTTTCTACCTTGGCTGATTTTCATATTTTTGTCATCACTGGGGAAAATAAATAAATAAAAATAAAGACAGAAGCAACACCTCACTGCCTGAATTCTGATTACAAGGAAGAAAAATGGTTGCAAACTGGATCAAAGGTAATAAAAAGTAATCTGAACTTGTAAAGAAATATTCAGTAGAAACTGCCTGTCTGTGTCACCAAAGAGATCTCCTATATAGAACAAAATACAGTCTTAGAACTCTCTTGTAGTGAATCTATTCACACACACACACACAAAAAAAAAATCAAAAATAATGAGAAACTCCAATGTCAACAAATTCACACATATTATTTTGTGGATTTTCAACCCCTACAAACTTTCCATTTTGAGTTTAAATATGTAAACTTTTCCAACTCCCAGCCTATGTACAAAATATTTGGGCATGGAGTGGGCAGAAAATGTTATGATTTTTCAGATATTTAAATGTATGCTTGGAATCTCTTATAACAATCTGCTTTCTAAGATCTTGGCTACAGTTGAATTTGCTGAATAGCATAGCTGTATCTCTTTTATAGACTTGTACAAGTTTTCCGATTGCATCTCACCCCAGCAATAAAACCACAGCTGTAAATCTCCTTAAAAACTTTTTAAACCCTATCTTGTCAGCACACTTTTTCCATTATCATGCTCCTATTCAAACCTTGACATAACCTGGGTCATGAGATCTGGTCAAGCTCCAGCAGCTGGATATAAAGCAGCTTGGGGAGTGTGGAAAATCAAACAGTGGGAAAGATCTGAGGAACACTGGGAAGCTGCAGGTGGTAGACCTCTCACTAGCCAAGGTTATTTTGAAGGACCTTTTAGACTATATCTTTCTAAAATGCCTTTTATCAGTTTTGCTAAGAGTTTAAGCACTTTGTTTTGGAAAATGAAATGAAAATGATAAGAAAAATATACTGATGTCAACTGGAAGATTAGGATGCATTTGAATGCTAGACATTTTGTCTACCTGTTTTAAATAACTGCTTTCCATCTCAAAATATATGTTTGCATATATATGAACATATACATATATGTGTATGCAATATACTATTTAGAATATGTAAACCCTAATCATCATAGTGATAGCACAGTCCACTATTTTTAGTTGAATTCTTACTCTCAGTTGTAAGTTGTAAGTATCACTCCATTTAATTTAGTTCACTCTCAAAAACGTACCTAAATATGGGACTGCTCCTCCAGCTGGAGAACTAAAGCACCAGTATGTGCCAGTATGAGTGATTTACAAGAGTAATGTTTCAGATGGAATAAGAACTGAAATAGACTAAGCAAAGACTTCAAGGAATTTCTGTCTTTTGATATTAAAAATAAAGCCACAATAAAAAGTAACTATCTTCTAACTTAAACATGAGTAAAATTAGTATCACTCAATAATTCTTAAACCTTAACTTTTCTTAAGTCTTTGATCATAGTAAATAAGTAAACATGCTTGCAAAAATCTCTGGAAAGTATGTATATACCCATACATCTATATATATACATCATTTTTTGTTTCGTAGAGGACAGAATTTGAATAGAATTTTACCTGGCTCGGTCCACAGATTCTCAGGCTCCATTTGAATAGTGATCCTCTTCACTTTCATTTCAAGTTCATTTATTTAATATCTTAATGTCACTGTCTCTGTGCAAACCCTTACTAATTATATTATTTTAATTGTATTTCACTGTAAGAACATTAGATTATAAAATAAATAAATAAACTCAGATTTTGCTGAAAAGGGAAGCAGCAGCAATAGCAAAAATAGGAATCAAAATGAAATGAGAATGATAGGGACTTATAAATGAGCCTTACATCTGGGATCCTATTTTTAATATTCTTTTCTGTAATGACTGGAAGTTTTAATCATCTTACATTAGATGTTATATACTATGTCCATTGTTACCTTTGTGTCAGAGACTTATAGTTTAGTTCTGGAGAGAAATGTGTGTTTCATATTACAAGCAGACAGCAATGGACATCCTTCTATTCAGTCATAAAAGACTATGATCTAAATTGTTGTATCTGAGATCATTTCCAATACTGCTTTGGTGGCTGCCTGAAAGTTCTTTATTCAGACTTTAGTCTATTCACTTTGGTTTTTCGCCAGAGAGGAATTCAAGTACACAGGGTTAAAGAGAACCACAGCATGCTCAGAGATTGGGACCTAAATGCCCCCAGAGAGGGACTAGCCTGAAAATTGAATAGTCTTTTGCTAACAGATGGTCTTTCATTTGATAGATGAAGCATATGGATAAAGGAAGATGGAGAAGTTTAAAAAATTGCTGCCTCTGATGAATTATTTCTGAGGTTCATAGAATATTTCACTTTACATTGCTTTCAAGAGAATTTAAAAAAAAATCACAGGAAGGAAAAATTGCCATTGCACATTTGTTTTTCCTTTCTTGGGCTTGTTTTTCTGTCACAATTGAATGTATGTGCACTTTTAAGCTGCCAAAAAAATACAGTGTTTTGTTCTCTGTATATTTTTAACATTTCTCTTCCAGTCTAATATCTTTACACAGTGATTAATGAGTACTTTCTATTGTATTCTAAATGAATTAGGTAGCTTGGAAAGTCCAGTGCTTTCATGCTACATAGATCAGACTATTTCCAGTCAACTGCTCAACCTTCTAGAGATCCAAAGTAAGGTTATCTATTTTACATAAAGTTATGCAGACATATTTGCTGTTACTTGTCCTGTTCAGCGTGTACATGAGATTGCCTGAGTAATTGGAATGAAAATCTGTTCGGCTCTTCCACAGCACACAGATCAATGTTTCCTTCTCAGCAAACCAGCAAACCCAGATGGCACAATGCCTTTGCCTTCACAGTGTCTGGGTGCGATTGAAACTTGGCACTATGTTCAGACAAAAGAGAAATTATTGAGAGAGATGTGAGGAAAAGAGGAGGACAGCAAGAAAAGAGTGGAAGGAATTGTTTTTGCTCCTATAAACATAACTGAAGCTCATCCTTAGCAAATAACGTCATAGTTTATAGCTGTACAGTACAACTAACTTTTCTTGGATACTCCATCATCAGGTTCAAGATTATTATTTGATGCAGAGAGGTTTTTTGCAACGTTAAAAAACAAAACAAAACAAAACAAAACAAAACAAAAAAAAAAAAAAAAAAAAAAACCAGATAGAAACAGAGAAGTTCCATAAAATCCTGAGCATATGTTTTAACATGCTGATTCACATCTGTACATACTGGGGTAGTTGATATACATTTGACCCCTTTTGACCACATTTTCCCTTGTGTGCAAAGCAGCAGTTTGTTTCAGATGAACACCAATAAAGTGATGTCCAAACATCAGACAAGGAAGTGCTTGGTTTGAAAGCTGCAGTAGGTGCTACTCACATGCTCTGCCTCATGTCAAGGGCTGAAATGATGGGTGGATAGTACACCAATCAGTAGAGAATATGTTGCTCCTCTGAAACAGTTCAGTATGAAATTCATAGCTTTATATGATGTGAGCAAATTCTTTTGAATCTGTACAGAAAATAGCCCACGTAAACCAATCCATAATCTTGCCTTAAATAAGTGTTTTTTTAGAGCAATGTACTATCTAAGAAAAAGTGAGGTCATCCCTCCTGTCATTCTGAGTTGACTGGAGAAACTTTAGTTATCATGTCAAGGCAATTGAATTTCTAATATTTCTTCCCACTGGCACTTACTTATTCAGACTCTGTTATAACACAATCACATGGCTTGTATCCTGCTACCTCGGAATGGTCATAAGCAGATAGACTCCTCTCTGCTCTTACTGCTGTGTTTAGAAGAATATTAAGTGAATCCTTGGTCTGTGGCATAACCCACATCATCCTGATATGTAGAGATATGTGGATAGTTTTTCCAGAAAATGTTCAGGGAAAGGAGTCTTAAATAAGAACTTTCTGAAAGTGCGGTTGACTTTACTAAAGCACTTTCTGCTGCACATGTTATGAGCTAATATTGAATCTCAACAATTCATATTCAGTGTCATCAAACAGAATCTATGCAGTTGGTAGAAAAGAATTGACTGGTGTAGTTACCAAGCCACTCTTAACGATATTTAAAAAGTCATGGCAGTCAGATGAAGTCTCTGGAGTTTGGAAAAAAGGCAATATTACACTCATTTTCAAAAGGGTAGAAAGAGCAATGAAGGGAAGTATTGATCTGTCAGTCTCATATCTGCGCTGGGGAAGACCATGGAACACATTCTGGAAAGTATGCTAAGGCACATGAAAGAGAAAGAGCTGATACAAGAAAGCCATCATGGCTTCACCAAGGGCAAGTCTTTCCTGACTAAACTTGTGACCTTTAATGGTGTAACTGCATTGATGGACAAGGGAAGAGCCACTGATGTAATTTATGTGGACTTCAGAAAGTCATTTGGCACTGTCCCTCACACAACACCCTTCTCTCAAATTGGAAAGATATGGATTTGATGGGTGGTCTGTATGATGGATGAGGAACTGGTCACAAGATCGTTCCCAGAAACTGATGGTCAATGGTTCAGTGTCCAGATGAAGATCAGTGACAAGTGGTGTCCCTCAAGGTGTGAGTACTGGGACTGATTCTTTTTAATATCTTCATCAATTACATAAACAGTGGAATTGAGTACACCTTCACCAAATGGTACCATTTGATGATACCAAACTGTGTGGTGCCTGAGGAATGGGATGCCATACAGAGAGACATAGATAGGCTTGAACAGTGGGCCCAGATGAACCTCATAAGGTTTAACAAATCCAAGTGCAAGGTCTTGCACCTGAGTCGCAACAGCCCCCACTATCAGTACAAGCTGGAAGATGTAAGGATTGAGGACAGCCCTGCTGAAAAGGACTTGGAGATATGGGTAGATGGAAAGCTGGACATGAGCCAGGAAAGTGCCCTTGCAGCCCAGAAAGCCAACCTTATCCCGGGCTGGATTAAAAGAATGATGGCCAGCTGACTAAAGGAGGCCATCTGCCTCTCTGCGCTGGTGAGACCTCACATGGAGTACCATGTCCAAATGTGGAGTCCTCAGTATAGGAGAGACACAGAACTGTTGGAGTGTGACCAGAGGAGGGTCACAAAAATGATCCAAAGGATGGAACAGGCTGATCCTATGAGGACAGGCTGAAAGAGCTGGGGCAGTTCAGTTTGGAGTGAGAAGGTGAGATGACCTGACATTAGCCTATCTAAAGGGGACCTATAACAAAAAAGTGAATTGACTCTTTAATAGGGTCTGCTGGTATAGGACAAGGGAAACTTGTTTCAAGGTAAAAGAGGTGAGGTTTCGATTGGTTATAAGGAAGAAGTTTTTTACAATAATATTGGTGAGACACTGGAACTGTTTGCCCAGAGACATGGTGGAAGTCCAATCTTTATCTCTGGAGACATTCAAGGTCAGTCTGGACCAGGCTTCGAGCAATGTGACCTAGCTGTAGATGCTCTTGTTCATTGCAGGACAGTTGGACTTTAAAGGGACTTTTAAAGGTCCCTTCCAATGCAAAAAGTTCTGTGATTCTATAAATAACAGTAAAAATATAAGATATGTGTTGATGCTATCATCCTCCATTTGAAACAGTTGAAATAACTGTGAAATAACCCAAGATGGAAGGGCAGAAGTAATATATATCAATATATGATACTTCTTTATGTAACTTCATTCTCTTCCTGGTTTTTTTGTTGTTTATTTTTATTTGTTGTTTCAATATTATGTTTGTTTTTCAATGACTTTTCACATGAATTATCTCTGTCTTAGATCTTTAATTAAAAAAAAGTAACAAAAATTTACATCAGCAAGTCTGCACATAAGCATTCACAATCAGTATTCCTAATCACCCTATGTACTAATTGTTTATGCTCAAAAATCTGAGGTACAAAGCACTTTCAATTTCAGTAATTGACTACAAGGCCTAGTTATCCAGTTCCTCATGGGAGTTCATGAGGACACACATATGGCACAATGTTAATCATGTTTGTTCTGACACACAGCAGTACCAACAACTATTTCCCTTGGCAGATTACTTTCTATATCCCTATATAAAAACAGCTGATATCTTCAAAATGCTAATGAGATAGATATCAATTTTTATAAGAGTTTGGATGGCTTCCACATATTGTAAAATGTACTCAACAGATTGTGAAATATGCACAGTATATGGTTATAAATGTAATATGTTAAATTTTTTGTTATATGTCTTGTAATTTACATTGGCAAAGATGAAATAGGAATGAATGGACAAATGTCATTAAAATATTGGATTTATTTTTACTCATTTTGCCTGATTGTTTGTTTTTTTCTTCAGCAATTTCTTAAACCATAATTGAATAAAACATGTCTTTACAGTAGCTACCTAAGTTTGTAGCACTGAAAATTCTAGCTCTTTGCATTTTGAGACAGAAGATGAAACTGTGCTTGGATTACAGAAATAAAACTTTAAATCACTTGGAATATGGAAATACTTTATCTTTCTTTTCACACGAGAAGGAAATGCTTTAAAATTATGCCATTATCCTACCTCTTTTAAATATTTTCCTAAAAGAATAACTTCCATCTAAGAATGATTTGGGCTGATTACATCTTCTTCGTAACTGAGAAATCACTACTCACAGCTGAGTATAATGAAACAATAGAGACTCTAGAGCCGAGATGTGATTTACTACTCCTTGAACAAAATTACCCACAGATAAAAATAAATGTCAAAAAGAAAGACTAGAAATTTCTTCTATAATTATTCTATTTTCATAGAATAATAGAATGGTTTGGGTTGGAAGACACCTCAAAGTTCATCCAGTTCCAAGCACCCTGCTGGAACCACCTACTAGTTCAAGTTGCCCAGGACCTCATATAATCTGGACTTTTACATGTCTGGGGATAAGACGTTGACAATGTCTCTGGGCAACCTATTTCAATAGCTTACCATGCTCTGAGAACAAAAATCTCCCCCCTAACATCTAATCTAAATCTCCATTCTTTTAGTTTAAAATTGTTCTCATTTGCCCCTTGTGTAAAAAGTTGCTTTCCCTCCTGCTTATAATCTTCCCTCAGATACTTAAAGGCTGCAATATGGTCTTCCTGGAGTCTTTTCTTCTCCAAGCTGAACAAGCCCAGCTCCCTCAACTTTTCTACGTAAGAGAGGTGCTCCAACCCTCTGATCATCTTTGTTACCCTCCTCTGCACCTGCTCCAACAGCTCTACATCCTTCTTATGTTGAGGCTTGGTTGCAGTACTCCAGATGGGGCCTTACAAGGACAGAGTAGAGACAATCACTTCCCTCATCCTGCTGACCACCCCTCTTTTGATGCAGCTCAAGATAAAGTTGACCTTCTGGACTGTAAATGCATGAACCAGATTCATGTCCTGTTTTTAATCCACAAGGACCCCCAAGTTATTCTCCACACAGCTACTCTCAATGAGCAACACCTTATGTGTTCACATGGGTCCACTTCTCAAAATTGCCTAGGTCCCTTTGGATGCCATTCTTTCCCTGAGTTGTATCAACTGCACCACTCAGCTTGGTGTAGTCAGCAAACTTGATGAGGGTACAATTGATCCCACTGTCCAGGTCAAGAGGTTGAAGAGTACTAGTCACAAGATGGACTCCTGGGGAACACTTATCACCAGCCCCTACCTGGACATGGAGCTGTTGACCACAACCCTGTGGCTGCAGCCTTCTTCTGACACACAAATATTATAGGCTTTAGAGTTGTGAAGTTTCTACTCTCAGCATTTTGCATTGTATCAGTAAATCCTTAGAAGAAAATAAATGGATATTTGCATCTTAGCCATTGTAGTTCACAACTCAGCACGTTAGCTCTAACCCACCTCCAGTAATGGCTTCACCTACAGCTTCATGTGCTCTGGTATTGCTGCAGTGTGGACACATTTTATTAACTCTTCTATTGGAGAAAGAAGTTAGGAGTGGTTTAAGCTTCATTCACAATTGCAAGAGTCATCAAAATATCCTGGATGACTTGTTTTTAAACTCTGTACCTCCTGATTCTAAACCATTGCCTTATTACAGCTGTGAGACACAAATTGCTGTGAGACAAATTAAGTCTGATAAGGGAACTGAGCTGAATCAATGGCCAGCTAATTACCTGTGATGGGACTACTTCCAGTTCATAGCAATGTTGGCACATGGATGAAGTACTGAAGCATGAGAAATGGTTATCATAAAGAATATGTTATATGTATCTATATATATGTATTCTTTTCTTCACTGAGTAAGTTATTTAAAATAACTCAATTCATATGCAAATATACCTAATAAATACTGTTCATTAAATACTGCATTTGAAGAGTAATAACAACCATTAACTGGACAATTTCTTGAGAATAATTTTTGCAAATATATAAGTTTTGGCTCTGGTTCTGCAAAAACTCCTCTATACTGCTGACACGTTCATGTGGGTTCCTACTGAAATGAATGAGAATGTATGTTTATGTCTATGCTAATGTATTACAAAAAGAAAATGGTTTTTTGCACCAAGGTAAGTAGGAATGAAATGGTATTTTGTAGTGTCATACACATTTTGCATCTATGACAAGAAAGCCACACTCAAAGTATATATTGGGATAGACCTGGTCTATTCAAACACCATGACCAAGAAAGATTTGGACAAGGAAGAAATACAGTACTGTATATGTGGTTGCTGAGGTTTAACCCAATAGGCAGCTAAGAACCACACAGTTATTAGCTCCCTTTTTTGCAAGACTATGGAGAAGAGAACTGGAAAAATAAATAAATATATAGATAAAACTTTATAAATAAAACTAAAAGGAAGGAAGGGAGGGAGGGGAGAAGGAAGGAAGGGAAGGAAGGAGGGAGGCAGGAAAAGTTTATAAAAAATAAGTGTTGGATAACATAATTGTTCATCACCAACACATGACCAGCCAGCTCCCAAACAGCTGCAGCCCCCTTGCTCAGCATGATGCAGTATAGTATGGAATATCCCTTTGGCCAGTTTGAGTTAGTTTCCTGGTTGTGTATTTCTCAGCTTCTTGAGCATCCCAGATTCATTGCTGGCAGTGCAGCACAAGATTCTGAGAAGTCCTTGAATAATTGTAAGCAATGCTCAGCAACAACTAAAACATTGGTGTGTTATCAATATTGTTTTTTCATAAATCTAAAGCACAGCTCAGCTACTATACAGAAAACTAATTTCATACCAGCTACTACACCAGTAGTCAGGACAATGCTGTAAATAACATGTACATTAATGACAGTTAAAATCGTGTGTCTACAGAAAAAGAAGGCAATTAAAGATCTTTTTTTTTTTTTGTTATATTTCTGAGACATCATCAATGTATAGAATTTTAATCTGCTCTTTGATATATGTGTTCATGGAGGAAAGTAGTAGACCAAAGAAGTGTCTTTGGTCCTTTGGGTAATATTGTGGGTCTTGAACTTTCCTTATTGTTTCAGTTAGCAAGGCCTCCAAGGAGAAAGAAGCCATAGCAGAATGTGCAGAATCACCATCTGGATGAGTATGTAAAATGAAACAAATGGCAAATAAAACAGTGGAGCGAAACAAAGACTCTGTACTCCTTCAATGGACATTACTCATGATTTTGTGCCTGGGGGTCCCTCCTGGACCTTCTGGACTGAATAGATATATAGAATGCAAAGTTTAAGCAAGATATTAAAGTAGAAGGGTGGATAGGAGAAGGGGATTGTTTGCCTCAGTCTTTTTTTTTTTTCTCAATTACAATGATTTGTTATTTTGTAAGGGAAATATATGATCATTACGTTTCAGTGTGGCAGATTAACACCTACAGATCTATACTTGTAGAACATCTACAAACATTGGATTTGATACACTCTGCAAGAGTACAACTTTTAAAAAAATCAGTGATTAAATGTAGAAATCTCAACACGTTCTATAGAGTCAGCTGATATTACTGTCTCAAATTTGCAAACTGAGAAACTGAGACATAAAACACTGAGTCTACTTAACTAGCTTATGATTTCAGGTGCAGTAATAACACCAACTGTAACACTCAAATGTGAGATTCCTAATCTATGATTTTACCTGAATTCTCATCAGTGTTTTTCAGCAAACATGTTGGAAATATTTGGAGGTACGTAAGCGAAGTTCAGATCTCTTTTTTTTTTTTTTTTGGCTGTTTGCCTGAGAGAAATTAAAGTTTCATTTTGCAAGAGTGGCCAAATGACTTATGGGATATTCTGTTCTGTATAATTTCTACTATTGAAGTTGTTCCACTCTCTACAAATAATTGAATTCTTCAGGAAGATCTTCTAATTGTTGTTTGCTGAACTTTCCATGACCACAAGAACCTTTTAGAGAAAGTTCATATTAAAATATTTTGACATTGTTACAGTAAATTTCAGACAAGAACTTTTAGTTCCATGCTTACTTCAGGTTAAGCAGACTGCATATTTTAATCTGAACCTCTTATCTAAAAGATGCATGCAAACATGCTGCTTTTTCGGAATAATAGTTTCTTTACACAGTCTTAGTATAGAAATTATTAATAATATCTAAGGAGAAAGACTTCAACTTTTTTGTCTTATACAGGAAAGACAGATGTGTTTTCCCTATAAAATCAGAAAAGGTCAAATACCGCAAAACTAAAAAACTGTTTCAGAATAGAAGAAAAATATTTGCTCTGTAAGTCTAATCAGAAAAGAAAAATTTTAAAAGACATTAGATGTCCATTCCTGACATTGAAATTACTGGGCAAACTTCTACTGACATAACAAGATATTTTTCCACAGTGTGAACTGTCTACTTAATACCTATGGATTTTCTAGATTTATTTACATTTGCAAGTTAAAAAAAAAAAAAAAAAAAAAAAAAAAAAAAAGATATCTATTATCCTGAGTTCAGGAAAAAGCATAGAAGAAAAGAGTTAAAAAGAAATACTGCGAATCTTCTTCATGAAATTTCACTACTACATTGTTAAAAGGATTTATTTAGATAATCCTTAAGGAGGAAGCAAATAACACTGTCTCAAACTCTCAACTGACCTGCCACTTTTGTTTCCAGCCTACAATGTTTTTGTTAGCGTGACTCAGGGGGAGCCATGGTTGATCCCTCAATTAACATTTCTTGTTCTTGCTGCTACACTCAACACACACTTCCAGATGTTCCATGAATAAAAAATTGTGGTGTTCCTGAAAGTGTCAATTTTTATTTGTCACTTCTCTGCCTGAATCTGCTCGAACTCATCCCAACCCTTTCAAAGCTGATCTGTCCACTTTTTTTCCTCAAAGAGATTTCTGTCCTATAGGAGATCCAGGAACAGAGGACATAGTCCTTATAAATACAGATCATCTCTGAACAGATTACCATTCAAGGCTGATTACTTACTCTTTGAATTTTGATAGTGTTCAAACAGAAAAAAAATTGTTAGACGATTCCATAAGTTAGAGAATTATCATTTATAAGATGTAGACTTCTGTACCTGAAGAATTCAGGTCAGGCCATACAGTTAATGCACAAATTATCTTGAAGGTTCTGAGACAGAGGTGTATCATTTGTTTCTCTTTTTCTTCATTTTACTTGCCACCTTTCTTGTAATAATATATAAACTAAAAGAAAATTGCAATACTAGTCCATCTACAACATCCCAGAGAAATTTGGATCCAAGGTGTAAACTAAAAATTCAAGTCAAAACTCATCAGAACAGATTTATATTGTGGCATTAGCTAACAATATTGTTCATAAGGTTTTTCTTTCTAAGATTTGTGTGTCTGATTTGCTATGAATTCTATAGTGGACTATACATAATATTATATAGATATTCTCAATATAATGCAATAGATTTTAGCTGGTATGTTATTTTCTCTCTTCCAACAAAATGTAGGGTAACCATAAATAAGGTAAAACAGCAATAGCTAGGAAATCACATTACTGCATAATAAAAAAGTTCAAGTGGGACAGAACACATAAATTTGAAATATATGAGAACTTAATAGGCAGGAGATTTGATTCTTAAGGATAGATGTGTGAAAGAAAACAGAAGAACTGATGGCACAAAGAAAATAGAAAGCTATTGGAAGGAATTTAGAAGAAATTTTAATGTGTCATTTACATAAGTAGAACTTGTTATTACTGGTGTAAAGGTCTCCTAAGTGGAAAAAAATTAAGTGCCTGTATGATAACTCTGTAAGATAAGCTTTAATGTTGGTAAGTGTAAGAAAAAGATTTCCACTTACAGAACTGTTTATTCTCAACTTAAGTTCACTAATTTAAATGTCACTGTTTAAGGTTTATCTCTAGCTGTGTGAAATGTGCGGACACATACTTCAGGCAGGCATTTCACTTAATCTGCAACTTGCTTTTATGTAATGATTAACCTGGCTAAAACTTTAAATAGTTATTGATCATTCCATTACCTGGGCCAGCAGCTGATAGAGCAGAGGTTAAACCTGTGGAAAAGTAGCAAGGTTTTGCCTCGTTATATCCTTTAGATTCTGTGTTCTAAATACTTAGATCCAAAACTACAAAGGGTATGAAAACTTGTTTAAGAGGGTAAATAGTACCCCTGAACACAAGGATATTATTTGCTTATTTCAAATCAAACACATATTTAAGGGCTGTGATAGATGAAGGTCATATCTGATACAACATGACCAAGCCTCAGTGAAATTATTGTTAATATGTGATATGTTTTTTTTTTTTTTCTGAAAGCTGATTTGCTGATGTGCTGATGCTGTTCAAGGGAAGTCATGAAATGACAATCTTGTTCAAATGGAAATAAGATATATTTTAATAGTTATTTTTTATAATTAACATATTCAAAATGTTTTCTAAGCTAATATGTTGGTACACTGTAATCATGTTTTAAGTAGGAAAAGATAGAGCTGTAGCTATTAAGGTTCTTTATCTCTCTGAAATTCCTAACCAGTAGAGCCTGCTTCAGTAAGTAAAGATAAAAGAGAAAGATGCAGGGTTCACTTTCTAGTTTTACTTCTACACTACAGAAATTGCATCTACAGTACATGAAACAACAGTATGAATAGGTGGATTTCAATTTAAGATCTCTTTCTATGAAAGGAAATAGGAAAATGTGTGTATATGTGTCTCAATATTAACATATTTTTTTGGCATTTTTGTCCATCCATTGCCATTAACTCCCTACTTAGGCAAAATAAAAGAGAAGAAAGAAAAAAAAAAAGAAGGGAGGAGAGAGGGGGGGAAATTAGCTTAAAGAGATCCAGCCCATGTTCTATTTAAAAATGTTATTAAAGCTTAATAATACACAACATATGCACATATAATTACTCTAGCTTTAATATTTTTACTTTTTTGATATTTTGATCTCTCTGCATGCTTTATATCAAGTCAGGACAGCACTAAAATTACAGGATTGCAACAGAGTTCATTGTCTGTAACACATTTCAAATAGGAATAATAATCCAAGATCTAAAATGAAAATAAAAAGATTTTGTTTAGCTCAATCCTGCTAAATTGGGTACATTCCAAGAGGCATTCATGCTATCTGCTATAGGAGTATAGTTAGTGTGAACAAAAAAAGACTTGTGATACAACTGCAATTTTCTAGAACATGAAATGTTCAGTATTCCAACCTGCAGAATATCTGACATTGTTTGCTCTATTTGGAGCTTCTAATATTGTTAATGCTTTATTGAAGTTAAATGAATATTCTCATTGATGTTAATCATTGGATATTCTCTCTGCATTGTAATTTAGATTCATGTATTTATCATAGTTCAAATGACTTCCAGGTTTTGAAAAATGTTTCAAAGAAATTCTAACTGCATTTTGTTAAATGTAGCGTGAGTCCTCATGCCAGCATGTAGAGATGGCAATGTCACTATTAAGATAGGCAGCTTTCCTAATTTTAGAGATACTTATGTCACACCCCCCTGCAAATATATCAACCTCTTGATTTCTAAATTGATATGGTAATGAATAATTGTCTTGGTTATTTATTTATTTATTTATTTATTTTGCCTAGGGGAAATTATGAAATAGTCAAACAAAAACCTGCTGTTCCTGGCTTTTTTTGTTTCCTCAGTTGAAGCCATTGATCCATTCGTAAGTATTACTGTAAGCACCCATACCAATACTCCTGTTAACTTTCTCTTTCTTTCTGGCTGGCTGTATCAGTTACATCCTGCCTTTTAGTACTACAGTGTTGCACTCTGCTTTAGGAGGTCTAGCACAGCACAATACCTACTTGATTTAGCTACCAGCTGCTCTGTAACATGTTGCTGATGGTAATACCTGTGTAAGAAACATGTCTGAAGTACTGACTGTATTTTCAGAAAAATGGTTGTGAGCTTTCTAACCCTAATCCTAATCCTAGTCCTAACCATAATCCCCATCTTCTTTTTGGGCTGCAGAATCTGACCTAGTAAGGGATATGTATTATTTCAACTATCAGAACTCACAACATCCTAAGTTTTCCTGCGTGAACCACCTCCATGTATGTTTTACCTGAGATGCCACTAAACCTGAAGGCAGTAAAAATTTTAGAACAAGTCACACATTCGCCATAAATTTACAAAAAAAAAAAAAAAAAAAAAAAAAAAGCCTTATTCTCTGTATGGTTTAAAGATAGTGGTGGCATTCTCATCCTTGTAGATTCATCTATAACTCTGTATGCAGAAGTGGTGCTCCAAAATATATGTTGATCAGCTAGTAGGTGTTTGAGATTAGATATCTCTGGAATACTGATTTACTTCAGCTTGTCTTTATGATAATAATAATAATAACCAAGAACACTCAAGAATTTTGTATGCATACATAAATTACTTTGGAATTAAAACAAAGAGCGAGATTTGTATTTCACTTTCTATCTGGTCACATCCAGAGGCTCTAGAGCTATTAAAAGGATACTCACATCAAAGAAGACTATTCTTGATATTAGCTGTCTATTTTGAGAATAGGACTGTTTATTTAACTCTGAATGAAGTTTAGGACAGGCATGATTGGCTTAAGGAGAACAGCGGAAGTAATAGGGTTTCATCTGTTGTTTGTATGCAAAGTTAATGATGAAAAAAACTAAAAAAAAATCTCAAGTTTTGGAGTATCAGATACAAAGAGGCTGTGATGAATACTTTGGTCATTCTGTTCTTTTCTCAAAATATTCTTAAAATAATTCTTTTCTCAAAATCAGCTTCATTGGTAATTCTCTGAAAAGCAGAGAAGATGAAAAAAGGGTACCCTCCATTTAAATATGCCAACCTTAGATTAAGAACTTCTTTAGTAATTAAATGCTTTAAGTAGATTTTTTTACACCTTTGAAGTTTTAGTGAACTTTCTTATTTGGCAGGCAAAATATTAATCCCACTCAAAGAAAAACCTCCTGTTGACTTTAAGGGTGAGGTTTTCAGCTATTGAACAAATCCTAGAAAGCTGTGCATTCAAATATGGTTTAAGAGATTAATGGCCTCACTGCTGTACAGCCACTCAGTATTTTTAGTAAGCTTGGTTTACTAGACGCAATTATATTAGATTATGAGTACTGACAACATATAAGAGCATTAAAATCTTGCTTTACACTAAGTACCACACTTCAAGGATGAGGACTATTTTCTATCCAAACTTAATGTCCTGCATATCAATCCTGGTAGATAAAAAGACGCTGAACTAGAGTAGCTTATCTTACAGTCACCTGTGCATTCAGGCTGTACAGTGTACAGCATTGTACTGCCATCTGAAAATACAATTATTGTCTGTAGTTGGGTTTTACTGGATGCTTGTGATAACTGATCAGAAAGAATCAGAAAGCTGGATTTGTTATGCTTCAGCTTCATTCTTTTACATCTATAAAATCAACTTATCAGTGATGAATTGGATTGAGCGTACTCCCTCCTGTCAAGTTTACAGACAGAATCAAATTGAGGAGAGCTGCCAATACATTGCATGGTAAAGTATGGCTGGATGGTAAGAAACAACAGGCATTAGATGAAACAATTGAATCATGATCAGATATAAGATGAAAATTTTCATGATGAGGACAATGAGGATATACAGTCTGCATTTCAAGACTGCCTGGTATCATCTAAGACAGTGTTAATAGCAGACCAATGCTGAGTAACAGAAGCACAGTCACGTCAATCCCAGCCACTCACAGGGAAGAGTAACCTCTTTTATGGCATGGTGGCATGGGGCAGAGCCAGGACAGGTGCCTAAATTAAGCAAGAAACTATTCCATACCATACAGCATCATGCAGAAGCCCATCAAATTGTAGGTTGTTGGCTGGGGGCAGCCACTGCTCAGGGATTGTGGGACAGTTGGTGGGTTGACTGATCTGTTTGTTTGTTTGCTCATGCATTAGACATTAATTCCTACTGAGAATAGAAGATTGACAGGATAATCAGAAATGCTGTACCTCAGAGTTCTGAATCCAAAATAGGGAGAGCCACATATAGCAAGACACAGGAGCTGAAAATTTCTCTCAGGCACAAAAGCTTATGTATTGATATAGGAAGTACAGTGGTGTTGATATAGGTTGGCATAGTGATAGGTATGACAGTGTGACAAAAAAATTTGTAAGCATGGCTGATAACTTTCCTGAAGTGCTGCATAGCATCTGAGACTCCCACAGAATTTTAATGATGAGTGAAGTATGGGAAATACATAAAGAATTTACAGAGACAAGTCACGTTGCCATTATAAGACTTGTCTAAAGCATAAACACTTTTTTTGAATTTTGAACCATTGAGCAGCCAGATTTTCAATATTAAGTGAGCCTGTATTACTTCGTCCTCAAGTTATACCACTGCTGAAATTTGAGTAATTATCAGAACAACTTTGGCTTTAAAAAAGAAGCTTTTTTCCCTATTTTTTCTCATTTGAGGGCCAGAGAGTGGTGAGTGGTGTAAAAGATGCAGGAGGTTGTTTTGATAACATATATAATATAATATAATATTAGCTTATATTGCATTTCAACAGGTAAGGTGATCAGGTGTGCATTTTCTTATGCTCAAATAGGAATTCTGTGTCTGTTAGAACTTAATTACTGAAATAAACATTACCAAGAGCTATTCTCATATGACAGTAGGTAAACTTACTATTCCTTCCCTAGACCATGTCCTAGAAAACATCTGATGTATGGTGAGACATTAAAAAGGAATGAAATTAAGTACATGTTTAACTTTGCCTAAACTTTTGCATTCTTCTTTTAAGGATTTTGTTCAATGAATAGAATATGCTAGAAATTTCACACTTTATGTTAATATTTTATGTAGGCACTTTAGAACATGATTTTATTTTTACAGTTGTTACCAAAGCATTAAAATTTCTGTGCTCCAAACTTAGCTGAAGTAAACATGAATCAACAAGCAACGAGCTCATTTATTTATGGCAGCTTACAGTGTTTTCACTGAGTTGAAACTGAAATCATGCTTCTTTCTTTAACACTTAGTTTAGACATTTTGCACAAGTAGAGTTAACACAATATCCTGTGCTGTGATATTTGTGTGCAATGTAGACACACAAGTTTAAAAAACGAACATGTGCTATGTAAGTTTGATTACATGAAGAATTTAGTATCTACCATTTTTTGCACTGTGAATTTATTGGTCTACAAAACAGGCAGAATAGATTTACATGAAGAGAATATGTTGTTTATTAATAATGACCTTGTATGCATCTTAAACATACAAAGTAATCTTCTGGGAAGTTAAAAGGTGAGAACATTAATTTTTGTAAATGCATTTGCACTGAACTAAAAAGTGTCACTTGAATATTAAAAAAAAAAGTTGTAATCAGACCAGTGTATCCTAGAATGTCACCAACATCAAGTTGTGCATCGTACATGGAAAAACTGAATTATACTTGCAAGTAAATAGAATAATATGTTATAGGTTAGCAGAAAAAGTATATTGACTAGCCCAATAATATTGGTGTGAACATGAAGGTAAGTCAGAATATGTTTAGAAGTTACATGCCACAATATGGTAATAATTGGTAGTAATCACAAGTTTTATTAGCTTACAGAAGTTGCTCTTCAACTGATAGAAGAAATCTCAGTCTGGTGTAAGATTTTCTGCATAAATGTATTGTCAGTAGTATGTAAGTGGTCTGATTATTTCATTAGTGTGGTCTCTTCTAGACTATAAATCCACGACCTTATAAATGAATAATAATTAATTTAATTGCTTTCTTGAAGTGTGTGTTGTAGTACAAATTCGGGTTATATGTGAGGATGCAGATCAATATGACCATAATGTTGTGTTACCTGCACTAATCACTGGGTCTGGAGATCATCGTGTTTTAGCAGAATAACATTTGACAATTTGTGAACTGTGAGGTGGATGTTTATAATCCACTCTAGTTCTTATCATTTAATCCTGCATGTTGTGGATACCCGCAGTGTCTAAAGAAGTTAGTAGGAGGTGCATATACATAACAGTATTCACAATTTCTAATGAAGGTAGTAGGAAGTGCATATACATAATGGACATTCTCATAAAAGTTAGTAGACATCTAGTTTCAGATATGAAATTGAATGACAATCCCATAATTAAATTAAGAAGCCCATCCAAAATAGATATGCTTTAAGGTATATGTAAAATTGAATGGAACGTTAAGAAATAGGCCTGTTTTATTTAGTGATGTTGAGTATCTTAGTTGAAGAATCTGTAATTTTGGAAGCATTTATATCTAAGCAAATCACTAAAACTCTGTTGACAGCAATCACATTTTAGCCACTAGTTTATTCCAATTTATTCTTGTAATGTACAATATGCTGAAAATATAAGCTTATATTGCATTTCAACAGGTAAGGTGATCAGGTGTGCATTTTCTTATGCTCAAATAGGAATTCTGTGTCTGTTAGAACTTAATTACTGAAATAAACATTACCAAGAGCTATTCTCATATGACAGTAGGTAAACTTACTATTCCTTCCCTAGACCATGTCCTAGAAAACATCTGATGTATGGTGAGACATTAAAAAGGAATGAAATTAAGTACATGTTTAACTTTGCCTAAACTTTTGCATTCTTCTTTTAAGGATTTTGTTCAATGAATAGAATATGCTAGAAATTTCACACTTTATGTTAATATTTTATGTAGGCACTTTAGAATATGATTTTATTTTTACAGTTGTTACCAAAGCATTAAAATTTCTGTGCTCCAAACTTAGCTGAAGTAAACATGAATCAACAAGCAACGAGCTCATTTATTTATGGCAGCTTACAGTGTTTTCACTGAGTTGAAACTGAAATCATTCCTAATGGGTTTTACTGCTGGACTGTAATTTCTAGTACTTATAGCAGTTAGCAATTACATGTTTTCTTCATATCACAGTGTTCCTCAAATTGACCTGTGGACTGAAGATTTCCCAGTTGTGGCACAGGGGAATACTTGTCTGATGTCTTCCAGGCGGTTCATTTTGGCATAGTGTGTTCATGTGGGGAAGACTCAAGGAAGAAAAAGTTCCTGGTGTAATGAAACTCACATGGAGTTGATTAAAGTTAATTTATATTTGAAGTGGCTTATCCAGAAGATGTCAACTTCAGGATATGATTCAAGGTAGGCTTCCTCATGTGTTCTGAGATAAATCAGCTTCTTGAGGATCTGCATTTGTCACTATACCATGGAGGTGCAGCTTAATGAGTTTTTAAATTATATATTTACTGAATAAATACAAGCAAATTACAATGTATATTCTACTTTGCCATGCCAGACACAAAAGCGCAGAATCATAAATCAGCCACAAAACAATATTTTGTTCCTAAAAGAGGCTTGACATTTAGAATGTAATCCTTGATCTCTCCATTGTGAAAAGTAACTCAGTTTCTCATAACAAAGTAGCTAGTTCTATGGGTAAAGGGAAAACAAGTATAATTCCTAAAAATAATTATTTTAAGCACAAAATTGCAATCTGACATACAACCGTGAAGTCCATAGGCTATTAGTATTTTGGAGTTGAATGACAGTTATGATAAGCCACAATTAAGTAACAGTGATTAAAGTTTATCTATGTTTAATTAATAGCTATAATGCAAAAGACAAGATAGTTGTACCCTCTAGACTTGACTCTCGTACTGTTGCAAATTCATGTGGAGTTACTCTGATAAATCAGAAGAGTTATTCATTTACACAACAGCAGGAGAGAAAGATTAAATCCTGAAGTTTAGTGTTTGCCTCTAAATGTTTAAATGTAATATTTTCTTTTTACTTTTGAATACTTAAATGCATCACTATTCATACACTTTTCAGCTTATAGTTCATGTGAGTACGGCAGAGAAACTCTTCTCCTGAGATTCCATCACAGAAACATTCATAGCAGGAGACCAAAGACTTGTGCAAGCGCTGAGAATATGACTGATTTGATAAATATTATTATATTATTTAGCTCTAAGACTAAATGGGTACTTCTACGTTTCACAGGTTTCTAATATCATGCTACAATTTTGATCAGAAAGGCATGAAAAATACTTATTGATTTTTCCTGTAATTACTGCTAGTCTGCTTTTTGTATCCTGCAGGATCTTGTGCTAATGGTTATGCCTTACACAGTCCATTGCTTTCTAATGACTTCTTCATTTGAGATTTGAACATTCTCAACTACATGCTTTTGTTATCTTGAAGTAATGTATAATGTAAAACAAACGTATTTTTTCAAGCTCAAATGTTATTTGTAAATAATCTTGGAGATATGTGCCTGATAAGCTCATCATTTTTTAAATTATTTTCCCGACCTTGTTAATTACAAGCAATCATGTACAGTTTTCTCATTGAAGAAACAGGTCTGCATCCAACTTTACAAATTCGATACAACCTTATATTTATTTTAGACCTCATTGCTGGAAATTATTTTATATGGAGTATTAATCTCCAGAAAATACTAATCTCCTAATATATGAAACACTATGGCTATGAAATTGTCACCCCTAGCAGGTTCCCTGCTGAATTCTGTCACATTTGATGTCTCGAGAATGTATTGTCAGTTTTGCTTTGGGAATGCAATATTTTGTTCTGTGAGTTATCCCCTTCCTATGTAGAATTGCTGTTGCATAAGGTATTGTTAAAGAGGAGTGAAGGTGGCAGAAGCTGAATGCATCAGTGAGAACCCTTTGTGTCTGATGATCATGCTTTATCTCCCCACTCTGAAGGAATGCAAACTTGCTTTTTGGAGGGATTAGTGCATCTAGGTTCCAAACCAAATAATGAGTGATAGCATAATCATTAAAATGGTGATTGATTAAATTTTTCACTGTAGCTGGGCAAATCACTTTACAGGGCCCTACTGAGCACAGATATAAAATAAAAATTTGTATTTCCTTAAATTAATCCATCGTGACAGACAATACAAGTAGAGACAACGAGTAGATTTATCTCAGACTGGCTATTTGACTTGAAGACTGGAGTTAGTTACAGGATCAGAATATCTCAAATTGGAAGGAACTCACAAGAATAATCAAGTCCAAGTCCTGCATTCACATAAGACCACTGAAAATTCAAACTCTATGTCTACAGTTGTCCAAACGTTCTTTGAACTTCAGCAGGCTTGTTACCATGACCACTGTGCTGGGGAGACTGTTCCCTGCCATTACCTCAGGTCCTATCAATCACTGTCATAAGAGAACACAGCTCAGCTTTGCCCCTCCACTCCCCTTGTGAGAAGCTGTAGGCCATCACGAAGCCTCACCTCTGTCTCCTCTTCTCTGGGCTGAACAAAACAAGAGGCCACAGCTGCTTCCCATATGCCATGCCTTCTGGACACTTCAACATTTCTGTAGCTCTCCTTTGGATGTTCTCTAATGGTTTTATGACTTTTCTATACCGTTCTGCTCAAAACTGAACACAGTGCTCAAAGTGAGGCAGTGCCAATACAGCACAGAATAGGGCAGTCCCTTACCTTGACCAGCTCACAGTGTTCTGTCTGATGCACCCCAGGGTATGGCTGCCAGAGCATACTGGTGATTCATATTCAACTTACCATCAAAGGAAAAGAATAATGTTCACCTTAACTAGCAAAATCAAATTAAAAGCACTGTTTGTCCTTCCTAAGCTAATAGTAGGCTTTTCACTTCTGTCCCAACCTATGTACACAAATCAAAGGGAATGGAGTCAGGGGAAGAAACTTCAAGTCCTTAATTTCAGCTAGGAATGAATAGATCATAGTTTTTCACAGAATTTGTGTAAAGAAAATAGCTGTCGCAAATGTTATTCTGGTCAGCCTTCTAGTCTTTATTGTCCTTGATTCAGCTCTTGATTTTCCCACAGGGTCATGGTGACCTCCTAGCTGATTTAGGCCTCTAAGGTAAAGGCACAAAGTTATACAATGTCAATACTTCCCCTATGCCTATTCATTCCCTTATAGGGTCCACAAATGCTAGTCTGAATTAAAGAGAAAAATAACAAAATAGGACATTCAGATATTACAGCAGAAAGGTTATATAGAAAAGCAGTGGAATTTCAAGGTGAAATGCACTTTATTCTGCTCAATATAGTCTGTTATAATACAGATAGCTATAGCTAAAGAAAAGGTTTACAAAAATTCCCTTAAAAATTCCTGGGGAAAAAAAGAATATATAATATGCACACAGTACACAACTTTAAAACTGTGTGTATTAGGACTGGATGAAAAAGAACAAAGCATCCAACTGAGAAAGGATGTTAGGGACTGGCAAAACACAGTATTTAACTATAAACAAAGAACAAAGGGAGGAAGTGGATGAAGCATCAATGAAAATAATGCTAAGTCAAATGGATACTCTATTAGTGATGAGTCTTACAGATGTAATATCTCAAGATGACATTCTCCAAAGAATGCTTTCCTCCAGTGATAACAACCAGACAGTTCTTAGCAGAACTATTTGGTTTAAAACACTCTTAGATATCCTTAGATATTCCTGAGCTTCCTTAGTGTAGTATATCAGCTGTGGAAGGGATATATAATGGTCATTTGGTTACTTACAAGACATGAACTGTTAAAGAGATCTGACTGTCTAGTGGCTGAGATGAACAAAGGAGAGGTGTGTAACAGATGACATGGCTGTTGAATGTTCAAACAGCGCAAGTGTTTCTTGTCCATTGTCCAACAAGAAACAGGCCAGGACAAAAAATGGGGAAAAAGAACCCAAATGATTGGTTAGCTGTACAGAAGACCGTTAAATACCTGAAGGGAGGACAGATATCCAAGAAAAGTTTGTCTTAATCCAGAATACAAATACTTTGCCTCACATTTCTGCAAAAAGTAGTAGCTTGAATAATTGTAATAATTTGATAATTGTGAACAATCTGAAACAGTCTTGTATGTGCTTTGTAAACCAATATCCCCTGAAAAGTGAACATTGGCAACACAACAGGTGATGCATCAGGATGTTTATTCCTGACAACTTTTGATCATGGAACCGAAGATGGTGAGAAAATAAATCTTGACTGCTCCTAACTGTAGACTGTCATGTTATCTCCCAGTGAGAAAGTTTCACAAGTATTCCTAGAAAGAATCAAAACAAACAAATAAAAGTTGTAAATGTAGATTAGGTTGTATTAGCATAGCACTTGAGAAATTTTTATTCTATTTCTCACAGAGGATGCACACCAGAAAGGGTGTTGTGGATATTAAATTACATTAGTGTTTTTAAATACAATATCTAAATAGAAGAGTTGCAAAATTAAATAAGTGATTTTATAAGGTAGTAAGCCTCAAAAACTAATAATTCTACAGAGGATATTATCTCCAATCCAGAATGGATTTCTACAGTTTCTGTTCCTTCTTAGGAAAAATACCAGGGAATTTCTAATTAATTAAGAAAAGCAATGAACAGGTGAATGGCACAGTATTTTTTATTCATTCACAGATTGCCTTAAAATATTTCTATTTCTAAAGCCCTACAGTGCTTGAAGAAAAAGCTTGATTTTTTTGAAGTAATTGTATCCAGTGTGTCCACACTCTCATTTGGATTTTATAAGTCACTCTAAGCTATGCTAACCACATTCTACTTCAAGAAATAGAGGATTTTGTGCAAGTTATATGACCTTTTTCAGCTCCAGACCCATAAATTTTGATCTAACAGCAGTGATGATCCGGGAAAAGAGGAAAATTGTTGATACTGGCTCTTTGAAAATTTCATGTGCCCTCAGGCTTTGCCTTGAGGCAAGACGCTTGGGTGAGTTACTATCAGTAACAATCACTTCTTTCTCTTATGTCTACTTGGTCAAAGTATCAGTGTGCACATCTGATTAACAGGCCACAGATCAATATATTTCATGAAATTCAAAATTTATTTTTATTTTAAAGATGAACTTTTAACTCTTATGATGAGCTCTAATACAGTCCTACGGTGAGTGTTCCTGTGGAACTGAAAAGAAACCACTCAGATGAATAAAATTAATCACATGTATAAAAGTTTGTAGAACTGAGCTGATGTAAAATACTGCTTCTTAGAGTAAGGGTGCCTTTTCTATGCACAAAAAATAAAAATTCTAACATTCCCTTATATTGTAAAGACATTAAGAGTACAGTTCAGAAAGAAGCTCCAATCTCACGCCGTGTCGAAGCACGAATTTCCATTGCAGTGCTTAGTGCTCCTATGAGATCCTATGAGATTACCTGGTGTATAAAGGACATGGTGAAGCATACCTACCATGTTGTGAGCAGACATTAACTCACATATTGTAAATTGCATGTAAACTAAAATTTAGCTTCTGACAGTGCAGTGCTACATTTGCTAGTGAATGTTTCTGAGAGACAAAGCTTGCTATGAATGCAGTTGCCTAGCATCTCACTCTCTTCATGGCCAACCTGAGTCCTGCTGCTCTGGAGACCAAGAACAAACACATAATATAGAGTCCTAAAGGTTTTGCAGGCCATCTCTAGACATTTTTCCAGTGCTCTACTGTACAACAGATCACCATAACTTTACTTCTGACTTGATATGCTTCTTCCCCAGTCCCTCCCAGTTTACTTATACATAGGAGCGCAAAGGCAAAGATTCAAGAGATATGCAGAAAGAGGTAGTTCTCCTTAACCAGAAAAATTTCTTTGCTTTCAGTATTTCTCTATGACAGAGTGTCTTGAATGTAAAATTTAAGCTGAAGTTTGACAAATTCTTGTTGAACTAAGGCATTTTGTGGGAAAATAAATAAATAAATAAATAAAAGTGAACTAACTGTTCACATTATTTCTCTGCTTAATTAACAAAGGAAATGATGCTGTTATGTACCATCACATCAATGTGATAAAAATATGGTCCTCCCTTTATTCAACCAAAACAAACAAAATTCAATGAGTTTACATTCTAAAAATGTATGTCTGAGCTACTGACAGAAATCCTCTTACCAACCACAGGATGGGCACCTTCACATTCATTCCATCTTAAAGTTTGTGAAATATACATTGATTCTTTACTGATTCAGGAGCATCAGCATGATTACCCTGGTTATTTTTGCGTTGTTTACATAACTTTTAACAACCTGATAGATATTGATAGAGCTATTAAAATGTATGTTTCATTTTGAAGAACAATACCAATAAACTCAAAGAACCTGACTGGATTTAATCCTGAATAGAAGAACAGAAAGGCAGGAGGATTTTGACCAAAACCTACAGTTTCACCTCACTCCCTGAATTTCATGCACACAAAGCCCAAGAAAGTTTAGCAAAGAAAAGCTGATACATCTCCCTTAACTATATTCTGTGTAGGGTACAGAGCAGTCCTGTAATAGGGTACTTACATCCTTTCCATAAATAATTATGCTGAAATCCAGAATGATCTCTTATTATCTTTATACAGCCACATCACAGGATACAGGCTATTATTAACTCAACACCTATGTAACCACAATGTGAAAAGGAAATACAGGCTCCCACACGTGAACCTACTGAATTCTCAGGCAAGTTTTTTGCCTGATCTCAGCTCCACAACAGTATGACAGAAGTCAGTAAGAAATTATAGTATAGTGATGAAGTTTGACTCTAGTAACCTGGAGGCTGGTGTGCTCCAGGGGATGTGGGAGTTTACTGTTTTTTTCTTCTTTATGGGTTTGTTATCAGTTATATTCAAACAATGATGATATGAAGTTTGAGCCTGAATCTGTGAGTCAGACTTCTCCAGATGGCTGTCTGGAGTGGCTAAAGCTGTATGTATCCCTGTTAGTAATTTCTTGTGCTCTTTTTTCCTAAATATTTAGCATTTATTGTCACAGTTAATACCCTCTATAAAATAGTGTTAAGCAAGCGTAGTAGCAAAGTGAAGTATTTTTGTTTTCTCTCTTAATTTTACATGCATTTTCAGAAACACTTCCAGATCAGCATTTCAAAAAGGTTGCTTTGATATATATGCAGGGAAGTGTGCAAGATTCTACACAAATGTTTGGAAATCCATCTCTGTCAAAAATGATAGTGTCAGTGCTTTTTCAGTCATAAACAAATATTGTCAATATGTGTGCTTTTCAGCATAATTATTTGTTAGCTGTTTTGTCACATTACTACAAAAACTGCCCCTAAAGTAATATCTCCTATTTTATTATGCTGGACCATGATGTCAGAGGCAGATGTTGGTGGTATGCAGCTGAGGTGGAACCTTCCCACCAATATTCCATTACATTTTCTTGCTGTGTCACAGGTGGCAGCAGAGGAGCATTCTCACAGAATGATCCATGATGTGGAAATGCTTATGAAACAAAAGCGTGGAACTAAATTCCTCCATGAGGAAAAAATTGCACCCACTGACATTTATTGATGCTTGCTGAATGCTTATGGAGACCAAACAGTGGCATGTGAGCACAGTGAGGCAGTGGGTGGTGTATTTCAGCAGTGGTGACAGTGACAGATTTTTAATACTATGGCATGCAGGCTCTTGTTCATTGCTGGTGAAAATGGTTAATGGTGGTGACTACATTGGAAGATAATGTTTTGTAGAGGAGAACTTGCTCTACCAAACAGTGCTATTGTGCCCTTTGTATCTGTTGTTGTTTCCATGGAAATAAATTGGAAGCATTACTTTTGGAGTGGCCTATATGAATTCTTGTGTGGATCTCTGCTGGAACAACCAGCTTTTTCCAGACTAGCTGATGCCCAGAATAATGTCTTACATTTTAACTTGTTTTCTCACTGCTGCTTGTAAGCAGAAATTTGCCCCTTATCTGTGAGTCTTCAGCACAACCACAATTATCTGTAAATTAAAAACAATCAAATAAAGAAAAAAAACCCACAACTCTCAGCTGAGTATTTTGCCAATGACAAATTAATATTCTAAAACACTGCTACTGCCACATATGACAAGATAGTGATTAACCTTACTATATTCTTTAGTGTAAAGCAATGAGAGAAACTATTATTTCAGAATGAAATTTCACCTTTTTTTTTTTCTGTTAAACACACTTTTCTTTGACAATATTTACTTCTCAGCTAGCAGTTTACCAGTCCATGAAGATATTTTTCAAATATTAATTTCATTATCAATTTCATGTAACAAACATTTATCTTCTTTTAACCACAGTGGGCTGTGTGACAAGATGAAGCATTTCAACAGCAGTCTTTACCCCCTTGTGAAACAGCATTTCTCTCAGTATGACACAGATCTTAGCCTCTTCATCAGCACTTGTAAAACAGTTGACTCATACACCTGATTCTTCCCATGCTTGTCTCTTGTAAGATTGCAAGCTACCTTCTCCCCCCAAAAGTCAAGGTAAAATGAAGTAAACAAACAAAAGGCCTGACACTCTAGTAAGCAGATAGCCAGAAAAGAGCAGTGCACAACCTGGAGCTCCTCTGATTTCTCTGAATTGCAGAGGTACTCCCTTTTCACCTGATTTATTTTAAATGTTTCGTTTTCAGATTGCTTATTTTGTGGAAATATTGCCAGCACTTAATCTAACTGCAAGAATTCTGCCATTGAAAATGTTATTTTTTATAGAAAATATTTCTGCCATTAATACTTGCCCCTAGAACTTGTCTAGAGAACATATAACATGGTCTAGAGTATAAGCTAGTTAAAAAAAAAAAAAAAATCAGGGTTCAGAGACTGGGATTATCATCTAGCAGCCTTCATAACATAGACAGTGTCAAAAAGTTATATCATTTTCCAAGGAGATCTGGGAGAACCCAGCTACATGCAAGATAATTCCTTCTTTCCTTCCCATACCTGTTCCCTGTTCAGGCTAGCAGAGTACCCTCATTTAACCTCAGGTTGATTTCAGTATTTTACTTTCAGGGTGGAGTTCTACTATGATTATTTTCTGTAAACTGCGTTAGAGTGAGATTGTGAAATAGAGGTGAGAGAACTCAGCTGTGTAATTCTGTCACAGTGAGCAGTTTCAAGGGATCAGAATCTTTGTTATGATTTAGGGTGAGTCACTTTGGAAACTGTCCCAATTTACGTAGAAATCTTTTACTTTTTTTGAGAAGTCGAAGTATTGCATGACAAACAAAACTGCAAGACACACATGGATGTTATGGAGAATAATAGAAACATTCAAATGGCTATTTAATATAGTAGGTCTTTAAGGAGAAAAAAAAATTACACTGGAACAGAGTGTGCTGTTCCAATACACACCAGTGAGCACTTGATCATTAGTTACACCAACTTCAGTGCTGTTATTTATGGTATCAGCCAGGCACCTCAACTGCTGTGTAACTTTAATATGAGGAGACAAGACTGTAGAAGTCCAAGTACTGTGAATTACACAAACTTTATTTCAAATATATTATTGAACATTATTTCATATTCTTCGTATTCCATTGCCAGTTGTAGTCAATTTCTATCTTGGTCCTTTGCAGAAAAAAATAACACTTCATTTTAAAGGAAATCTTGTCAAAGAGTTTCCCATTCAAAAATCACAGCAATTAAGACAAGTAAATATCACTTTTCCTTAATCAGAGGAAATGTTCCACTTTAGGCAGCCCCCTTCTATTTTCGCATCGAATCACATCCTAATCTAGAGAGCCTACAGTTCAGCACTTCAGCTGGTTGCATTCTTAGTATTTAAAATCAGGTCTTCCTCCTCCCAGTTTGTTTAGCTGAATGATTTGTTCACATTATGGCAGTGTTTGTACTTACTGCTTTGTGGAGAGTTTGCTACTGATCAACACACTTGAAATTATCATTTATCATTGCTACCTTCAGAAGTAATTTAAATAAATGTATGGTGAGGTTTGCATTGTGCACCCAGCCTGGTTATAGAACAGTTAAACTCACTCTGGAAGAATATAAGCAATAACTTGATTAACTTACGGTATCAGATGTCCAACTATACTGCAGTTTGAAGGAGAGAAAAGTTTAAAAGGCAATGAATGGCTTTAAATTAAAAGACTAAAATAACAGCAGTCTCCTCTTTTAACTGCAATCTGCGGTTAAAGGTAAATATACAAACAAGTTTTTTCTAGGTTCTGATCTAAGAATATCTCAAAATAACCTTTTTTTCTATATAATTTTATTGTAAATATTCTACAATTTTTTCAAAATCATTTCCATTCTTTCAAGCTACGTTTATTTCTGAGGAATATACTTATTTTCTTTACAGCATGTTTTCTATTTTGAGAAATCAAAACTGTGTTTCAAAAATTGTATTGTTCCACTTTGTGCTAAAAGAAATTTCTCCATATAAACAATTATTTTCTCTCACAGAAAGCCCCAAGGTTTTTCCTGCATGACTTCATACGTTGGACTGCAGCAGATTCTTGTATCAATGAATCTAATCTCTCAGGATCCCCAGGAAGATCCTTATCCTTATGGAAGCCAGGATCAATCTTGCAGAATTAAACTAGGTTGCTTTCCACAAGAATCTCTTGGCTCCAATACTATGTATATGTTTTGCTACAAAGAAGAGGAACTACGAACTTTATTCAATTTAATGACAAAAGCAACTTAACATAGGAGTAACTATAATAAAAAGGATTTTAAAATTAAAAGGAAAAATGATAGAACAATGAGCAATTCAGACTGCTTTTTTTCCAGGACTGCCAATCTTTGACATCTTAAGCCATTGTGAAGAGAAGGTGCCATGATGTCTGTTAGACCTGCCCACTGTAGAACAGTCTATTTAATTAGCCATTGCAGTGTATGTGTACCTCTTTTCATTCTGTTCTATGTTCCAGATTTCTTAGAGAGATATTTCCCATTTTTTTTAGTACAGTGAGGAGCGTCTATCATGTGTTACAGCAATTCAGCATGAGGTTATTGTGGAAGGCAAGGCCACACAGTCAATTGAGCAGAAAGAAGACATTAAACTTCAGCTACAACTTGCATAATTTATCACAGAGAACTAAATCCCGTGTTCCCAGTAGAAGAATTTCGGTTGTATTTTTTCCCCCATAGTTGCAAATTCTTATAGGAAAATAGTCTGAATTCATAGTATATTACTGATACTTAGAAGGAGAGAGGAAGACAAAGAGATATTTCTAAGATTTTTGCAAACTGATTTCAAGCTGAAAAGGAAGAAGTCACAATCTTCTTCATCTTCAAAAAGTTGTATGTGATGGAGGAAGGAAGGAAGGAAGGAAGGAAGGAAGGAAGGAAGGAAGGAAGGATATAGTTTAAAAAATAACTGATATACTGTCATTTCTCAACAATTTTCTCTCGTTACAATTTTTTCATAAACATAGATCTTTTTATAGACACATGCACAAATTCTGTAGTGCAATATAACAAATTTTCTTAATCTTAATTAAATAAAAATAGATAAAGAAAAACATGGAGTATGCAAATAAAGGAGTTGCTGAGGTAGTCTTTAACTATAGTCACTAGTAGGGCATTTAAAAAAATAAATACTTGCTTAGTGTTTATGTAATAGCTACAGTCTTCTCCTATTAAAAAAGAAAATAGTCATTAGGAATTTCTGCATTATGTTGTAGTGCTTCACTGAAACTGTTGTGTGTGGCTTTTACTATTTTCACTGAATTATATAGGAAAGCCTCCTACTTTATAATGCAGATTGCGTGTTAGTTCTTTAAGGCCTGTTATATTACTGACCAAAATCACATGTGTTTTCACACCTGAAAGCCTTTGATAGACAAATTATTTTGTAGGCCAGTTACTTTATGTCATCAATGTAATCAGTAATGCACAATAAAACATAGTATGAATGTTAAGTAAAAGCTTGCCCAAATATTCAGAGCTCTAATCTGCTGAAATGCTAGACTGATGGAAAATGTTAAAAGAACCTGTCCACTAAAAGGAAAGATGACTGATACTCACTGAAGTGATGGATAGAGCTTAAATTGTAGAGCTGCAAGAAATCTAAGCAAGTAAATTACCAGGGGGCTTGTAGAAGTGTTTCAAGTCCACACTGAGACCAAAACAGGAGAGATGATAGAGCTCTGCCTTTACTTGAGTGAGGACTAGATATTAGACTCTGGAAAATACTGTGAAGCGTTGCTGCTGCCGCTGCTGCTGCTGCACAGGGTAAGGGCAAGTGCATGAGGCACTTCCAAAGGCCTGGGACAGTAGCTCTTGGTAGCAAGCACTACTACTCTCAACAGTTTCACTCACAGCAGCAGGAATAATGCGTGTAACTCGCTGGTAATCTCTTCTAGATCTTTGTCCTGATTCCAGGTCTTTCTGTTCTCCCTCTTCTGTCTTGTGGCAAAAAAGGTCCTTTCATTCCATTCCATGGAATAAAACTGAGTTTTGTCACCAATACTGAGAAGCTCAGAGCTAGCTCTAGTTTTAAATCTACCGTAATTACAGATGACAAATTTAAGAATATGCTGTAAGTATCTGTTCTGTGCACACAAAAGGGCCTGCAAATTTTCAAGAGAATTATAATGTTTACACTTTTCTGCTAAGGTTTTGCACATTCTGTACTGAGTTTCATTTATTCTGACCTGGTAAATTCTGTGAACTGAGAGAAGGAGAACAATTACAGCATTAATTGCCAAATAACAAAGCTGCTATCCCTTAAAGCAGTTCCAGAGGTCAGGTCTACCAGTGTGACCTAGCAGCAGTGGAGACTTAAGAGCATACTGAGCTGTATCAACAGGATCGTAGAAAATAAATGAAGGACAGTCATTATGCCACTTTACTTGGCAGTTGGCAGAACACATATGGATTCTTGCATTCAGCTTAGGCCCCCCGGATAACAAGGATGCTGATAATCTGGACTGAGTTCAGTGCAGGGTCAACATGATGGCTGGGGGGATGGGTTTGGCCTGTGAGGAGATGGCTTTGTCCAGCTTGGAGCAGAGATGGCTGCAGATGGGACTAAACAACAGCCCTTAGTGCCTACAGGGAGCAAAAGCCAGGCCCTTCATGGTGAAACACGGATGAGAGACAGTAGGCACAGATCAAACAAAGAGAGCTTCCAGTTGACTATAACTAAACAATTTCCAATTTAAGGATTACCAACCATTGAAATAGATTATACAGAGAGGTCATTTCCATCTTCTGAGGTTTCCAATTCTTAGCTGGTAAAGTCCTTAGTACAGACCCTGTCTGGAGTGAGATTCCTCCAAGGTCCCTTCAACTTGACTAAATCTGTCATCTGACAGTCTGCTTCAGACAGAAAATACAGTGGGTTAAGTAGAAATGATAGTGAGCAGAGCAAAATAGAAATAGATGGACAGAAACAAGCAGATTCAAAATATATTATTTATATGTTGGCTTTATAATCATTTGTTTATTACTAATTTCATTCATTCTGAATGAATGTCCATAGCAGGTGCTTCAAAGGTATTTGTAAGAATTAAACAATCTGTTATTCTCTTCTTCAAGAAAGGTTTTCTACTGGTGGTGTGTTTTTTATGCTTGTTTGTTGGTTTGATTTTGTTGCTGTTGTTGTTTTTGGGGGATGGGGTGGTAAGCAGATGGGAAATTGTTTGTAGCATGGCTTAACATTATTCAGAAATATTAATTTGCCAGGATAACTTGGATTTAAAACTGTTAAAGAAATCCAGCAGATAATACAGAATGAGTTTCCTTAGTTTCGTTCTAAATGGATTAACAAGGACAGGATCAAAAGCAGCAGACTCAAGAAAAATTTTGATGATTCTTGATACAATTCAAGTTTTAAATTAATGTCTGGTGTTGAATTATCTGCCCTATATCTGTTTGCAATAAAATGCAATTTTTTCTATGATTTGTTGTTCCCTCACATATTTCTCAGTTGTTCTTTCCCTCCTAGTTTATTTAGGCTGTGCTAGTTCACTGTTCTCAACTGGTCTCACTTTATAGAGGACCATCATTTTGAATGCTACCTACTTCTCCTGAATCACTGAATTCCTTTCTCTACTCCTAAAGATAAATACATAAATAAATAAATAAATAAAACAAAGAAGAGAAAGAAAAAAAAAAAAGGGAAAAAGGGAAAAAAAAGAAAAAAAAGGATTTTAAAATTTTATTCCAGAGTGACCATAGATATGATGGTTAAGATGCCTGGAAGACTAGAGTGACATTATATCTTCCTCTCTTGTAGTGACCATGTTGTACTTAGATTAGCTCAGTAATAACTGAAAAGTCTTGTACAGTCCAAGAGCTGAGGTATTATATTGACAGCTGTTAAGACTTCTTTCCTGATGTGATTTTAATGCACTGATTTGACAAAGAACCTTATCTGGAAGAGGTGCTAAATTCATCAGTTTAATGTATGAGTGGAATCCATGCAAATGTAGGATAAACGTAGCATGGTTGTACTGTGCTTTTAGAACATGTTATTTCACATCTGTGTTAGTTTTTTAATCCTACTTAGTTGAACAAATAGTGGTTATTTGGTACTTTTTTACTGGTAAAAATTATTTTAATTACAGTCCAAATTATTTGGCCAGATCATGAAGCAACTAACACAGTACTAATAGGCAAGTAGGTATATGTGCACATCAAAACAAAGGTGCAATAAACATTGACAATTTAAATGTAATGGTCAATTAAAATAAAAATAGGACCAAAGGTACTATGGTAAAAATAGCTGTGTGGACTATTAAATTTGAGCGTATCCAGTGTATGGTTTCATAATATGCATAAGTATGCTAAGTAACTTCAATCTGGTCAGAAACCTGTGGCAATATCTGTTAACTGCCTGCTATTGTCATTCTATTGCAGTTACTTTTGAAAAGCACAGTCAGCCTTTGGCATGGAGGCAATAAATGTATTGTATCCTTTTTCAGTTTCGGTATGAAACAGAGTACTGAGTTTGCATAGTGGAAACTATTTTCACCTGCTGAGACAGGTGAGAGAAACACTGGCAAACAGAATGGGAGGAGAGAAACACTTGCACAATACTAAAACCAGAGGAGGTGCAAACCTCAAAGGACTTTTCTGGCTTCACATTTCCAAAGCAGTATAACTGTACAGTATGCTTTACATACAACTAATTATGACTAGACAATACAGTTGATAAACAATTGGTTTTGTGAACACTAAATTCAAAGAAAAGATTGGTCATGTCTGCATTGAGCTTTTTTAGTTGCAGAAATTTCAAAGTATGTAATTAATTTAATTAATAAATTTAATTTTAATGTAAATTTAATATCTTTATTGATGATCTAGATGAGGGGATTGAGTACACCTTCTTGTAGATATAGATTGTAGATGACACCAAGTTAGGAGGAAGTGTTGATCTGCCTGGGGGTAGGGAGGACCTACAAGGGATCTGGACAGGTGGATGGCTGGGATGAGACAAATGGCATGAAGTTCAAAAAGACCAAGTGCTGAGTCCTGCACTTTGGTTGCAACAGCCCCATGCAATGTTACAGGCTTGGGGCAGAATTGCTGGAAAACTCTGCAGAGAAAAAGGTCCTGGGGGTGTTGGTCGATGCTCAGCTGAACATGAGCCAGCAGTGTGTCCAGGTGGCCAAGAAAGTCAATGGCATCCTGGCTTATATCAGAAACAGCGTTATCAGCTGAAGCAGGGAGGTGATCATTACCCTGTACTCAGCCCTGGTAAGGCCACATCTTGCATACTGTGTTCAGTTTTGCATGCCTCACTACAAGACACTGAGGCCCTGGAGCAAGTCCAGGGAAGGGTAACAAAGCTGGTGAGGAATCTGGAGCACAGGTCTCACGAGGAGCAGCAGAGGGAACTGGGATTGTTTAGTTTGGAGAAGAGAAGGCCCAAGTGAGATGTCATAGTCCTCTACAACTGCCTGAAGGGAGGTTATGGAGAGGTGAAAGTCAGCTTCTTTTCCCACATAACTTATAATAGGATGAGAGGAAATAGCCTGAAGTTTCAGCAGGTAAGGATCAGGTTGGATATCAGGAAAAGCTTCTTCTCCAAAAGAATGGTCAGGCACTGGAATAGGCTGCCCAGGGAGGTTGTTGAGTCACCACCTCTGGATATATTCAAGAAACCTGTAGATGTGGTATTAGGGAACACGATTTAATGGGCATTATTGGTGGGAGGTGGATAGCTGAACAAGATGATCTTAGACATCTTTTCCAACCTTAATTGTTCTATGATTCTATCATTCTATAATTATGAAAGAAAACACACACACCAGTTATTTTAAAGAGAGCAAAGGATTGCTTGGAATGTTACTGAGAAAGATAGACGTCCTTATGCTACTGAGATTTGAAACCTGTGTAGAAGCAAGACAATATGAACAGCTGACAAGTTATGCTATTGCTGTTGTGTTGTTTTATCCTAATTCCCTGCAGTGAGTTTTCTTGTTAGGTGAGCTCTTTTGTCAGGCTCTCCCAGCTCTATTTAACAGGCTTCTACTTGTTCCAGAATTTGAGAGACGCACCCAACACATAGTCAGTGTTCCAGTGTTCCCATCATTGGTCACGTTGACACTGGCTTCCTCCCAAATCAAATGTGAATGCTTTACTTTTCTCCTTCTTCTTCTTGTTCTTCTTCTTGTTCTTGTTCTTGTTCTTGTTCTTGTTCTTCTTCTTCTTCTTCTTCTTCTTCTTCTTCTTCTTCTTTTAAGTCTCTGTGAAAGAAAATTTTTAACAGTATACTACAAGGAGAAAAATGTTTAAAATAGTATGTAACATATATTTCCCCCATTTAAAGTATTCAAAGTGCCTAAAGGAATAAAAATCTAAAAGGACCACATAGGAGACCCAGTAGAAATCATGAAATGTGTATTTTTTAAGGCAACAATTCAAACCAAATAAAAGCACATAGTACAGATCACTGGCACTGATTAAATGCATTAGGGTTACTCAGCAAAGACTTCTCGCTGGCCCTGGTTCAGCAAAGCACTATAAATGACTAATTAAGGACACAAGTGTAGAAACATTATTTAAGCTTCTGAATAACCATGTTGGTGCTCACAGCATCTTACTGAATAAGGGCTTTGAGTAAATATTAGTTAGGAACTTCATTGGTGTAAAATATTACACTCAGTTTGCTAGAAGGGTCATCCGTCAATCTCATGGTTGTTTTTTTTCTTGTGTTTTATGTGTTCCACAAGGAAAACACTCAATTTCCTCCTCTATGGGGAAGAATTTGAGTGGAGAAGCCAGTTAAGATCTATTTAGATCAATTCTATGCTTGCATTTGACACAGATAGAACTTGTTTATACAATTCGGTTCTGTCTCACAGAGTCTAGGATCCCAGCAAAATAAAGTGTTGTAAATGCCTCTACTTTTATGAGTGCCTTGGTACATTATTTGAGGGCTAGAAATGAGAAAGACTGTATTATACAGCAATAGATTTCTGAGAAAAAAATATTTTGCATTAAAATGGCATCATATAGATGTTCATTGTTTCTAAACATTTCCAGATGAAATGTACAAATAGAGAGATGGCTTTCCTAGCAGCCAAGTCTGCAAATGCAACAGGGGATAGTCAAGCAAGAGTTATATAACTAATTAAAAACAAATTAATTTAATCAAAACCATTAAGCACTCATTACCCATGCAGCTGCATTATCTTATCTGTTTTACCTTTATCCTTTCCCCCTGCTGTATTGATTATACCCACCTCTAATTTCTTATCCTGAAAATAATTGTTCTTTTTGTAAAGAAAATGTATTCTATATTTGTCTACACAGTATCTGTCTTGGTCAAGTTTGGGCACAACTGTAATGCAAATAAAAACATTAATGAGGAAAAAAAAAACATATAAACGAAGTGCATCGGTACCATGTTATTTCTGTACGTTATTCAGTACAACCATTTGAATCTTTTCAGTTCACTCATTCAGTAGACAAATACTTCCCTAGCACTTGTGGTTGATCATAGTTTCTCTCAGTGTATAAAGCACAGCTTTTAGGATGGCATAAGTTGATTGACTTGAACAGGTGAGTAAAGATATTTTATTCAGTCAAGTAATCATCTTCTGAAATCGGATACCTTCAAAAGTGGGTGAGGTTTTTTGAGGAGCATTGGGAAACTTCGTATTGCTTCAGAACTTTGAAGATTAGGTTTATTGCAATGAAAGCCAGAGGGTTTACAAGTGAACATTAAAAACAGACAAGGTTTAATATGAAGAATAAATCTTAGAGACGCTGTATAAAATTTCTACTTTGGGATTATTACTTAATGACATGATGGAATAAAAGACTTTGCTTTTATTTGCATGACATTCTCACTTAGAACGAGTGCTTCAGGCAAAATCCTGGCTTGCCAGGCAATGTGTGCCAAGTAGGGAAAAGAACATGAGCAGCCTCTTCCTTTTCACTATGCACCTGTACAGGTCTGTGGTACTATGGCACCTCATGCTCAGGGCTAGACAAGGAATTTCACTGTTTAAGTGAAATTAAAGGCGTGGTTTTCATTGGTGTGCAGAAAAGTCTTCTCTATATAACCAGTATGCCTGTGGGAGACTGGCTGAGGCTATGTCTATACCACACTACGGAGTACCATAGTGGAAACCTCAAGCTGGCACACCAAGACGTGCCTAGTTCTATCAGCCTAGAGACACTATAGATACAATATGCTCTATTCAGAGTATTATGTATTGCCAAAAGACCTTGTCAAAAAAAAAAAAAAAAAAAAAAAAAAAAAAAAAAAAAAAAAAAAGCCCTAACACTTAATTCCTGCCAGCACAAAGAAAAGTGTATGCTAAATCTATAACTGGCAATAGGGGTCTGGGGAACATGAAGCAAAGATGATTAATTTGGCTGCACACCAGCTTGCAAACTGGAAAGGGAAGAGCCAGTTTCTGACAATTGAGGAGGGCAGGTACTGCAACAGTGTCCTCCAGAGCAAAGCTTGTTTTTGTGCTGCCAGCTCAGGAGTCTTTGTATAATATTCCTCCAAGTTTCAGGATAATTTGAAAATAAGACCCCACTTGCATCTCTGCTGCCAATAGTAAAGGTGCTTATAAAATTTCTGAAACCTAGGGCAACCCCAAAACTGAACTCCGTTAAGACAGCCTTCTGGTGCTCTTTTACAAACCTCAGAGTCTCTTGCCACACCTCTGCTTATGGACTGTAGCATATCTGTATGGGGCTGGCTAAAATGACATGAGATATTTGTGAGATCTGAGGATCTCTAGAGCAGTAACTTTAGTGCTTGCACTGGTTATCTGAAGGGTTAAGGTGACTGAATTCTTCACTAGGCGTTTAAAATTGTGTATTGTCAAAGGAGAGAGATGGAGATATCCAGAAAGCAGCTCATTACAATGAAGAGTAAGATTCTCAGATAGACAGGAAACTCCTTTTTGAAGTACCCATCTCTTCCTATGGATATAAAAAGGAAGTCCATGCACGTAGCTAGTTTTATGTACAAAAATTTTAGCTAACTGGAGTGAATGGAGATGAATCTCACAATGCTGACTTTTAAATCCATACTTTTCTTGACAATTTTCTGAATGAAAACTTCAGCATTTCAACTTATTTAATTGTTATTTTCTTTACAGTTCACTCTCTAAAATGGAAAAATGTTGATCCAATTTCAAAGATAATTTTTGAATGCAATTTTTGATCATCATTATAACAATATCAATAATAGTGAGCAAACTAATGCTTCATTAGAATATTTATCATTATATGAGGATTCACTAATGGAATCTAAGCGTTACAGAAAAAGAAAGCAAAATTATTTAATACGTAAACACCTTGAAAATTTTTACTCACCTCTCTGAACAAGAAAAAAAGTCTGGCTTCATTACGAACAAAAAAGAATTTGTCTTTGAATAGCAAACACAATTATCCAACAGAAAGAGCAGTCTGAACTTCTGCTTTATTTAATTATTTGTTTTCTGCAGTACTTTCCTGTGACATTTGATAGAGCCAAGCACTAACTCTAATGTGATCACAATTACTCCAAAGAGCTTTTTGTCTGAAATGTAGCACAGTTCCTCCTCAACCACATCAGAAGATCTTCAGTTCGGAAAGCTTTAATATCAAGATCTGAAAAGATGTAAAGGAGGTTACCAAGTGAAATCTGAGACCTCTCCGTATTACAAAGTGTACAAAGACATCTTGGATATTCTGACTTGTTAAGAAATGTAAATAGCAGGACATCCTTACTCCCTGTAAAGAATGAGGAAAGACCAGGCCTCCACTTGTCAACAACTTTTGTAAAGTCAATGAAAACCATCACTGGTTAGTCGGAGCAAAACTGTAACAAGCAGTGCCATTCCCCACATTTTTGAAGAAATGGAGATCAGCAAGTTCAGTTATCAGCACGACCTACAGACTTACACCACTAAACTATGTCCCTGAATCTGGAAAGAAGAAATATTTTCCAGCAATGTAGTCCACATTCACATCAATTTTCATGTTTGTGGAAAATACAGGCAAGAAATAGAAAGGAACATAAGATCTTCAGACTGTTATGAACCAAGCTGATAATAGCCATTGAAATATGACCCAAACTGTCACATTCAGCAGAAACACCCTAAAAATCATTACCCATCTGTAAAAAATATGTTTATGGATATTTACATGTTTCACTTGAAATGAAAGCAACTTCTCCAAATTTTGTTGAATTGTAAAATTAGCTACTATCTTATTTCATAGAATCACCAAACCTCATGAATAAGGAATTACTTTCCTTATCTGTTCTTAATTTTTTTTGTCACAGAAAGTCATAGGTTTGTTCTGTATTCTTTTGTTTGTTTGTTTGTTTGTTTTGAGAGAAAGAGAGAGAAGGGAAGGAGCAGAAGAGAGGACTCATACTTCTTCCTTCTCCTTTTCTTTCCTTTTATTTGTAGGAGGGGAAATCATTCATTTCACAGAAAGAAATTACTTTATGTTAGTATAACTATACAAGCTTAAAACTGGTGTGAGCAAAGAGACAATCAGACCCCATAAATCAAACTGCATAGATTATTTATTAGCCCTGTTTGAGTGGAACATTTCTTGTTCAGAGTTCAAAGCTTCTTTAGCACTCAAAGCACTCAGGAAAAATGGCTCTGTCTGTGAGAAGTAAACAGAAAATTAGTCTAAAAATGATGTTTGAGCAACATTTCTAAATGGGAAATTTAAACAATTTCTGGGCTAGTGAGTAGCAGCAAAATAACAGAGAGAAAACTGCTGTGATATTCCTTAGGTGGCTCAGGGGGGAGACAAGCAATAACCACAAGTATTGTCATTGTCACTAGTGATAAATTCTAAGCACTTCACTAAACAACTTTGCTAAACTAAATCACAGCTGAAAATTTGGCTTCACTACATTTTGAGCAAAACATATATATATTCTTTTTTGTTGTGTGTGTATGTGTGTGTGTGTAAGCAATGTGATCATTGGGATGGATAAGGACTGGAAGATTATCACTCTCAACTTCCAATCTCAACAGAAAACAGAATACAGCTGATTAATGATGTTTCCCTGATTACTGATATGCTACATCATATACCCAATATTTTATATTTCCCTTATGATTTAGTGCATCCCCACAGTTATATTCTGATTCTCTTTCTGGACAGAAAAAAACGGAGAAGTCTAGGAAAATAAATCTTGTTCGGGTCCAGTGAAAGTAAAACATGGAATATGCCATTAGGGCCAATGATTTACTTCCACAAATGTCTCTTTTGAACACATAACTTCCTTCTAGAAAAAAAGAAAAATGGAATGTGAACAGAAGAAAATTACTGAATCAGTAGTATTGAACTACCTGATTTCTGTTATCTGTATCTCTTTAAGGTCTCCTGGCAAACAACAGAATTCAATATCAAGCTCATGCAGTGATACTCATATATGGCCTATGGAAATATAGTTTATATTGTGGTACTATGAAATACAGTAGTTTATGAATTCCTTCTATCCCCCAATCTGTTTGCTTTCACTAACCTCACCCTACTGTAGCACACATACTGTAAAAAGAAAAAAGTAATTAGAAGATACAGAACCAGATACATAGACTCATGTCTGCATATGCTATGTTGAGTGACAAACCAAATTGTTAGTGTCTCCCTAATTATTCCAGCAAGTGTATTTTTTAGAATTACAGGTAGGTTTTTACAGCTTTCACTTGTTAGTACAAAAATTAATCATTGTAAACAAATTTGCCAGCTTTTGGTGTGCTAACTCTGACAACTCTACCCATGTTTACATTTTTTTTTTCCATCTGATGGAGCTGTTTGTTTCATTCAAAATGTCTTACTAGCCCCAAGCCAGAGTTTCAGTGTCAATTATAACATTTATCTTGACTAAATAAGAATTTAGTTTCCCATGCTGCTTTTATTGCCATTTCCAAAAACTGTTAGTGGTTCTTCTCCTTTAGCTTTTTAACAAATAAGGCTAGTGAGGCTTTGGAACAGATTGCCCAGAGAGGTGATGGATGCCTGTCCTTGGAGACATTCAAGGTCAGGTTGAACCAGGATCTGAGCAACCTGATCTAGCTATAGGTGTCCCTTTTCACTGCAGGCTAGTTGTACTAGATGATCTTTCAGAGTTTGTTCTAACTCAGATGATTCTATGAATGAGAAGCCCCACAGATAGCTCAGGCTGCAGCAAAATATGACAGGGAGGAACTTTCATTTAAGCTTAATGTGTAGCAAAGGGATTCCTCAGTACTTTAAAAACAACTCTTAACAAAACATCAACATATGTAAAACCTGACATAAAATCTTTCATGTTTTGTCTGATTTAAAGCTATCACAGAGACTCTCTTTACTCAGAATATAATTTCCTAACACCTGCTTTTGACAGATCATGTTTAATATATAGCAGAAGAAAACCTGGAGATAAACTTAATGTGCTACATACTACAATATATAGTATGTATTCATACTGTTGACGTGTATACATCGGTGCATCTCCTGGCCTGTCTTTAGAGCTGAGCTGGATGCAGATTGACATCTTGTGTCAGGACATTTACAACAACAAAGTAAGTCTGCTAGGACAGGATAAAGGAGAGAAGCTATGCAGAGCAGAGGGAACACTTATTTGGAAATCCTGATGTGGAAATGGACTTGAAACACTCTTAGTTGCATGCATATTCTGAAGGGCTGCAACACTCTGGCTTCATTTAAATGCAACTCCCAAGGAAGTGAAGGAACAGACAACGTGTTTTGCCAGTGCTGTGCCAAGTGCCTTCTCTTACTCTCTGAGCTGTTTTGTCACAAGTCCGTGCTCACAACAGAGCTGTTGGTGGAGCTGCTATAGGCTGGATCTGTACACTTCCCACTCATCTTGTGGATGATGGCACTCGGTCTGATCAAAGAGCACTGCAGCCAGTTGTTAGCATGGCTGGTGATACATAAGGAACTGAGTGTGCCCTGAGGGATTGTTTCTGGGACAGCCTCATACACTCTGGCTGCCTGAGCTTCTTGGGCTTCCTGCACTGGTTATTGTAACCAAGCCATTTTGTTTAATATTAACTCATTCAACATAATAACCCCTTTTCAAAATTGTTTATACCTCTGATTTATAAAACATTCTGGAACAGTGACTATCATCATTTAATCAGGCACTGTGTGAAGCCAAACTTTTTTTTTCCTTCCCTTTTCTTATTCTAAATCCTGGCTATGAAGGATCTTGATTCAGCTCATGAAACTGCTGGTAAATGGAAGATCAGGTATCTCCCTGAAAAAAGGAGCCTTGAAGGTGTTAGTTGTTGCAACTGTTTGCATCCATTTTTAGGCATGTCCCCTTGGCAGGAGGAGCTGTGAAGAGTTTATCCATACTGCAAACTTGTATCAGCAAAGTTGCCAAGCTTTTTATTTACCAATTTCCGTTTACTGCAATTTCCATTTGGAAGTTTTTTCTCATTTACACCAAATTCTTTATTTGTCGAGATTTGAATCTAGATGAAATAAACTGTATAGTAAAGGACAATTTTTCTCTACCAGAATAGCTTTGTTGCTTAGCATAGGAATTTTTAATGTGCTAATTTACTTAGCTGTGCCGGCGGAAACTTAACATATAGGCTAGGATTTGCTTCCATTTCTTTCTTCTTTTGTTTTTCTTCATTTAACTCAATTTCCTCTTAATTTACCTAAACCAAACTGAAATAAACCTTATGTGCTCTGAAAAATAGCCCATGCATTTCTACTCTTTTAATTAACTTGTTTTAAATATGAGAGTTAAACAAGGATGTGTTTTTATACAGTATACAAGTGAACACCCAACAAAGTAATTACAGTAAGGATAACTTTGTAAATGTGTCATAAATGTGGTATAAGGAATCAGTGTAACATTGCACTTTGAAGAAATGGTGAGGCTCACCTGTATAAGAGGTTGGTTGTTCTCATTATAAGCTAAGAACATGAAAGAAATTTAAAAACTGTAGCAGTGCAGTGAGTCAGGTCTGGAGAGATGCTGACAATAGATGTCAGGACTGCAGGCCATAAACCAATGCACAGCTCATGGAAAGGATTGAGGGAACAGGACACGCCAGGAGGAAAGGCTGATGCTTGACAAACAGAATATTCCTATGTAAGTTTTTAAAGGTACACCCTGCCTGCCCTTAGCATACATGCCATTGTCTATTCATAGAATTCCACTCCTCTCCATTCCCACCACTTCACTCAGTGATGTGTTTGTTGTCACAATTACAATAACAACAAAGTCTGTGGCTCAGATTGTTTCTATAAATTTGTGTACTAAAATTCAAAACAGGGCTCTGATACTTCTTATGGTCTTTAATATAATATAATCTCCTAAAAGTAGTAATAATAATAAGGTAAAATAAATAAAATAATACTTATAAGACTCTACCTTGCTGTGTTTGATAATTTTTATTTTATTTATTAATGAGAATACTGAGCTTCTGTTTATAGATTTAGCAGGATCACTTCAACATGTGCCTGGAGGGAAGAACCTTTTGACCTCTTGTCAGAATCAATCATCAAGAAAACAGTATTCATCCAGAGGACCATGTGAAGAACTGGTTGACTATAAGTATTGATAGAGAAAAATTATGATCACGTATCTTGAGGTTGTTTACCACAGTACACATCATTTGACCATAGGGGGGAAAAAAAATACCCACCTTTGCAGTGTTGGATAGCTTTCTAGTAATAAGAATTTTGCGCTTGTTCTTCCTTCTTTCTCTTCAAAAAAGTTTTATTGGATCTGTGAGAACTTTAACATTCATTCAGCTGAAATATAAGGTTTTTCAGGAACAGCAGAGATCTGGGAAATTTCCATGAATTATGGAACATTCATATTTTCCTAAAAAATTGTCTACCTCTTCAATTAACAAAGCACATTAAAACCAAACATATCCAGTTTTGCCTTGCAAAACAGAGTAGTCTTATGGATTTGCAAGTTAGCTGAGATTTTTCCATGAGTTAATGACTTACATTTGCTATTATAGCAACTGAACTGCTTGCCCTTCAACTACTTTGAGGTATACAAGCAGTTATTAGCTTATGTTAGTCATTTGCAAGTCATGGTTTTAGGCCTTTAGTGCTGCACTGAAACAGATATATTGGGAAATTACTATGAGCTCTGAATTCTTTTAATTTATGTCATCCTGCTGAAGCTGGAGGTGACTTGTCACACCTCAGGCACCATGCATGTTTGGTATCTCTCATCCTTATGATTCAGTGGGAAAAAAAAAGAAATCCAATTTGTTTTTCTAAACATATGAAATCTGTGCCGTGTGTTCACAATATTAGACATATATGCAGCACATTAAATACTTGTACTGTAATTTATTTATGACCTTCAGAAATGCTGATATAACAGTATATACTCAGTGCTGAGTACAAAACAGCCTGACTTCTGTTGGATTCCATTGACCCGAGAACTATAAACATAATGACTGTGTACACACTTGATAAGGACACAATTACACCATTTATACCAGTATATGATTATATCAGTGTAAAAGTGCTTTTGACATACACAAACCACAAGCCATGTCTGCAAAAATCTTACAAATAGAACTTCAGCTGCCAGTACTGTAATGTTTGTAGGGCACACACTTTGCTGCTCCCTGTTCTTCCCCGTCCCCTGTCCTTTGTTGTCACCTGTCCTCACTTCAAGGGATACTGAGGCACAGAGTGTCATAGGTCAGTACGTAATGTTAAATATTTATTTTTAAGTACACTATAGATTCCCAGACCTGACCTGATGGGAAATGTTAGTTAAAGGGACTTCAGATCAGAGTTTTCTTTCTTCTACCTCAGAAGTTTTGAAGTACTTTTTTAATACTCATAGATCCTTTTGTCAGTTTGCAGGATCTCTGCTGTGCTTTTGTTGTCAGAAAAAAACGGAACTGTGTGATTAATGAAGAGCTGGAGTACATGCTTCTTCTATATTTGCAGAATATCAGTGCCCATGCTATTGACATGCACTTCTATAATAAAGAAAACTAAGTTAAATAAAGAAGTGATGAAAATCAGCATATGCTGTAAGCACTCACAAACCAGTTACAAATAGTGGTACCATAATTCCTGGTCCAGGATAGAGTTTAAATTATGATGCATATATGAATAAAATACCTCTTACTGATTTTTTTATTTTTTTTTTTAATCTCGGAAACTAAGTTTGCAATTTACTTCATTTAAATGCAGCTTTCTATTTTTTTTGAAATTTTTATTTTTACTTTTTCTTAGTCTAGGGATGTAGAATTGAAAAAAAAATCTCTCCATCCATCATTTCCAATTCGCTGTTATTCTTTCTCTGATTACAGCTACTCATTGTAGACTTTTCCTTTATTTTTTTCTTCTCTTAAATTATTTTAGTGAAATATTGACCAAATTGTTCTTAAGCACAGAAGTTGGTTTGTTTTTGTTGTTACTGTGGGAGATTTTCTGATCTCTTTTTTTTATTATTATTTTTTAATCCCTAACATTTGCTTTCCTCATGTTTCAAGAAATCAGTAGTCTTCCTATTTCAAGGTTAGTTTGGTCAAGTTAAGCAAAATAGAATCTCTGCATTTTCCTACTTTAGGTTAGACAGAGTTCCTTGATAATTCAAATAAATAAGTCTAACATGAATATTATCTTATTACTGAATGTGTAAGACAAAAGAGGGATACTTATACGTAGCTTGCTCCAAAAGTAGTGCTTTCTATTTAGTTCAATGGAAACTGCAGCAGATGCAAAAAGATGTACGTTTTTGCCAGTGATGGACTAGATCCTGCCTGCCACACTCAGAAAAATCTGCACCAGCAGAGGTTACCCACTGTTTCACAGCTGCTATAACAGTTTTGTTGCTAGGAAAATGTTTCATCTATCACAAGACTGAACAAATGGAAGTCAGAAAGTACCAAACTGGACTATATGGTGGGTGTGGTAAGACAGTCCAGTCAAGATTTGCAATGTTCTTCATGGTCTTCAAACTGGCATGGGGCCTGCTGCTAGTGCATTGCAGGAGAGACGTTGTCCTCTTCTCTGGCCTGAATCTGGAAATTCAGGCTTTCATCTTAGACAGTGTCACAGTGTAGAAGTCAGAGTTGACCAAGCATATTTGCTCCACTGTTATTTATTTTGATTTACTGGATGTAGTAAGTTCATCACGCTTTCACAACATTCTTTTACTGAATGACAAAACAATGACCAACTTTGTTAAAAGTAATTTATATTGAAATGCATCTGAATTTACTGAAACATTGCTATTTAACCAATTAAAAAGACATTTTAGCAATAGCAACATTTCTAGCACTGATTATGAGATATTATATTTATAGTTAAAACACTTCTGCTTCACTGTAGCCATACTTAGCATGGTTAACATGGTAACAGTGCAGCTGATTATGGCATTGGATTTAGGGAAGAAAGGTACTATAGGTTGTTGTATATGTGTACATACACTGATTGTAAGATGAAAAACATCTTTCTGTTTTGTAGGCTACTATTCTGAAACATCCATTCGCACAATATTCTGGATTTCTGGATTCAGTCTTCCATTTTCTTGATCTTTAATTAAATAATTCCTTTTGTTACCTTGTTCACTGCCAGTAGCCTCTTCAGACTGGAAAAATCTGTGAAACTTGTTCTCTCTTGACTTTTCCTAGTCAAAACCTCCATTAAAATTTATGCTTGTACAGAATACTTAAAGCCATTTTTTATTTGTTTGTTTGTTTATCAGTGATAAGAAAATAAAAAATGTCTCTAAATTTTATAAATCTTTCCAATAACATCCTGCCTGTTAAAATTTCTTCTAAACTTAAATCAGCTTAAGTTATCAAAAAGTTTACTTTTTAATGTTCAGTTCAGAGAATAGCACAGGAGTTCAGAGAAAGTGATGTGAAAAGAAGTGACTGAAGAGTGAAGCAGTATTTCTTTTTAATATCATTTCAGCCAATATAGCTACAGAAATGAGAGAAGCTTTGGGACTCTGGGACTCTCATTATGATTTCTGAAGGATTTCGTTAGCCAAGAGCTTATATGCTTTTGGAGTCATTTCTGTTTGCCTAATAAAATATATTATTTTCCATAAATTTTGTGCTGGGAGGTAACGTATGAACAGCATGACTGCAATCCGTCTGCTATAATTTGTCTATAAGCATATTTTGAAAATCTAGTTTCTTTATCAGCCTCACTATCTCATTGCAAAGTCACATTTTACATGTCATGTTTTTATGCTTAAATATTGGATTTGATATTTCTCCATTAATTGTGCTGCAACTCTGCAAATACTACTTTCTTCATTAGAAACTTAAAACCTTTTGTTCACCAAAGTCATGGGCTTACAGCTGTAAGCAAATGTGCAGATGTTATTCTCTGTGGATTTAAGAAATAGAGAAACAATGCTTGCTGTAACATCTTTGTTTCTCTGTTTTTTTTGCTAGAGTGAATGAGGCCTACATGTACAACCAGCATTCTGGAATGGCATATTCAAACTGAAGGAGATACACGGCTGACTATGATGGAAAGGAAGAAGGTTTGGAGGGTTTAAACAGACTCAAATAGCATGAATTGTTTAGTTTAGGATATTTGTATGTGCTACTGCTCTTTATTAAAACTGCAGTGTTTTAATTTAAAATTTTAAGAGAGGAAAAACTATCCGGATTAAAAGATAATGCTACTCCAAAAAGAACAGTGTTAAGTGGAACAATAAATTCAAGGTCTTGAGGGATTTGAGACCTACCTTTTCATCAGCTGTTCTTGAAGAGTTTACCTGTATCCACTTCTTATTTATTTGTTTGTTTGTTTATTTGTCACAGATCTTCTAGAACATTTAAATTAGAGGCTGATTTGCTCACAGAATCTATAACTCTGAAGTGTCTGAGGAATCAGGAAACTGATTCAGTAACTCTAAAAGGGATGTTCCACTCAGTTCATGAAATTAATCTCTTTTTTTCTGCAACATATCAAAATTTAGGTTCATAGATTGATTCAGATTATCTAAAGTCTGCCTAAAGTGAATGTGGAAGAATAGGAGATTTCAAATAGTGATTAATCCCTTCCTAAACTGTACATGTATTACAGGAATAAATTTGCAGTAGTCTCACTGATTGTAGGGAAACCCTAGGGATTACTTTAAATTAGACAATTTCAAATGGTTACATAAGGTGAATGCTGTCATCTCTTCTATCATGTTATCAGCAAAGGTTTTCACCAACTCAGATTTTTGTAGTCATTTCTTGTGGTTACTAATATCTTTAAAAACTAACTTCTGCACACTGATCATTCCCCATTTGTTTCATGGGAAGTTTACATGTTATTGAAACATTTAATTGAGAATACTGGAAAAAAAAAATTTCATGCTACTATTGTGAAAAGGAAACTATTATCTTCTTTATCTACGAACCACAAAGACTGCATATTTCTAGATAAATGTGGATAAAATACAATTAGCATAAAAAGCTCCAGGCAATAATATTTTCAGTCTACAATACTCAGTCTGAGACTATTTTGCCTCTATATGATTCTGTATTACAGCTTTTTGAAATAATTGTTTATAATCCACTAAAACAAAAAGTTCTGAGAAAATAAATGGGATGAGATTAAATGGATTAAAATGACGAAATGATTTCTTGAGTTGCACAATTTTAAGAACTTTGAAATGTAAGGAAAAAGATTATTTCAAATAATAAAAAAGCAACAAATTTATAATTAATTAAATTACAAGTATAAAATTTCAGGTTTTTTAAAACTTTTTGAAAAATTACCTAAAAATCACATGTTGATTTTGGTTAGCCAGAGATGCTCCTTTCCCTGGGAAAAAAAAAATTACTAAAGTGCACTGTTTGTCAGGGAAACTAACAGAATCTCTGATTTTCTCCAAAATTGAGTAGTTTACTCCAGATATCCATCTGTTTAGTAATGATGTTAGGTTCATAGATGCTGATGATTTCATCATCAGGAGTGAGGACTGCCTATTTTAAAATACAGAAAGACAGAAAGGTAATGCAAGTCTTGTGAGTGGAACATAAAGATTACATTTCACAAGCAAAATCATATTAATACAACTTCTGACTGATGTAAATCATGATAAAACAACAATGTGTGAATGATCATGTCTTATTTGTTAGTACCTCAATATCTCTGTAGATTTGAAGGAAATAGCGTACTACCTCCCTCTCTCACTGGATGCACAGGGGAAATTTCACCATGTGGAAAACATTCTCACAGAGTCTGAGAGGAATCTCTGACAGAAAATTCCACCCAGTTCCATACACTTCCTTGTAGGAAAGAGTGAACGGTCTCAGTGCTTGCAAAGCTCATAAAATGAATGTGTATGAGCAATCTGCAGCAGCAAGGGCACATATAGCTCTTAAGTAAGCAAACATTATACTGTACTAGATACTATAGTAGATCAAAAAACAGAAAAAAATAAAAAGTTTCTGATACAAGCTATATTTCAAATTCAGAAAAATGACCTGAAAAAGGATTTGTCTACTCAAATTTTCATGCACACACACACACATAATAGCCCAGATTGGAAGGGGCTTCAATGATCATGAATCTCCGACCCTACTTTCTCCCCAACCCCAACCCCCTTCCCCCCTCCGCCACAGGCAGGGCCACCAACCTCCACATTTAATACTAGACCAGGATGCCCGGGGGCCCATCCAACCTGTCCTCCAGGGACAGGGCATACACAACTTCTCTGGGCAACTTCTTCCAGCACCTCACCACTCTTTCATAGTGAAAAATTTCGCCCGGACATCCAACTTAAATCTTCCCTCCTTCAACTTAAAATCATTTCCCCTTGTCCTGCAGTTATCAACCCTTTCAAAGATTTGATTCCCCTCCTGTTTGTAGGCTCCCTTTAGGTACTGAAAGTCTGCAATGAGGTCACTCTGCAGCCTACTTTTCTCCAGGCTGAACATGCCCAGTTCCCTCAGCGTGTCTTCATAGGGGAGGAGCTCCAGCCCTTTGATCTTCTTCATGGCCCTCATCTGGACCTTCTCCAACAGCTCTCTCTCTTTCCTGTATTGGGGGCTCCAGACCTGGACACAGTACTCCACATGGGGGCTCAGAAGGACAGAGTAGAGGGACACAATCACGTCCCTTGATCCACTGGCCACCCTTTTTCTGATGGAACCCAGGATACCATTTGCTTTCTGAGCTGCAAGAGCACACTGCTGGCTCATATAAAGTTTTTCAGACACCGGGAAAATTTTGGTCTTTTTTTTTTCCCTACAATATGTAGTGTCATGAGGATATTAACAGACATTTTTCTGTTGCATCTTTGAGTGAGACAACTTGTGTAAACACTCCATAATGAAAATCTACTCTTAATCAGTTCATTCAGGGAGAAAAAATAAATTGCCTCATGTATTACTCCTACAAAGTTAAATGCAGATTAAGGAAATAAATCATATTAATTGACTTCATTAAACATTTTGTCAAAAATATCTGCTTTATGATCATCACTTTCCAAAGAAATTAAACAGAAAAAGAAGAAATTACATATTAGAGCATTAGTGGGTTATCAGATTGCTTATTTATTTCACCTTATTCCAGCATCCTTTATGATAACTGCTTCTAAAACAAACTGCCATGTAAGAAGAAAAAAAAAACAACTGTAAATAAAATTGTATTTCATTATCTTACCATTTTTGCTCAATATTTCCATTCTATATATTTATTCATAGGCATATGAAATTTGGGTATAAAAATTCACATAACTTTGTGTTTACTTTGCAAAAATTTATACATGTGACATAATTTTGTAAAAGGTTGACAAAATATCACAAGTGTCAAAACTGTGTACAGAAGTGTTCAAGGCAATTTGATTTTTCTTTCATTCCATTTTCTGGAAGCCAGTCCATAGCAATATGACAGCAGCTGTCAATACATAACTACAGGATGAAGTTTCTTCTCATGCAAATACATTAACAGCAACAACAACAAAAGTCAGTGGTAACTGACATTATTTCTGCTAAATCTTCTACGCTTATTGGTGTACAGCAATTATTTGACCTTGTATTATAAATAAATATTATATATATATATATTTAAGCCTGGGTAAGAGTAGACCTGCTGTTCTTCTCTGTGCATTTACATTGTTTGATGGAGTGTAGTTAGTTTTTTCACTGACCTATAGCACAGAATCTGAAAGCTGTTCAAGCTGAGCAGATTTCTGTTCTAATCTGCACTGTATACAACTAAAGAGCAGAAAAATATGATCATGGTAAGTATTGCACTTTCTAAAAGGTGTGGAGACACGGGATATTCTGCAGCTTAATAATATTCTCTTCAGACAATGAAGGGTCAGCTGAAGACTGAGTGTAGCCAGGCTCAACTCACAGCCATAGCTACAAGATTCAAACCTTCCCCAAAATAAACAAAACCTTCCATAACTCCTTTGGAAAGGTACAGAAAATAGGGCCCCAAGGACACTCATTATGTCCAGTGCATTAATATCATAGTGGGAAGAGAAGTTCAGAGGGACATTGATGGTGCTTTATGTGTCCTGTAAGATTTATCTCATTCCTTTTCAACTGGGTATTTTTTTATGCAGTGTAAGGGAGCTCACATTCCTCCTTTGTGGCAAATAACAGTGCCTCCAGAAATTACACAAAAGGAAAATATTCTTTGTCAGTATTAATATTATCCTTAAAATAATTAGGAAGTTGCTGTTCTGCAACAACTAATTCTTTTGTTATTTGCCTGAGAAAAAATAGTGCTCATATGCATGTAAGCTCTCTTATTGAGTTATTAATTGCTCACTTTCATATTTGGAGGTGTGCATTTTTATGTTTTGCATTCATACAGCCAAAGAAAATTCTTTTAATTGCTCCTATTTTAATCACACTGTCTCACCCAGGAGTACAAAGGATTGGTTTTCTTTTCACTTGAAAGAAAATCAGCATTACCATTCCCATTGATTTCAAAACTAAGTGAATGCAGATGCTGTGATACTATTCAACTGTTGAAAATGTTTAAAGTCAGTCTAGTGAATGGGCTTCTGCTGGCACAAAACTAATTTGCCGCAGAGAAGAATGAAACAAACCTTCTGATGAATAAACAACAGTAAATGAACACACAATACATACTGGAAGAATAAAACGTCAGACAAGGATCCATTGCTTTGACATTGCAATCAGAGCTGCAGAAGATTTGGGCACAGTTGATTCAGGTACAGGAGTCCTGCAAGAGCAGATCCTCCATCAGTGTGGACACATCTAAAAACCACCCACGTGACACAGTTATATCAGGGTGACTAAGTGATTATATCTGGATCAGTCAGTTGGGATAATGGAAGAAGCATCACTGCAAAGCACTGCAGAACTTTTGTACCATGCTTTGGAAATAGGTGTCTTGGTTTCAGCACTGACTGGCCCAAGAGGCGAATGCTTTTCTTTGCTTTCCATGTCTATATCCATGCTAACTGGATACTTCTACAACCCTCTTAACAACCCTAAAGAATTAAAATTGCCGGTAAACTAGTTCTATAATGCCATATTTTTGCCACAGTTTCAGACAAAGATTTTATATGATGGAGATAATCACCGAGAGGTGATTGTTCCCCTATATTCAGCACTCGTCAGGCCGCACCTCGAGTACTGTGTTCAGTTTTGGGCCCCTCACTGCAAGAAAGATATTGAGGCCCTGGAGCGTGTTCAAAGAAGGGCAACGAAGCTGGTGAGGGGTCTGGAGCACAGGCCATATGAGGAGAGGCTGAAGGAGCTGGGAATGTTCAGCCTGGAGAAGAGGAGGCTCAGGGGAGACCTCATTGCTCTCTATAACTTCCTGAAGGGAGGTTGTAGTGAGCTGGGGGTCGGCCTCTTCTCTCGTGTCATTAGTGATAGGACCAGGGGGAATGGTTTCAAGCTACGCCAGGGGAAATTCAGGCTGGACATGAGGAAGTATTACTTTTCAGAAAGGGTGGTCAGGCACTGGAATGGACTGCCCAGGGAGGTGGTGGAATCACCGACCCTGGGGGTGTTCAAGGAAAGACTGGATGTTGCGTTGAGGGACATGGTTTAGTAGGAGCTATTGGGAATAGGTGAACGGTTGGACTGGGTGATCTTTTAGGTCTTTTCCAACCTTAGTGATTCTATGATTCTATGATTCTATGACTTTAACAGCAACTCTGATATACCAAGATGCCTCCAAGTTTTTAGAAATTTACACATATCTTGAGCAGATAATCTGCCAGTACTCACATAAGAACTGCAAAGCACAAGAGAGATGTTCCTAATTCTTCTCAGCACATGAAGTAGTTAATTCTACACGCACCTAGTTATTCTGAATTTTTTTGTCAGACGTGTCTCTCTTCATAAAGGCAAGGGAACATTTCTGATTGTCTGATAAGCCTTTATTTCACCTTAACTTCTTATAACACTTAAAAAGAAGTGAACTTTTTTTCTTCCCCCTTTGCATCTCTTTTTTTTTTTTTTAATTGTTCCTATGTTATCCATAATTTATTATGGCATTATCACAGTATTTGTTGAATGTGGATGTTGATCATTACATTAGGTAACAATGTACATTTTCATTAAGAATAAAAAATGACATCCACTTGGGCTTTGAAAAATATGTGTAATTTAATTAGCTTAGTTTTATCTTGTTCATTCTCTCATAGTAATCATAATAAATATGTATCGTGACGCTAGAAAATCCATTTCTTCTGCTATGAGATGCAAAGGTAATGTTCTTTATCTTAATTTTTTATATATTTTTAATTTATGTTTAGTAAATTTTGTACTTTATGATGTCATGAAATGTCTTGAACAAAGATTGAGACAAAATTGATCACAGATCGTGAAAGAGTTGTGATGGTTACTGAGTTCAGACCACTACCAAACAGCAGTGTGTTAACCTCATTAGATTTAAGCTATGGTACGTAGGAGCACTTCCCACATCCCAGGACAAAGTCAAATTACTGATGACTCCATAGTGAGGCAGACTTTGTCAATCCACCATTCATCCAACTCTCATGTGAGAGTTGGTCTCCAGGGGATTAAACTAGGACATGCATTATCTCTACACTGGATATATTCTGGGGCAGAATATAAGATTTCTTATGGGAAAACACGTGACCCACAATTTAGACTTGGTTAATAAGTCTACTATAAATAAAAATATATCTGAAAAAAAATATCCTGTACTATAATTTATCACGAAAAAAACAAGGACTGCTAAAGAGATAATTTATAGCATGATTTGAAAGTAAAATCACTGACTGGCACATTTATTTGCATCTTTTTGCTTTGCAGGTAAACCCAGCAAGGGAAGAATGAAGAAAGGATTAGGCAAACTATTACCCTTCTACTAGAATCACTCAGCATAAATGTAGCTTTCTCACAAAATGAAGCAAAAGCTTTCAAGGAGTAGTGTTGTTTGGCTTCCCAAATTTTGGCAGGCTGTTAATCCACCTGACACAAATAATCTTAACAATTAGACAATATAATAACAAAAGCATATGATGTTTTCTGAGAATCACTTTATTATGTATTGTACAAAAATATTTGTGGGCTGGGGAAAGTCCCGCCCGAAAGTTCAGTTCATGATTATTTACAATAAAATATACTTTAGTCTAAATGGATTCTGTGAACAGTGTTACAATCTGTTTTTTAAAGAGAAGAAAAAGAAAAAGAAAACAGAAAGAAGTAAGAGAAAAATGAGCTCAATTCACTTCAGACATCTTTGGGGTGGTCAAGCTAGAATATCTGTCACAGAAGATGTTTAGAATTGAGCAAAGTTTACATCTGGGCTCTGCTTGCAGCGCTTTTAACTCATCTGTAGCTGCCTTTGTTATTCTGAGCACTGTATTCTGTTTCTGCACAACTACCATGTGCTCACTGTTGCTGGTCCTGGCTACCAAGTTAGGGGCTGAGACTGCTGCAACCCTTTGGTGGGCAGGAGGTTCTGCAAGCAAGGTTTCCCCAAAAGATATGGTGTGCCAGTGTTAGCACAGCTGCCATGAAGACAGTCATTCTTCTCATAAAACAGTAGGGAGTAGGACTCCTGGTCATTTAATAGTAACAAAAATCTTGAGTTAAAGACTATTCTTTGCCACACAAGGCTACAATCTATCAAGAGAGGATGGCATTTCTGTTTTCAACAGAAGTAGGCACAGTGCACTAGAAAAAGATGAGTTGTAGCCATTGTCATTAAAAAAAAGTGGTCATCTTGGCTGGATCCATGGATGTGGGACTGTTCTGTGTGTTCAGCTGCCACCACAACTACATTTGGATAAATTCCAGCTTACCACCATTTTCATCTTTCTTTTTCCCCAATTTTATTCACCTCCTGGACTGCCTGGACGTGTTCCGTTCTGAAAGTAACATCAATCGATACATGGAAATGCAGGTGAATATTTCTAGCACAAATTCTGTAGATCAATTCTTATGCTTTACTCAGTGAAGATTTTGCAAAATTTGCTTTTTTATAAGCTGAAATGAACCTACAAGATTACCAAAGTTTGGCCAACACTGAAAATGGCAGAAAATATGAAAGACCTTAAAGGATCTCCAGCTCCCTACAGTGTTGTCTTTGCACTTTCATCTGGGAAGTTAGCTCATGATAGTATTAGTTCCTACCTAATCCACACCTGCATTAGAGTTCACCCTCACCTACTGTGTGAGTAGGAAAAGAATGCAGTTCTGTGCAAAACACAGAAATGCAGTACAGAACATTCCTAGCTGAAATAAATCATGAAATAGATTTGATTTACCATATTTTGTTCTTGTGAGAGAACCAGGAATCCTGCAAAGTTATTGCCAGTGCAAATAGGAAAGTGCAAATGGATTTATATGACTTAGGTTCTAGAGTAAAGCTATTAGGCAAGACAGCAAAGGCATTATCTCTTTTCATCTTTGCCATTCTAAGGCAGAAATAAATGGGGATTTTAGTGTCAGCTAGGGCCTTCAAATGAAATATGAGACAAGGAAGCTGAAGGCTTCCTTGTTAGAATTGCTTTTTCTATGCTGATTGAACCCATCAATTAAAGCAGATTTGTCTTTCTATATTGCATTACTATAATTCATTGTTGTGCAAATGTTGACTTACAACATTCTCATTCTGTATTCATCCTTGCTAGAACCAGAAGAAGAAAGTATGATGCAAACCCATCTGGGCTGAGGAATTTCTCCTTGCACCTGTGTGCTGGATAATATTTGTAGCTATGCAAGATGTTTCACACACTTTAAAACTTCCCTATTTATTCTAACTATTCCATTCTTGGTTTCGTATATCATTTCCAGACTATTTCAGTTTTTTATAACCTATTTTGACAGTTTAGGTAGGACCTGTAGAAATTAATAGCCTCAGATAGGAAGTTTGTTGCATTGCATTGTTTTATATGAACAGAACTTTATTGACAAATCTGCTGAATAATTACGAGGAGCAAAATACTTTGTTTTTCAGCTGTTGTAAACTGGTATTGCTGCTTTAGTATTGTTACAGATATCACGTGTTAAGAATGAACTAAAATGTTTCCTTAACTTGTCAAAAAATATTTGAGTATGCTTTTTGTATAAACATGGCATACTTTTGGAATTGTTATATATACCTCTATCAAAAAGAGAAAAATGTAAATATCAGGCATTTTCCTTCTAGTTTTTCTGCATCTTGTCTAATGAGAAGAATTCATTAAATCATTATTTAGCCTATGCAACATTTACTATGCATAATCATTACTTGCTACGATGCTTCAATTGCAACATATATCTTATAGTTTGGACAAGGTGTTGGCCAATTACATACATAACGTGAGTAGGTGTGCCAGCTCTGAACCTGACTTGAGATCTTCAAAATATATTATGTTTCCTAGTCAATATTGGGATTGTGTTGTTGGATTTTTTATTTTTTGTTTTCTCACTGAACAGACAGTCACAGGATAAGAAAAGATGTGTTAGAATGTTGTTATCCTCCACCTATCTCTGTCTAGGAGCCGAGATTCTCATCTTGTTTTAGAATTCAGACATCCAATACTTTTTTTTTTTTTTTTTTTTTTTTTTTCTATTGTCTTATATTTGTTTGGACTTAAAGATACATTTTATAACCAAAATGTCATTTCTTTTTCTGTGTCTCCACTTAATTTCTAGATCTATTTTCTGTATTCATACATGATAATACACCTCTTCAACGTCTGATGCACAGACTGAGATGTGAATGATCCAAATTGTTTATTATTATAAGTTCTCATATCACTCATATACCTTCACAAGTTTCCTTTTTTGGCTTTCCCATCTGCCCTTACAACTTTCCCATCTACCTTTACAAGCCAACAGTCTATTCCACAAACACTCCTTTACCATGCATGCAGGCACTTATCCAATCAGATCCATGAGTCATTCCTAGCCACGTTCTCTTCCTCCAGTTACGGTCATCATCACACAGATTACTTGACTTTGTTTTTCTCTTCTTCTGGAGATGTCCTTGGTTCTCATGCTGTTTACCTTGCTTCACAGCTGCTGCTCTGAATAGTCTTTCTTGTATTCCCATAACCTCCATGTTTTCCACTTATTTGAATGATTACTAAGGTAAATAAGATGTAGTACTTTCCAGAGGCCTGTTTGTCTCAGAATTTTTGTATCTTTTCATGAAATTCACATTTATTGTATTTCTGGTAACATTTCCATTACTAAATAAATGAATAATTCAGGTATAGTGGAACAAATTAAGGAATATGATGCTGCATTCTGATATGCAACCTGTGCTTCTACAGTGCTCCTACATTTCCCAGAATCATATAATTAGGATAAGAAGGTACCCAGAAAAGTTATCTAGTCCATCTGTCTGCCCCTAGGCTTGATCTGTCATATCTACAGCAATCCCATCAGATGTTTGTCTAGACTTTTCCTAAAGGCATCCATTGACATTTACAATAAATGGTTCTTTATTTCTCCAGAACAAATGCATACCCATCTCCATGCATGAGCACACACAGAGAGGTGCCTGGTGAAACTTCAGACATCTGAATCCCCAAAATATTAGAGAGTTCACTTTTAAAAACTTTGATATTAAAGCAACAGCACTTTAAAAAAGAATGTTCTAATAGATGGGCATGTTTCCTGTGTGACTGACAGTTATGTATTACTTATTATCTGCATGTTAGTGACAGAATTAATATAAGAATGAAAAAACACTTCCCAAAAGGAAGAAAACATGGAAAGAATTTGAGAGACCAAAAACTAACATATATGAATCTTTTTCTAGTAGATTATCACACAATCAGTGATGGCTGTCCTGACCATCTAGCATGGACTAGATTCTCACTTGGAGTGAATTGCATTGGTCAATACAATTAAGACTATTTATGCTGCTGGATCAGTATTTAGCTCCGTAAGCAAAGAAAAAATTAGGTTTGAAATATGTTGGGCAAATCTCATTTTGAAATATTTTAATTTGAAATGCAACTTATTCACTTATGAAGGTGAACAGCATAAATAGAAGTAAATACTGCGTTCTTCACATTATCACTTTGGAAACAATTTTGTGTCATGAATCACTGACAGGAAAATATCAATCACACTCAGCAGAGGAAGAGCACAAATAAAAGCAATTATTCCCATCAGAGTAAATGTGATTCTTTCCAGTTATCTTTGTGTAGATACAATCAGTGTGTGTCTAATTTGGAGTCAGAATTTTCCTTCCTATGCTACACTTCTGGACTTCGTGTTTCTCTCTAACATTTATGATCATGACATTGTAAAGAAATGGAAGATCTGAAAATGGAATGTTTAAAAGAGACCTTGAGCTCTGATTTGTGTTTATTTACCACTCTGCAGAAGTGACCACTCAGGAATATCTCTCAAGGGAAATACAATGCAAGGAAGTTACAGTGGGGACACTTATCGTACATTAAGTAGGCCAAGAGACTTAAATAAAAAAATCTCTAATGGAAGGAAACAGAAACCTTTGACATTGAAAGCTGCACTTTTATTCTTGCTTTGAGACAGTGTGACTGCTCCATGTCTTTTCAATGAATGCTTTTCATTTCTAATATCAGTGGCATCTGATAATAAAGTACCATACATGACAAGAGTCTATTTTTTATAGCAAACATATACACATGCCCTCTAAATATAAATATTATCTATCTATCTATATAATAATGTTATATATATATACAATATATGTAAATATATATATAAATATATATATATATATATATAAATAATTTCTCATATATCACAAATCCAGTCAATCAAAGCCTTCAGAAAGTTCCTGTTAATTTGGAAATTTACTTAGCCAGAATATAATTGAGGGTAATGCAGGACTGGGTGGCTGTGGCTGACCTAAAGTTTTTTGTCAGCAGGAAGAAGATTAATTTCATTTACTCTCTTTGTCATGTCTCAATGGCTTCCTGTCTTTTTTGCTTGTTATCTCCAGTGAGCTGTTGCTGTCACTCTCAATTCACTTTCTACTCAGTTGTTATCTGATGGATCTGTCCACACATTTTCTCAGTATGACATTTTTCCCCTCCTGAACCAGACTTATTATCTCAAAGCCTACACTGTGGGAGAAAACCTACAATGAACTCAAAACATTGTAAAGAAAGATTTATACAATTCCCCAGCAATATTCATTCCCAAGTACTACAACTGCCTGAGGAAAACAGTCTTTTTCTTGTTTGTTTGTTGTGCTTTTTTTTTCGTTATTGTAGTTGTTTTGTCGTTGCTTTGTTCTCATTTATTTTGTTTTCATATAAATAAAAGAAGTTAAAAAATAGGAAAGCATGTACTTATAGGCTCCAAGTCTTAATATCCCTGTTCTTGAATCTGTGGAAAAGCCCAAGGAAAACTTCACTATGTTCAGAACACTGTATTGTACACAGACGAAAACTTGTTAAGAAATTGTATATTTGTCCCTCTATAGTTCTAATCATAGAATATGAAGGGTCTGAGCTAAACCATTTTCATAGGACCACCCATTGTAAGGGGACACCCACATTTCAAAATATTTGTCATATGTGTATGAATGTGTCCATGCAGACACATTGTTTCAATTGCATTATCTCTACTAGACTTGACATAACAGATTGCTTTGTAATATGGTTCTGTAGACTCTGAGGGATAAAATAGGAAGGCCAGGGTCAGACTGCCTTGTTCCTCCCCTAGGGGAGCAAAGGAAAAGCTATTGTACCATTTCATACCCTCAGGCTACACATCGGACACGTCTAAGTGTTTTGTTAAATTGCATTTAACAGATGGGATAACTGCATGAGTACACAGGATTTGCAAATTCCAACCGAGTAACAAAAAAGTAATTCTTATTGCCTATTCTTACAGTGTAAAGAGGCCCAAACTCTATAACTTACCACCAAGGCTAAGAAACTTTCAGAACCGAGGGTGACCTTTCACTATGCCTAGAAACAGTACAAATGTATTTGTAAAAGTAACATCACAAGAAGTGTGTTATCAGAGATTTTCCTACCTTATTCCTGACCTGGTCAGAACAGAAGGAAGGCTGCTGACAAGAACTGGCTTAGACAAATGACTGCCCAACCCCATAAGATCTTTTCATTACCCAGGAAGATGGAGTTCCCAAGCAGGCAATCCTGTGAAAATCCATAGGACTCCTATCCTATCCTATCCTATCCTATCCTATCCTATCCTATCCTATCCTATCCTATCCTATCCTATCCTATCCTATCCTATCCTATCCTATCCTATCCTATCCTATCCTATCCTATCCTATCCTATCCTATCCTATCCTATCCTATCCTATCCTATCCTATCCTATCCTGTCCTGTCCTATCCTATCCTATCCTATCCTATCCTATCCTATCCCAAATTCCCTCCAGGAGAAACCCTGCTCTCTCTAGTCACTAAAGACATAAATGAAGCTGTGCTTCTTTTGATAACATAGGTTTGTGTTAATTCCCCATATAAGTGTTAAGTGCCTTGAAAGCACTTCAGAAATGCATCATTTGTTTTCAGTTGTTTAGAGTTCAAAATTAATTTCAGATTATCAGAACATAAGAAAAAGATGATTGATTGTAATATGACCAAACCTGGACAGCAGACAGTTACAAGAGAATATAAAAGTAATTTTATAAGAACCAGATTAATTTACAATATTTTCCCAGTATCTACAATATGAGCTTCAAGTTTTTGGCTCTGAGAAAACCAAAATGACTAAGATTTTACAGTGCTTTAAGGACCAGCCCTGGAAAACACAGTGATGGCAGGCCACTTGCTGACCTGTCACTGTCCTTGCTAGCTCCAAACTCATCTCTGGGTGGATGAAAGGAGGTTGTGGCGAAGAGGGATTTGACGTCTTCTCCCAGGCAATGAGCAGGACACGGGGTAATGGCTGCAAGTTATATCAGAGGAGGTTTAGATTTGACATAAGCAAGAACTTTTTCTCTCAGAGAGTGGTCAGGCACTGGAACGGCTGCCCAGGGAGGTGGTGGAGTCGCCATCCCTGGCAGTGTGCAAGAGGCGTCTGGGCGACGTGCTGCGTGATATGGTTTAGTGCTAGTGGTGGCAATGGTGATGGAAGGATGGTTCAACTAGATGATCTTGTAGGTCGTTTCCAACCTTGTCATTCTATGATTCCATGATTCTATGACAGCACACATGCCTCTCCACAACAGCCTCCACAAATCTAGTTCTGAGGCAAGACAGATCGGAGATGACGCAAATTGTGATGGATGCATGCTCAATTCTTTGAATAAAGTGACAATATTATCTTAAAAGTGAAGAATTTAGGCTATTTTGACTGCTACACAGGGAGCTCAGTCTCCAGCCTTAGTCATGAACTAAGTGAGCAGAGTGCTATGTTGAGAGGAACTTTAAAGAGAAAGTTACTTATCACTGCTAGAAGACAAAGGAAAATTATTTTCCCACTCCTAGAGTGAGGAAAGATCTTAATGTTGCTTCTGAAATTATAATCTTATGATACATTGTCACATATAGACAGCTGTGGCAACAGCCCCTGCTAACCCTCATCTCCTCATTTTATATTGTTGCCTAAATCAGCTTGAAATTTTCTGTCTGAAAGCCAATTTTGTCATTCCTTAAAAACAAGTGAATGAACAAAAACAACAACAAAATCTCTTCTAATGGAAGACACATGTTTTCTGTTACAGGACCACAGTAGCTTTACTACCTTAAAAGAATGTTAGCTTACTCTTTTTAAAACACAATATTCATTTATCAGTGAGAAACAAATACTACAATCAGTCTTATTATAGTTTGCTCTGTAGGTAGGATATAAAAGGTCCATGCAGTCCCTTTTCCAATATTGTTCAAACACATAAGCATAGAATCACAGAATCATAGAATAGCTTGGATTGGAAGAAATTTTAAAGATCATCTGGTTCCAACTCCCCCCAGTATGGGATATGTGAGCAAATTTTCAAAATATCCTGAAAGGTTATTGTTGTTAGCACTAAACAAATAGAAAAGGAGATAATTTTCCAAGCAGAAAGAAGGGGCCATGAGAAATAAATTAATAATTTTTGAAATAAAGCAGGGAAAATTACAGAGAAAGCATTGTTTGAAGTTATCTGACAAAAAAGAAGATAGCTGGAGACTGTAATAAATTGTGAAATCAGGATGTGCTATATTCTTTCCATTGCTTAATACAACAGTCGATGTTGATAATATTACAGAACATTACTCTGTGACCAGAACTAACATTTCTGAGCTTTAATGTACTATTCAATTTCACTTTTGTAATCTCTGTAATGACTTTAGCTGCCATTCATGCTGTTAACCCACACACAAACCAACCACAATATTTTTTCAAATTATGGTCAACAGACTGTCTTTGTTTTGCAGAGCTTAAGCAAGCAAGCAAAACTCAGAGCTTTCCAGGTTTTTTCCACAACTCTCTATTCATTTGTTTGCCATTTTTACTTGCCATCAACAACATCATTGTTTAGTGGAGTAGACTGGAGTCAGGGTGGTAGATAATTCCTGAAATGGCATTTTCATCACACTTGATCCAAGCACACATATGAGTCTCTGATTTCATACAGCTGAAGGTTTTATGTAGAACACTGATCTAATTCTAGTTTAGGCTGCTAATAAAATATAATTCCTTTTTTTATTTTTTTTTCCATTCAGTGTATTTACTACAGTCATAAAGACATGAGATAAAACAACCTGGAAGAAAATCTTTTCTGTATCTGCAATCTGCATACAGGAAAAAGATAAGCAATTGTTTCTAAAATAGTCACACTATGATGGAAAGGAGAAATTAACAATATGCATAATGGCATCAAAAGACAATTAGGAATTTAATTTATTACACATGCATTTTCTATTTTAAAAAAGGAGAAGAAAAAGAGGGAGAGGTTTGTGATAATGAGATGGCAGATAATGAGAAGCACTTAAGAAAAGACTAGTCTTTACTGAGCTGCTGGGAATGTTTTCATTTGGGAGTCACACATGCCCATGACATTTATATATACATATGTATAAATCATTTTGGCCTTGCTTCATTACCTTCCACTTTCAGACCCAAATTACTGCCAATAGAACATTACACAAAGCCACTGTATGGGTGGCAAATGCCACCTTTATTACAAAAACACTTAAATACTTTAAAACCTTAACATGGTTATTGTGACTGCTTGCTGTAGTCTTTCTTTTATAAAAGCAATTTCCTTAGGTATCACCAGACATTTTAAAAATGTCCATATGTACCATGAAAATCTATAAACAGTAGACAGAGGAGAAATTAATGTGATCTACCTGAATATCTGCAAAGTCTTTGATGTAGTACCACACTATGTCTATATCGCAAAATTGGAGAGAGATGGATTTAGAATCATAGAATCATAGAATCATAGAATCACCAAGGTTGGAAAAGACCTAAGAGATCATCCAGTCCAACCGTTCACCTATTCCCAATAGCTCCCACTAAACCATGTCCCTCAACACAACATCCAGTCTTTCCTTGAACACCCCCAGGCTCGATGACTCCACCACCTCCCTGGGCAGTCCATTCCAGTGCCTGACCACCCTTTCTGAAAAGTAATACTTCCTAATGTCCAGCCTGAATCTCCCCTGCAGTAGCTTGAAGCCATTCCCTCTGGTCCTATCACTAATGACACGAGAGAATATATTCTGATATATATTTATATATATATTTATATATTCTATATTCTATATTATATATATTATAAATATATATATTTATTTATATATTTATATATTCTGATATATATTTTCTCGTGAGAATATCTTCTCTCACGAGAGAATATTTCACAGATAGAGTCTTCAGTGGAGTAGGAATTGGTTGAATAGTCACATCCAGAGGATGCTGGTCAAATGTTCTATGTTCAGGGGAACTTGGTGCTGAATATGGTCACCCAGGGTTTTTTTCTTGGCACCAGTGCTTTTCAATAACTTTATCAATTACTTGTGCAATGAGATTGAATCTACTTTCAGTATGTTTACTGATGATGATGAAATGAGTGGTGCTTTTGACTCAATAGAAGGAAGGGATGTCTTAGAAAATCTTGAATATTGGGTCCATGTGAACACAAGAAGGTTCAACAAGGCCAAGTGCAGGACGACCACAAAGGCTAATGATTGAGAGAGCTGTCCAGCCTGGAGAATGCTCTGGGGAGATCTGATAACAACCTTTCAGTATATAAAGGAGGCTATAAAAAAGAAGGGGACAGACACTTCAGACAGGTCTCTTGTGATAGAACAAATGGAAATAATTTCACTCTAAAAGAAGGGAGATTTAGATTGAATTTAAAGAATAATATTTTTACAATAAGGGTGGTAAGGCACTGGAACTGATCGTCCAGAGTGATGGTGGATGCTCCATCCTAGGATGCATTCAAGGTCAGTCTGGACCAGGCTCTGAGCAACTTGATCTAGCTGTATGTTCATTGCAGTTGGACTAAGTGACCTTTAAAGGTCCTTTCAACTCAAACCATTCTATGATTTTCTGAACTGGGATTGTTTAATATGGAGAAGAGGAGATTTAGCAGCAACCTTATCACTCTCTTCTCTTGTAAAGAAGCTGCAGCAAAGTGGGGGCCAGTCTCATATTTGGGTTGGATTTTAGGAAAACTTCTCAGAAAAAGTGATGAGGTATTGAAACAGGCTTCCCAGGGAAGCAGTGCAATCACTGTCCCTGGTGATGTTCCAAAAACATGGTAGATGTGGTACTTAGGGACATGGTTTTGTGAGCATAGTGGCAATGTATGGATGGTTGGATGAAATGATCTTAGAGGTCTTTTTCAAACTTAATAATTCTATGATTCTATGTGCAGCACTTGGGTTGAGGTAATCCCAGATATATGTACAGAATGAAAGAAGAACTCATTGAGAGCAGCCCTGCAGTGGAGGACATGGGGGTTCTGGTGGACAAAAAGCTGGACATGAGCCAGAAGTGTGCACTTGCATCCCCAAAGACTAACTGCATACTGAGTTGCACCAAGAGAGAGGTGAACAGCAGGACAAGGGAGATAGATGATTGCCTCCCTCTGTTCTGCCCTTCTGAGGCCTCATCCAGAGCACTGCTTGGGGCCCCCAGTACAAGAAAGGCATGGAGCTATTAGAACAAATCCAGATGATCAGAGGTAGGAGGGTTGGAACTCAATGACCTTTAAAATCCCTTCCAACGCAGGTCACTCCACCTTTTGCGTCTGTCCACACACAGGGAGAACCCAGGGACAAAGGGGATTTGCTGTAGCCACCCCTCAGTGCCTGTCTCTCAACCTGCTAGATCTTCTTTTGCCCTCATCAGTTCATTTTCCTAGTGGATTCTAAGATCTGCAGACAGAGCACAGCGGAGACATTCTTCCAAGAATATGAATCATCTCTTTCCGTGAATCTTGGAATTTATTTTCTCTATGAATTCTGCATGAAGAATTTCTTGTAAATGGAAAATATTATCAACTTTTCTCACAAGTGTTGCTGAGTATTAAATAGTTAATGACTATTACACTTTGTTAAGTATCATTTTGCAATTTTGATTTCTCAATTCTAAAATTACAGGAAGCATTGCATGAAATTATAGTCACCCCTGTCTGGAGCAAAGATCATATATTTTAGCTGAGTTATTACTGCAGAATCTCCTTTATCTCACAGCAAAGCTGTTACCTAATTGTAGATTAAATAATTAAGCACTGAATGCTTTCTATTTACAGACTCCATTCTTTGATTCAAGACTGTTTGGCCTGGGATTCCTTTGTAAATATGTCATTTGAACTTCTAAGGAACGACAGGAAATTATACAATCAGTAACAGACTGATAGTGCCATGACATCAGTAAAGTTTTTCTTCCTAAGAATTTAGCTGTGTTCTGAGGAACTGCAAGGTGTTTAACTAAGCATACTCATTACATATGCTTATGATATCTGGCAGGAGCAGAAAAAGCAAATGTTTATATTCTTTCAGAGACTCCAGTATCCTTTGTAATATTTATGTTCTTTTACTGGATTAAAACATTACCCCCAGACAATCTGTTCCTGAGTCATTTTTCACATCTTAAAGTTTTGTTATTGAAAACATTGCTTGACCCTATTTGTATAAACTAAGACCTAGCTAACTCTTGAGAAAATCTTCCAAAGATTAAGTGTACGAGGTGTACAAAGCTATAGATTTCGAAAATGAAATTCTGGATTCTCTGCATTTTAGCAATTACAGGAATTATACTCCTGTAATTCAAGCGTTAAATAATCCAACCTAAGAGAACTGGAAGAAACTGAGTGAAAGCTCTTTTCTTTATTGAATAATTGTTTCCCATTTTGTTGATTAAAGCTAGTTCTTACTTATGCTATATAACTTTGTTTTCTCATTGAACTGAAGAAACAACTCATTTAAAAATGAAATATTCTATATTTAAAATTTTTCTTGGTGGGTGCATATGCCTCTTTTATTCAATTGCAATTTACAAGTGTTTTTCAGATTGTTCAGACAAACTATTTGCAAATAGTTCAGAATAATCCCACTTTAAAATACGCCTTCCATAATTTTATGCATATATATATTTATGTGCAAAAATATTTCTAAGTATAATGATAAATCAAAATATTGTACAGGTAGGAGAAGGATCAAGGAAAAACAAATAACGATGTAGGGATTTGAGTCACAGATTGGCAGAAGACAAGAAGGCCTTGTATTAATCACTAGTGAGAATCCCTTTATTGTCCTATCAAGATTGGTTCCAGATCTGAATCTGGCTTTTTAAATTATCTCCCAGTTTTACACTAATCCAAAAATAGTCATCATAATATGGGTACTATCCCAAACACTCATGGCAAATCCGCATTGAATAATGGAACTTATTGCAAAAAGCGCTTACTTGTGTGCAAGAGGATTCATTTTTAAAATGGGAATACCATGGATATGTTAGCCACAGAGGTTTGTTTACTGGAATATAGCAGTGGACTAACCCCACCTTATTGTTTTCAGGCCTACAGCTCAGAGTGTTGATGTGTGTTGTTGAAAGAAATGATCCTTCTGTAGCTAGTTGAGGTGCCATGTTGCTCACAGAGGTACAGAAAAGCTCTCAGATATTTCACGTGTAAGTTTGTTGGGGCTCTCTAAGAAACTTCACCTTGTATTGAAGTCTGGTCTGCAATTAATAAAAAGCATGACCCAAGAGCATAAACCAAGTATGTTAATTTTCTTTCTTTTTCTTCCTTCCTTCCTTCCTTCCTTCCTTCCTTCCTTCCTTCCTTCCTTCCTTCCTTCCTTCCTTCCTTCCTTCCTTCCTTCCTTCCTTCCTTCCTTCCTTCCTTCCTTCCTTCCTTCCTTCCTTCCTTCCTTCCTTCCTTCCTTCCTTCCTTCCTTCCTTCCTTCCTTCCTTCCTTCCTTCCTTCCTTCCTTCCTTCCTTCCTTCCTTCCTTCCTTCCTTCCTTCCTTCCTTCCTTCCTTCCTTCCTTCCTTCCTTCCCTCCTTCCCTCCTTCCCTCCTTCCTTCCCTCCTTCCCTCCTTCCTTCCCTCCTTCCCTCCTTCCTTCCCTCCTTCCCTCCTTCCCTCCTTCCCTCCTTCCCTCCTTCCCTCCTTCCCTCCTTCCCTCCTTCCCTCCTTCCCTCCTTCCCTCCTTCCCTCCTTCCCTCCTTCCTTCCTTCCTTCCTTCCTTCCTTCCTTCCTTCCTTCCTTCCTTCCTTCCTTCCTTCCTTCCTTCCTTCCTTCCTTCCTTCCTTCCTTCCTTCCTTCCTTCCTTCCTTCCTTCCTTCCTTCCTTCCTTCCTTCCTTCCTTCCTTCCTTCCTTCCTTCCTTCCTTCCTTCCTTCCTTCCTTCCTTCCTGTCTTTATTTCTTTGTCTTTCTTTTTTTTTTCTTTTTCCTATATCTTGTCTTCACATATCCTGACCAAAATAAAATGTCAAAAGCTCCCACTCTGACATACGCTGAATACTTCAAGGACTGACTTAAAAGTTCTTTCTTACAGTAGAATTTGTGAAGATAGACTGACTGGGTGAGCAAGTGCTTTAATATATTCTCTGCCTGTTCACATATCGTTTTTCTTTGACATTCCTTTCTGTCACTGAACATGTCCTTCAAGGGTAGACAGTGAACTGGGGAAGCATCTGTTCACTGTCATCTCCACTTCCTTGTATGAAGACTGGCAACATACATTTCTACCTTTTTGCATTGTGTATATATATTGAGTTCTACCTCTACATGGTTGTTTGGGTTTTTTTTCCATTTTATGACCCCAGTGACTGCTTCTGAGACCATATGAACTCAGATGATTCATAACTTCAAAATAACTATCATTTGTGATCATTGAAAAACGTACATTTTTTTTTACTCATAGTACAGTTTACATCTCAATTTTTTTGTAATGACTTGTGGAATTTAGACACTATGATTCTTTTAAATTTAAGTTGTGTTAAACTGACTTAATCATTTTGCCAAGGTCTAGTATTTTACTGTAAATTTTTTATTTAATTAATACATGTGTGACTTTCTATAACGTGCTTTGACATCGAATTGCATCATCTAAAATATTTAGCAATTCTCCGTGATGAAAATAGTCTCCTGGCAATTGAAAGAAGGACAGAGTTCACAACCAAGATAACTTATAACATAATCTGGTAGGAGATATAGCAGCTTTATTAACATATTTAAAGAAATGAGTTTTCCTCAGGAAATAAGACAGATCTTTTTTGTTTGGCATTCCCATTTGTCATAGAGTGTGTATTTATGAGCATGCATACTGATATGGGAAAGTGCATGCCAAATCTAATTTCTGCTTAATCATTTCAAGTTTCTCATTACTTCAGGTTTGTTCAAAAATTGATATGAAACACATTAGTTTAACAGTAAAAAAGAAGCCAAATATTCAAATAAAAAAATTCAAGAACATTGCTCTATGTTTTCAAATTGTATTAAGTAATTTTCCACGCTACATTTTGAATGCTTCTGCTTAATAAATAATATACAAAACAGGCAATTTGTAAGAAATACTTTCTTTAAGTACCTTATTAAATCTTCCTTCAGATGGAGCACTGCTTCAGCAGTGCAGAATACTTGTGCATAATCTGATATACCTTGTTTTTTTTCTTAACTTTTCTGATCACAAAATCCTAAGGGGGGCTCCTTCAGTAAGTTAAAAAAGCACAGACATAATCTTTCTCTGTAATCTTTCAACCATAAGTGAATACCAAGCAGGTGACAGACAGTCACTAAAGCAGCACTGTTTTCCTGCCTCTTCTAGCGATTTAGCAGTGAATTTTGCAATGTCTTTTGTTGCCAAACCAGCACATAGTGATTTTTTTTTCTTTGTGGTTGTTATATGGCTTACTAACCATTGCAAAAGATTTATACCTATACTTACCCCCAAAGCATCTGTTGCTTCATTCCAAACATGCAACTCTTACATTGTTTCTTATACTATTTTTTTTGGATCCTGTTAAAAGTTCAGTTAAACCGAACAGATTGAAGTTTTATTCTAAACCACTTGAGTTCTTTTAATCTCGCTCTTTCACATAACTGAGACAACAGGTAACCATGAGCAACCTTCAAACATTCCTTAACTAACAAAATTTTTGTACCCCTGCCAGCTACTGTTAGTTTCAACAGTCAATTATTCTTTTATGGTGCAGAAAAAGTAATGTGCAAATCTTTGCAATACTGTCGCTAATATATTTATAAAGAACACTGCAGTTCAAAAGACCAAATGAATTTTTAAAGTTTAGGGCTGTGCATTTAGTTTAAGACTGACTAATAACTTGGTGGCCTACTCTGAATATTTGTTCTAATCTTCAGTACTCATTGTACACATATATTTAGGAGATACCTAGCAAGCATTTAAGGGCTTTGTCCATTTTCTACATTGGTACTTCTCAGCAGCAGACCTGCTCCTATGGAAAGATAATACACCTGACCCTCTGATCAATAAATCTACTGTGCATCAGACCGAAGATGATTTCTTTTGCATTGCATATTTGATGGCACAAAAATGTCTGAGGGCCATCTATGAAATAAGAAATAGCAACACTGTAGTAAGACCGTATCCACTGAAAAAAAAATTTACAGAGAAGGAAAAGTGTTTCTATCTGCATTTGACACACTGAAATTTAGAAATATACCTATAGACGGTCAGTTGTACCTTTGTGAAGCTAATAATATTTTCTTGGTTTCTCTCTGTCACTATAGAGTTGATGACTATATCGTAATTTAAACACCTCACTCAGGGGCTAAAATCAAGTAAGAGACCAGAGTGATTCTAAGAGGAACTGACAATATTCTATTGTTCATGTTGCAATGCAAGTTTTGGAAACAGTTGGAGTTGTCTTTAAAAAGCTACACAAAATCAGATTCTCAAAAGAACTTAGGAATTGGCTTCTAACTCCTGCAAAGCACTGTTTAACAAGCTTCTCAAAGATTTTTCAAGTGAAGATTTTATTCATATCAACTTGCTCTCATGCTAAATTTTCCTGAAAAAAAAGAAAATGAACACTCTGGTGTATGAACATGAACCACACTCTATGAAAGGATGGCTCTGAGTGCTGGAAGTATGATCTCTTTATTATCTATGTCCCTCATTGATTTGTTTGCAGTTAAGCTAGAATGACAGCTCACATCGGTGTTATGAAACTTAAATTTTTATAAGGTGCTTGCATATGAGATAGAAGTCCACATATACATATAAAGTTCTCTTTTAGGTAACAAAGCTCCATGTTCTTATTAGAATTTTCCTGTCTGCATTAAAATAAAATAATATGGAATGTTTGTCTTGGGGGGGGGGTGGTGGAAAAAAAAGCAAACACAAGATCTACTTTCCCTACCCACACACACTTACTGATCTGTCTACATATACTGTTATACTTCAACATAACCTTTTAGATCATTAAAATGATTAAGTTGTCTTAAGAAAGATCACACTGTTCCATTCCTCATACACTCCAGCTATTTTGATTGCACAGCTCTGCAATCTGTTTTGGATCTGGGAAGAGAGTGTAATGAAAAAATGGCCATCGTTCACCAGTGTGCACGCAGAGTGTACCTTCTACAAGCACCTGCTTGGACACAAATTATAGCTCAATAATACCAAAATGCCTGCTTACTGTTTTTTGTTGTTTTTTTTTTATTATTTATGCACTCTCTCTAAAAAAATAGAAACATTAGCTTTTGTGCCAGCCTAGATGTATACTGCTAAATGTCAGTTTAATTCATCAGAAGTAGCTGAAAACATGCCAGTTGAAAAGATGCCTTTGCACTGGGTCTTTTTGTTCTTGTGAACAACTGTTTCTTAATGTTGAATGTCTCCATAAAGGGCAAGTTCTCCCTTCGGAACTATGAGGTGTTATTATTACTGATACTGGGCTCTCACTCCATGTATAGACTTCTCCATTGCACAGAAGTGAAAGGTGAAGTATCATACTCAATACATTTCATAAGGGATTGGGAAGATATGTCAATATAAATATGGAAAAATATGGTGGCTTATCTCCGTTATTGCTACTGAATGTCAGCATTTTAGCAACATCTGCAGCATCATGCTGTAAAGAATGTACATGTTATATAGGTACATGTTATATAGGTATATATATGTACATGTTATATAGGTATAGGATTGTGGAGAAGCAGAGACCTAAGAACACCTCACTGTCTAATAAGATGTTATGTAAAAGAGAACACGGGCTGAAGCTCCTGGTTTTGACTCAAGGTTCACATTGATGCGCGCGCATAAAACTCTGTAAGAGAGAAATATAAAGCTCTGTGAAGAGACAATGAGCACAAATTATCAGCAGTATAAGCACGGAAGTTGGTAATCTCATCTGATTCGTGTGTATGAGAAACTATCAAGTTGCATAACAAGACTCAGTCTAACGCATAGAGAGGAATAAGCCAGAAATGACACTGAGTCTATTTACAGACAAGAAATGAGAATGGCAATATCAGCCACTGATATGAGAGGGAACTATACATTTATTTGTACATTCTTGTATACATTGTATATCAGTGCATTATAAACACGCAAATTCATAAGTCAATGGACTTCATTAAGTTTTATTGATACATTTAATAGAATTTTTTTAAGAAATATTTTCCCCTTATTTTGCAACAGCTTTTTTTCAAAATATGAAACTAAATATATACATGTATACATATAATAAGAAATGACTATTCTTTTCATATGAATGTTAAGTTTTTTTTGCAATTACCAGATATTTATTCCAATTAGATATATATAAAAGATATCAGGATAAAGAGCATATCATATTAAATAACTATGTGAATAAGAATACCTCTAACTAACAATTACATGTGAAAGGTTTAAGAAGAAAAGTTCACACTGAATAGCTGCCATTTTTCCAATGAGCACTAAGTAAATATGCCAACACAGTGTCAACTACACAAAACAGGTGCCATTAGATTCAAATATACCATTCTTTACATCAAAGGTTAAAATGGGCTCTTTTGCATAAGATTCTGTTTTGGAAGTGAACCTCTTAGAAGTAATAGTACATCTCTACTTAAAATTACTAAAAGAATTACATAAAATATAATATTAATGTTCAAATCTTTACAAACGCAATCATATGGATTCTCAGATGCCATGGCTACTTGGCAAGGGATTGCCTTCAGACAGATTAAAAATATTACTTTGCTCTGCATGAGTTTATTATCAAACATGAATAACACCAAAAGGGTTTTCACCCATTCTCACAGCTTTTTGAAGGAAACATGTAAACTGTGTTTTGTATAAAGGAGTATAACAGTCACTAAAAAGTATCCCTTCTAAAATTTTAGAATCTTCTTTGCCAGTTGTGCAACATACAGACTGTTGCAAGCTGCAGAGATTGGAACCTTACTTTTACAAAACTGGAGATTACTGGAAAGCATATAATTGAAATCATTGTTATGATGTTTTTTCTAACTAAAATTGTGTTAAACACATTATGAAGGAGGTATTTAAGCCATGATGAGGCATTTAAGTGCATGAGAACAACTGAAAATCAATGACACATATCGCTGTATCTCTGAGATATTTTGTAAACTTAGTCTTCAGAGAAATAAAATAATAATACAGATATCACCTGCTCACATGCTAAATATTTCTACTCAGAAATAGTTTTAATATACATTTACTGTGTGCAAGTTATTACTGCCTATATGATTAGATGTCATGATGTCAAACCAAGCATGTTTCATACACTGTGACAGGTTGACTGAGGGACCCAAAACCCAAGATGATTCAGGGCTTCCATACTCCTGTTGAAACCGCAGCTAATGCCACTGGCTTGTACAGTATTTGTCCAAGTAAAGCAGCTTTGCTCGGATGCATGGGAGTGCACAAACCTTTCAGCCTAGAGGTTACATGACCTTCAGATAATTTGCAATTCAGAACCTATCAACAGAAGTGCAGTGGAGGAAACATGATTGAGAATAAAAGGAAACAAAACAAAGGAGAAAAAAAAGAGAGAGCGCAAGAAGGAAAAAATCATTCTTACATATCATTCACTGTTGCTCCAGATCAAACAGTTACGGAGATATACAGATGATGCATACACACAATACTTACAGAGAAATTATTTATCTGACTCAGAATAAAAAATTGTATTTCTTGGCAAGTGTAAATGATACTAATCTCAGCACAGCATTCTTTAGTTTCTAATTACGTGTTCTTTCTCTTCTTCAATTTCTTAAGAACTCATACAGTACATCACCCAGAAACCTTAAAGCAAAACAACAGTTATTTGTCTGAAGACACAGTTTCTACATATTTCAAATTGCTATTCCTTTTCTATTTTATTTGTGTAGCTGAACTCATTCACACACTTTTGTGCCACAGCTGTGTGTCACTCAAGAAGTGAGGAAGAGGTGGAAGGTGAGACAGGAGGAACACAGAGACACTGTTTAAATATGCAGGAATGGGGCTGGAAATCCTGGAGCTGAGTCCCGCGTAGTGAGGGACAAGATGGGCATTGGTAAAACAGAGTAGGGAAAACATGGGGCTGCTACTGAACCACACAAGGGAGCTTGCAATGAAGGACACAAAAAAGAACAATGCACTCAAAGTCTTCCTCACTTCAGTCTTTAAGAGTAAGACTGGTTTTCAGGATTCACAAGTCTCTGAGACCACTGGAAATGTCGGCGGGGGGGGGGGGGGGGGGGGAAGAAAAAAAAAACCCTCTGCTCCAATAGAGGAGAATCTGAACAGGAAATAAACAAACTTGGCAGACAAGTACATGGGCACAGTCAGTATGTATCCTTGAGTTCTGTGGAAGCCAGTCAAACTCATTGCAAAGCCTCTGAAATACTAGTCACGTGAAGCACTTCTGATATCCAACCTAAATCTTCCCTCCTTCAACTTAAAAACAGTTCCCCTTGTCTTGCTGTTATCTACCCTTTCAAAGAGTTGGCTCAACTCCTGTTTGTAGGCTCCCTTTAGGTATTGAAAGGCTGCAATGAGGTCACCCTGCAGCCTTCTTTTCTCCAGGCTGAACAAGCCCAGCTCCCTCAGTCTGTCTTCCCTCCCTTTCCTCTTCGCAGGGGAGGTGCTCCAGCCCCCTCATCATCTTTGTGACTCTCCTCTGGACCCTCTCCAACACCTCTCTGTCTTTCTTGTGATCATGGAACTGGAAAATCTTTCACACAAAGAAAAGTTAAAAGAGGTGAGACTGTTCAGAATAGAGATCGGAATGATACCCATGTGGTTCAACACCTGATAAGAGAGCATAAAGAAGATGGAGCCAGGATCTCTTCTGTGATGTACAGTGACAGGACAAGAAGCAATGGGTATAAGCTTAACTACAGGAGATTCTGCCTGAACATTTAAAAAAAAAAAAAAAATTCTGACAAGGTGGTCAAACAACAGTTTGCCCAGAGAGGTTACAGAGTCTCCATGGGTGGAGATACAACTTTACTAGGCAAGTCTTGGCAATCTGCTCTAAATTAATCTGCTGGAGTAGAGCCATTGGCTTAAATACTCTGCCTGCTTCAGTGATTTTCTGATTCTGAAGTTGCTGAAGCATTTCTCCGGTTATAGTTTACCAATTTTCTTCATTTTTGTATTTTTTCTTAGTCTCTTTTACACTTATGGAGATTAATTTCATCACTCTCAGAATTTCTTCTCCAGTCTTTATTTGTCTACACTAAAATCCCAGTGACTTTAGACCTCCACGATAGTGTTCCATAATATTCTTGTACCAACAACTCATTTTTTTCAAATTGGAATCAACGGATACATTCACAAATTTTTCTGCCTCCAAACTGCGCATCGTTTAGAAAAAATAAAATAAAATAAAATAAAATAAAATAAAGTAAAATAAAACAAAATAAAATAATTTTAAAAAATTAAAATGTTGTATCAGTTTTATAAAAGGTGGTGTAGAAAGATTTGTACATTCCTCGATGAAAGGAAGAGAAATGTCATCTATGCAGTCAGATACCTGCATTCTTCCCAGCATTTCTCAGCCCTCATCTCTGTGCCCACACTCCTGGGCTCTGCCTTGCAGGGCATGCATGCCTCACAGACATCACTTTTCCTGAGCTTGTGTGCTCTGTGGCCAGCAGCATAAGAGTAAACACCCATCACAGTGACACCATGTCTGCTAAGGAATTTTGACATAAATATTAGCTTATCCTGTAGCGCAGTTCTCTTTTCTGCTCTCTCTGATTTGGCGTATTGCTTTATCTTTTCAAGGTATTTCAACAACTTGATATTTATAAAAAATGCTTCACAGACAAAAATAGATAATTAGCATTCCCTGTCCTGAATATCATCATTCTTTAATGATAAGTTACCTTGCAGGTATTCTAGCAAGGTGATTTAAAACCTATGTTGAAAGTTGCTATGAGTAGGTTTTGGTTTCATTGCCTTCTTTAGCATAAATTTCTTCGTATGTCTATTTATACTCATGCACATGTCCTGGAATAACTTTGCCACTATACTACAACATCCCCATTGTAAATACTTTCCAGCGTGAACAAGAGAGGCCAGTTTCCCAGCCAAGAAACTAGACTTCAGCAGGAAGTGATCTCAGTAGGCATATCCTTCATTTCTGGAGTTATTTGCTTCAGCCCAAAGTCAAATGAGGACACATCTAAGCATACAAACTAGAGTAAATAAAATGTGTTACAAATTAAAGGAGAATCAGTCAACAGAGGACATATAAAGTACATTACGTTCTCTTTCTTTTGTCAACCATAGCATATTGATGCAATTAAAATAGTGATTTCTAACATACACACTGACAAGATAAGGCACCTTTTTAAGTGGCAAAGTGCTCTACATATTCTACTGTGATCTAAATACATATATAGATTAAGAAGTTCTTTTAAAAAGTGCGTCTTTGTTAGATGAAGAACTGTAAAGCCTTACACAATGGCATGCAGCATTATAAGACATGCATTAAATTACTGCTAGGAAGCAAAGAAAATCTTCTCTTTGCCTGCTTTTAATGCTTAAACAAATATGTGCAAGGTAAGCTACAGAGACATTTAACTTTTAAATGGAAGCCTCATAGCATATTCTTGTCTTAGTAATTTCTAAACATCATAGAATGTCTTGGGTTAGAAGGGACCTTAAAGCCCATTTAATTCCAGCCACCCTGTCATTTGCCACCCATCAGATCATGCTGCCCCTTGGTCCCATCCAACCCGGTCTCCAGTGATGCCTCTAGCAAAGGGTATCCATAGCTTCTCTGGGCAGCCTGTCCCAGAGCTTCACCACCTCTGAGTAAAGAATTTCCTTCTAATATCTAATGTAAATCTTTCCTCTTTTAGATTAAAACCATCCTTGCTCATCCTTTCACTATCAGATAACATAAAATGTTAGTCTTCCACCTTTTTAAAAACTCCCTTCAAGTACTGGAAGACCACAGTGAGGTATCCCCAGAACTTTCTCTTCTCCAATTTGTGATTGCTCATTTTATTTCGTTAAGATTTATTAATTTTATCTCATATTTCATATTTCTAAGGATACATTTTTATGGATCTATACCATGAACATATTTATTGTTCTATATTATACCTGCTTATTTAGTAGTTTTAATTGAAAGGTACTTTGAACATTATTGTTGATACTTCATGATTTCCATCACTTGGTATTGAGCCCTGCATGTACTGTACATCACTCACCTCTTAATACATCATTGTCCATTTCCTTGTGATCTCTTTTTGTGCTAGTATCAGTATAATTTCTGAATATTTTGGAAATGATCATGAAAAATTCTTGACAGCATCTGTGCGAGATTTACTGACATTATTTCCATGTTACACAGACAGGAAAACGTAGAAGCACAGAAGTGTTATTGTGAGAATCTAGGTCATTTTTAAAGAAAACACATATCTTCACCTAGGCATCAACAAACTCTTCATCCTAATCTCCTTGTTCTTTCTACCCCTTCTTTGGCTGTTCATCACTGTTAATTCCAGACATTGGTGTATTCTTCCTTCCTAGGCAGCAGTACACAAAACATGTTCATGCTCCTTAAGTACATAGTATGATAGTAGTCACTGGTACATTAAAGCAGCAACTTGAAGGAAAATTTACCAAACTATCAAGTCTTGGGTTTAAGTGTGCCCAGTTCAGATGAAGCCTTCAGATCTCTACAGCCTTCAGATTTCTCTACATCAGTAATCCCTGTCATGAGCATTGCTCTAATGCATCTTAGATTTAAGAAGGCTCAGTTTGGCCAGTAATCCCCATATGAGACAACAGGTGCATTTCTGATAGTAGAATGACCTCCCTGCATTTGCGGCTAGATAGAAGATAATTCAGTGAGTACTTACAAGAAATTTAACATTGGAAATGGGCAATGGAAGCTTCTTCTCTCACAGGTAAAATTACACAGGAGAGAACATTTAAGCTTCAACAGTTTGGCAATCTTGTAAGTAAATGAAAGCTAGAATGCTGCAGTGAAAATTATTGGACAACTTTAGAGGCTTTCTGTATTCATTCTGAATGGCATATAACAAAGTAACTAAAGCCCAAAAGATAATAAAACACATAGTGACAAAAAAAAAAAAAGAAAAGAAAAGTAAAACTTCCTGATAACTGTAAGTGAAATTAGTTAGAAGTTAGAAGACAGTGAAGAAATTAATAAATACCTATTACTGCAGTGTTTAAAGAGAATTAAAGTCCCTGTTAGAATTCAATTTTGTGTTTAATTTTTGTTCTGTTATTAATGTATAACTCTTTGCTCTTAGGGATTCTTATGGAACACATATGTCCTTTTTAAATGTATTTCATGCGTAATGGATGAGGAATAATTGTATTAATATATTTAATCATTAGAACTCTAATGAACAATGATTCATTCAAAATACGAAAATATAGTTAATTTTCCAAACTAGGTAGGAAAGAAGACATACATAGAGCAAAAATATGTTTTGCTGATTTTTGGAGTGTTTTTTCACATTTAAGAAGCAGAAAATTACTTGTAAAGGTTCAGTAGAAAAAAAAAATCAGCAATATTAATTGTGACAAAATATTTCTTTGTGCTGTAAGAGCTTGTCTCAATAGAGAACAATCATTTCCTGAGAATTAAGATTATAGCAAATGTGAATTTTCTTTTGGCTTACATGAATTTGATCCTTCAACCTCCACATTTAATACTAAACCAGGATGCCCGGGGCCCCATCCAACCTGTCCTCCAGGGACAGGGCATACACAACTTCTCTGGACAGCCTCTTCCAGCACCTCACCACTCTCATAGTGAAAAATTTCTCCCTGACATCCAGCCTAGATCTTCCCTCCCTCGACTTAAAACCATTTCCCCTTGTCCTCGTGTTATCAACCCTTTCAAAGATTTGACTCCCCTACTGTTTGTAGGCTCCCTTTAGATACTGAAAGGCTGCAATGAGGTCACTCTGCAGCCTTCTTTTCTCCAGGCTGAACAAGCCCAGCTCCCTCAGCCTGTCTTCATAGGGGAAAAAAAATATGAAATTGTTTGCTCCACCAGAACTTCCCAATTTGAAATATATTAAGGTTTACTCAAACCTCAAACAAATCCTTTATGATTAGAAACAAAAGGACTTAATTCCTCACACAAGATTTCTAATGACTTTCATTATACAGAGGCTGGAAATATCCCGTGAACATCTGTACACTGAACTATCAGTTTATTTTTTAAATGAAGCCAAGACTTATATTTCTTCTGAGCTTTTAATTCCAGTGAGAAGTATGAAGTACAAAAAACTGAGGGGGGGAAAAGGAAGAAAAGTAGATAAAATACTTTCCATAAAGGAAGAACTACTTCTTCACTTAGAAATTTGTAAATATTTTGGAAGATTAAAAAAAAAAAAAAAAAAAAAAAAAAGTAAAAACTTCTGTGTTATTAAAACGATTATTTGTGAAAACTATTTCATTTTTGTCCCTTTGAGTGCTTAGGATTGTCTACACTGCAAAATAAGATATTTTTAGCTGTACATCATTATGACTGCTTTAAAATTGTTAGTGAAATAAAAATAACAATAAATATTACATCACATTAGATTCAAAATAGTCTGTGCATAACTGCTGATGTCCATAAGAAAGCATGGATCATTCACTCCCACCATATTTTATGGTTTATTTATTTAGTTATCTCTCTACATATTTATTTATTTTACTGGTTAGCTACCAGTAAGGATAAAAGAGCTTTCTGTTCACTACAATGATACGTAGAGCTACACAACCTGCCTCTGAACATGACAATGCATTTCAGCTACTGTATTTCTCTTTTCTTAATGTTCGTTAGATACCAGCTAGGAGAAATCTTCAGATTAAGTGTTTTGGCTTTAATATTTTGATTTCTAACCTAATTTTCCCAGGAAAACAGATGTTTTCAATCACAGAACTGTTTTTCAAGCTTTGTTCTCACATGGTATTTGGAGTTGCAATGGACTCAAAGAAATAAATGGACCTTTGGGGGTCTGGACTCAACGGTCTGTACAGGTCCCTTCTAACCCCTATGATTCTGAGATTCTGTTACCAAAGAAAGATGGTGACCAAAACCAAGTTGCTATCTTCAGAATAATAAATCTGTCATACTGTCATCTTCTTTTCAGTGATTGAAGACCTGTTGAGAAAGTAAGAAATCATGAATAAAACATACTCTTCAACAACAGACTACCTCTGGATGTTCTTTTTTCCAGAAAGTGTAGGCACAAGCAGTTTGAAGACAAGAACACTATTTTCACAAAAGTGTGTGCATACATATGTACACTAAAGCAAGTCCAGTGTTTCTATACGTGGCACATTTGTTATGAGCAAAAGAATACATCACATGGTCTTCAGAAGTCTGCACTGGAATTTAGGAAGCCTACAATGGCAAGAAAGTTGGCTTACTAAGTCTACACAGAGAGGCTGTTCCTTTGAAAAGTTTGGGCTCTGTATAAATGAAGCTCAATATATGAAACCAATAATTCATTCTTTATTTAGTAGAAGCATGTGCTATAGTTAATGCTGTTTTACTGCTTAAAAAATACACACTATATTTGTATTAATAATTTAAAAAAAGTCAGAAGTTCATTTCTTTTCATGATCTTAAATTTTTATATCAACCAAAGTTTAGAAAGAGAGTTTATCTTGGGTAAATTATTGCTCTAAAATGTCTGTCTTTTTTAGGGGTGGAAACTCACTAAACAACTGATAAATAATTTAGTACATGCATGAAATACACGCTGACAGCAAAGATAAAATTTACTTAGAAGCCTAGCAGTTTGTATGAAAGGACTCAGTGGTCTTAACTAATTAAAATCCAAATGCACAAAAGGAAGAAAATCAAATTAAATGCAAATAAATCAGCAATGACAACAGCCCAAATAGTGAAGATAAAGAAAAAAAAAAAACCTCAAAAATTATATTTCTGTATTCTAAACTAGAAATCAAATATTTATTATAAATATTTACTTCCCAAGGAAATGTATACAAAGCCTTCAGAAGGCTGGATCTTCACACGGCATGGATTTGTCAAAAATGTTATTAAAACAAAAGGAAACAAAGTCCTGGATGAGACTTTCTTAGAGAGATGACTGACTTTTAATTCTGTCTACCACAAAGACTTTTGGCAAGTTAGTGCTAATATTTTGATCCTTGAATGAGATCATATTTTTTCTATCAGAGTAATTGGACTTTCTGCAGATTTTACTGGGATGTCAGAGCACTGTCTATACAGAGGTTTACATTTCATCTAAATTAAGCATGGCACCACTAAGAATCATGACACGTTTGTGCATTGTGTAGCCAGCAATAAATTTATTGCAGTCATACAGCCTCTCTTCACTCAGTTCCACTTGTAAATATTTCCTTTGGCAGTGAACTGTGAAAGAAGCCATACTCAGTAATCTTAACTTGATGATGAAACCCTACCATGCAGAAAAATATTGGAGGAAAAAAAAAAGAATAAACCATCCTTTCTATATAAATAAAGAAATAAATAACATGTAAATCAGGACTACCCCATTATATGCAGTTTGCAGCTGAAAAAGAATTGAATCAGTTGAAATTAAAACCTAGTCTACCAAAACTGTCACTAAGATTTATAGCTTTCACAGATAGAGAAGTTTCAAGTTTTAGCAGAAATGGGTCATTCAGTTTGGGTGGAAACCAGTTGTTACTCATTATTATTCTGGTTATGACTCAAAGGGGAAAAAAAGTTTTCCAGACAAAACTCAATGATATGGGTGGAGTTTTCCTTTGAATTTTTGGTTTATTTGAACTCAGTACCCAAAGCAAAACTTGGGAGATATGAATCCACATGAAACGTAAAAGTTAAAGTGGATTTCTTTTGAACCAACCAGTCAAGATTACACTGTTTTAGCTATAAAGCTCCAAAACAGAAAAAATATTTCAAAAATGACTACAATTCAAAATAGAGAAGAGACATTTATAATAAACAGTCTGGAATGCTCAAAAATAATTTCACCAATCCCAGAATGCTATCATTTACTGCAAGTTATTAATTTACTACACGTTTCCAGCTTCTCACAATCCAGTTAGAACATACAAAATAAAAACTTTACTGAGCTAGGAGCCAGGTCTTAGATTCCACCATCTTGGAAGTTGAACCCTTTACATGAATACCTGGGTGAAACTGATAGCTATGTGCTAGCAACTCTTCAGAATCTTTTCAGGAATATACTCTTCACATATCTCTCATGAACCTGAATTTATATTAGAAAAACACTCTCACCAAGGTGTTTTGTAATAATAATAATATAAGTTCACAGCTACGTTGGTGCTTAAGTGCACCAAGGGTGCATTTAATAAATATCAGATATTCACTCTGGAAATTAATTTTCCGATTATCTCAGATAATTAACCTTTGAGTGGGAAAATTCTCTCAAAGTTTGAGAACTGGCTTCTCTGTGGAATAAAATAATCCAGGATGCAACAAATTGTGGCACACTTTTGGCCCTGGAAGCTCTTACAGGGAGTTCATATGCAAAGAAACTAGAGAAAGCATGAAGGGTTTCAAAAATACACGTATGTGGAAGTCACTCCACCAGTACCAGATGGTATGCTCCAGATCCTCAGCTCAGTTCACTCGTAAAACATTTTAAAGTATGATGCACTAAGGACCAGTAAATTTTCTTCCCCTTAATCAATAGGAAAAAGCCTTTAACTACACTAATATCTTTTCATAGTCACTTAAAACGATAAGTTCTAAGGACTTTTAACTAAACCTACATGAAAGTAAGTACTCTTTTATTCTTTTTAGATGCTTCCAATTATGTAGTATACTTAAATGCCACCAGTGAGAGACAGCTATCTGGGTACACACTGTGTCTGGAATAAGCATTTCCTGAAGTTTCTGAGGGCAGCTGCTCCATACGTTTCTGTGACTATGTCAAGCAGATCCATTTTTCAGAGAAGTGGTGGTTACAACAAAGAATCCTCAATTTAAAATAAGTCTTGAAAGCAAATAACCTTCAGATTTTTTTGTTTTCTTGAAAACACAAATGAGAGAAAAGTAAAATTTCCAGACAGACCAAAATAATCTCTAATTGAATAAAGTGTCTAAGAAGCAGTGAATTTGAGTGATGCAAAAGACATCAGAGCAACTATGAGGGAATCATAGAATCATAGAATGGCCTGGCTGAAAAAGACTGCAATGATCATCTAGTTTCAACCCTCTTGCCATGTGCAGAGTCACCAACTACTGTACCAGGCTGCCCAGAGCCTGGCTTCTAAGACTGAAAGTTATACAGAAAAAAATGTAATTAAAGGAGATAATTTATTTGGAATTTATTTTGTATTCTTATTTTCCCTCTTTTTTTCTCCATATATGAAATACGTATTTATGCATGCACTTATTTACTATATATTCAGATATTTGTGTGTATTTATAAATAAATATGAATATATATGGCTTTTTTTCTTTGACTGTATTTTATTTTATTTTCATCCCTCATAATGTATCTATCTCTTCCTGTTCTTCTCTTTTGCATGTCTAACTATTTTCTCTTCTTTTCTCCCCACTCATTTCAGACCTTTGTTCAGACTTTATCAGTCCTTACTCTACAGACAGATACATCTGTGTCTCTCCCGTTTCACCATCTGGACACACTAAACCTCTCACTGCATTTTTATAATTTTTCTGCATGGGAGATCAGAGGCAGCCTCTGATGGTGGTTAAAAAAAAAAAAAAAGCCAGGAAGAATGCTCCAGGCTACTAGCCAGCATTTTTTTTTATTCTTTCTTGAGAGTATCTATTAATCTGAGTTTGATTAAGAAAGATAGATTTCCCCTAAGCAGTACTGATCCTTGTTTGAGTTTTTTCATTCTCAAAGGCAATTAGATGTAATGCTGCACTCAGATATGAAAGTCTTCCATGTGAACAATCATACATATTTCCATATTTTACTTCATTTAAGTAGTATTAGTTTATTGAAGATAATTTTGCCAGCATCCCTCAGTGGAGATATATATTCCTCTGTGAGAGAGTTGGACTGTAAGTGAAGAGACATTTTGACAATGTGGTTAATCTGATCTAGCTGTCAGCAACGACCTGCAAAAGGAGGTTTGCCCCCACATCCTCGCACTGGATCTAGCACCTGCTCAGTTTTGTGGAACTGATTTTAAACATTTTTTTCCTCTTTGTGGCTGTTGTGATGGTGGTGGTGGTGTTGGGATCAGTGAGCTGACCTGACCTGACTGAACTCACAGTTGCGTGCAATGAATTGATTGTGTCACCACAGACAGGATGGCAGCAAGACAGCCATAGGCAAGATGAAGGGAAACAAGGTGTCACACCCTGATGGCTGTCTGCAGTTAGTCAAAGGCGTTGGCTCTGAGAAGACAGGCTACATTTCTCCACTGACCACAGAGGGATCCTAGAAAGTCAAGCATGGTGGTCTAAAGTTTTGTCAGTACTCCTCCTTTTCCCTCAGTATTTACATCTTCTCTCTTCAGTACATGAAAAGTCTCAGAAAATAGACAGAGGTGATCAGTACTCAGTAAATCAATATATTCATTTAAAAATAATTACAGAGATGAAAGCCAAATATATTAATGTAGTTCACTGCACGATATAATTAAAATTACTGAGTTAACTAATGACAAAAATGGTTTACAGTTATATTTGCATTATGTATTGTAAACCATGCAAACTGAAATCGCCAGCAGGTGAAATATCTAACACTGAAGCTGTAGTACACATTTTATAGAGACGGATCGTACAGAACATTTCATAAAACAATTGAAAGGTTTGCCCCCACATCCTCGCACTGGATCTAGCACCTGCTCAGTTTTGTGGAACTGATTTTAAACATTTTTTTCTCTTCATAGCGTTCTCTTCATAGCGTGTTTATTATATATTTATATTTATATATTATATTTATTTATTTATTATATTTATTTATATATTTATATATTATATATTTATATTATATATTTATATTTATATATATATATTTATATATATATTTATTATATATTTATAAATACACATAAATAAACTGGTATTACTCTACTAAATTGTGAATTAACTGATACATAAAAATTCCCATTTTATTTTGTTTCATCTCTGAGTTTAAAAGGTTAATAAAATCAAGAAACTGAAATAAAATTTGGGCTCTTGTTGTCTTATTTTTAGACTACGAGTCAGCTTCTACCCTGAACACCCTACTTTTGTTCATATATATTTTCTGAGCTAGAATTCAAATCTTTTTTTCTGAAAAACTCTATGGAGATCTGTTACTTCATTCAATTTAAAATAGAAAGCAATTGAAAACAAATAGGAAAGAAAAGCAATGTGTTATTCATACAGTTTAAGCGTGTTTTGTACTTAGTTAGTTTTAGTATTTATTTACTGCAAAACTTAACACAATATTCAAGAAAAGGTCATTATTATACATTAAAGTCCTCTGCCATTTGGATAAGACATCAGATCCCAAACTGAGAACATATTCTGTAATATCCATACTGCTGATTAAAGTGTGCTGTCAGGGGACTCAAGTTTTGTAAAATAAATATATTTACAACTTTTTTTTAAAACTGTGTGACCTCATGAACATGGAATCATTAAATAAAACAGGAAATTAAAACATAGTATTCTTGATATTTTTTGAGAGAAAGAACAAGACAACCAAATTCTAACACAAAATGTAAACTTTTTCTCTCAAATATTGTAAAGCTAATAAGAAAAAGAGCAACAAACAAACAAGCAAAAACAAAAACAAAACAAAACAAAACACCAACAAAAGCAGAAGGCCACAAAATTCCTCACAGTTTTCCTTGTCTATAATTGTCAACCTTAGGTCTGGTTACCTAATTACTGTATAGAAAGGGTGGTATGGCTAAGATTTATTTATTTGTTGGTTTGTTTGCTTTTATATTCATGTGAATTGGACTAACTATATTCAATGTTCATCTTTTTTATTAAAGGAATAACTTATGGTTTATTTTCTTGTTCTCTAGCTAAACTAGAAAGGAAAAATACAAAATTTCTTTGTTGTAAGTATTTTGTATTGAATTTATTTATACAGTTTCCCTTTCATCTGAAAAAGAAAATTTATTTCAATTAAACTAATATTCAACTTAAGAAAGGTGCAGTCACTTCAGCTGAAATCCTATTGAAATCAAGAAACTGGCTTTCTTGTCAAAAGTAATAAAACAATCATCTTTAATATTTATCTACAGGACACAGTGACTGCACAAAAACCAAAAGTGTGCTAACATTGCTCAACAGCAAAGTTTCCAAGTATTAGGGAAAGTTTTGTACAGGTTTGGTTCTCAAAATACAACAAATACTAGAAGTGTTCTTTCTCAGGTAAGCATAGTCATTATAAATGAGAAATTACACAAATAAAACAGAATGTTCTTTCCTGCTTGGACAAATCCCCATTCATATTTACATTTTGTGCTATCAGACTTTTTTCTGCATTGCAACCTGAGTGTTTCCTACTTTCACACATAGAATCAGAATGACCTGGGTTGGAAGGGACCTTGAGGATCATGAATCTCCAACCCCCCTGCCACAGGCAGGGCCATCAACCTCCCCATTTAATAGTAAGGCAACCCAGGCCCCCCCATTCAACCTGGCCTTAAACACCTCCAGGGACGGGGCATACACAGCCTCTCTGGGCAGCCTCTTTCAGCACCTCACCACTCTTGTAGCAAAGTACTTCCCCCTGACATCCAACCTAAATCTTCCCCCCTTCAACTTAAAACCATTTCCCCTTGTCCTGCAGTTATCAACCCTTTCAAAGAGTTGTCTTCCCTCCTGTTTGTAAGCTCCGTTTAGGAACTGAAAGTCTGCAATGAGGTCACCCTGCAGCCTTCCTTTCTCCAGGCTGAAAAAGCCCAGCTCCCTCAGTCTGTCTTCAGTCTCCCTTTCCTCTTCACAGGGGAGGTGTTCCAGCCCTCTAATCATCTTTGTGGCTCTCCTCTGGACCCTCTCCAACAGCTCTCTGTCTTTCTTGTATTGGGGGCTCCAGACCTGGACACAGATCTCCAGATGGGGGCTAACAAGGGCAGAGTAGAAAGAGACAATCAGCTCTCTGTCCCTGTTGGCCACCCCTCTTCTGAGTGAACCCAGGATACTGTTTGCCTTCCCTGCTGCAAGAGCACACTGCTGGCTCATGTTAAGTTTTTCATCCACCAGAACCCCCAAAAGTGGAGATCACTAAAGCTTTGGTGTACTACAGGATAGCAGGAAGAATCAGTTTGGATATTTGACTCTGCACAGACCTAAACCATATGTGCTTGCTGCCAGTGAAAGCACTTCCATTGCCATGAGCAAGTTTTTGACTGCTATCTTTTTCTTAACCTACACCTTGCAACTAGTAGTAACTTTCTGTAATTATCATTGTTCTTATTGATAACAAGCTTTCCCAACAAACATTCAGATGGCTTCTGTATTTTTTTCCAGAATTCTTCATCCAGTTACAACAAATTACCCTCCGCTCTGGTCTGAGCATGACTGAGATGCTGGGGTGAGCAGTTTCATTTGCTTGCAATATTCAAAGAATTCTTTATAAACCACAAAATTTCGGATTTGCCCTGCTTGAATAACTGGAGTTCAGGTACCCACCCCAGGCAATGCTAGTGAACAGGTAAGAGGCAAAACAACACCATTCACCAGTTGTGCAGTGTTGGGGTATCCCTTGACCCCTGCTGAATCCTCATAAGATTACATTTACTTTAGCCTGTCAGTGATAAGGTACTGGGGAATATTAGACCACTATTGCTTGCTCTTTCTAAAGGTGTTACTAAGTTCATTTTGTCACAAGAATCTCATGACAAAGTGTCCAAGAAGATAAGGTGAGGTTAGATTGTACAGCACGTATAACCATGGACATCTGGTTCAACAGTCAAATAGAAAACACAGTGGCTGTCATAATCCTTTTTTTAGGTCCCCACTGCTGTACTTCCATCACATTCTACACACACAAAAGTTTCTACAAACAGACTTTTACAGTACTGGTTCAGAAAGGATTTTGATTTTAGAAAGCTCAGGGAATATTAAAACAAAGACAAAACAAAAACTAAAAATGCCCATCTCTTTTGAAAGTCCATTTTTAAGGAGATCAGCCATACCAAACAAAAAAGCTCACGATAGCATTTTGTGAAAATGGAAAATCTGAAGTGTCATGTTTCATGGGTAATCTGCAACCAGATATATGTGGTTACCTACATAACAAGATCATTGACACACTGAACCGAGCTCAAAGGCAATCACTGGGAAATTAAGAAAGGAATGAGAAAAATAGAATGTATAATCACATTAATAAGCCAGAGAATTTCACTAGAATTTTACATTCTTACATGCTACATAAAAAAGTGATTCCTCAGTCAGTGAATGTACAGTGACTTAAGATACCCAAAATCCAAGCTTGGAAAATGACAGAACTGTGTAAATTACTGAAGTCCTTCTAGTAAGTCTGATAAACAATCAACAGTGTACTACAGAAGGCCTCTCTAATAATACATATATCAACACAAAGTGCTGTCAAAATGAGCAGAGCAAAAGCACTTCAAAGCAGTATCCAGAAATAATGTCTGTGCTGTAACACATGACAACATTATGTTTATGTCAACATGTTTTAAAAAATACTAGAATCCTATGGAAGTTGTGGTGCAAGAATTGTTTGCCAGTCACACCCAATGACAGCATTTAATGTCTGATTACATCTATTAAAATCTATAAAGAAATTGCAAAACTATAAAGCTAAGATTTTTTTCTAATTATACGTCCTGAAAATATAACACAGCTGAAGAAAGAAGAATGGCTTTGTCAGCAGAAATTGCATAAAACATCCTGAAATCGGAGATTTCTGCTCTTTAGTTCCCCAAGCAGACAGCCACTACTCACTGCTGGTTTATTTAGATTTGCTTAGAGGAGGATGAAAAAGCAAAACAACTGCTTTGGCCTACAGTGCAACAGAGGTGTAGATAGCCTGGCTTTCCACCAGCCCTCGAGCTGCAAAGCACACGCTTCCCTTTTGTGTTAGTTTGGATGCATTCCCATAACTACACTAATTTTAAAAAATGTTTGCACAATTTCATAGTAATTATAAATGAGTGTAAATAAGAGTATGTCTACTTCAGCATAGTCTTCATTCTTTTTGTCTTATTACAAAACCTACTATCATTTTTTCACAGAATGAATCCTAAAATAAACATTAAAAGGAATAGTCAGCTAAAACTGGAAACAGTTCTTGTTTTAGCTTCATATTGTGATCTCTGAGTGCAGAAAACATGATTTTAGGAGATAGTAAAAGAATAAAATATATGGACCATGAATCTTCTTTTGATTTCTGTCCTAAAAATGTCTACTTTCAGTATTACATCTATTTTCAGATCATTACTTGTGTTTTAAATGCCAGTGGAGGCAAAGTGAAGCATGCTGATTCGAGAAAGTATTAGACATAGAATAGATTTTTATCTTGTCTTTAAATTAAGGATCATCACCATGTATTTTTCACCCACCATTTTGCAGTGAGTGAAAAACTATTATCTCAGTATTCTATCATGAAATACTGTTAGTTGATATCTCCACGATATCTCAATACCTCCTTATGGCCACTTTAATCTATGCATGTATGGCTAATGAGTTCTGTAAATATTTGCACTATTGGATCAATTAGGGAATGAAAAAACTGCAAATGATCAGTTTTGAAATTCTTTTAATGAAGATATTCCAATAATAACCATTCAAAAAATATCAGCATTTCCATAAACTGAAAGATACTAAAGACTAGCTTCAGAAAACTGATCCATCTGGGTGAGAATACATTTGAAGTAAGGCATGGGTAACTACGGTTTGCTGAATCGTTAGCAGTCTCAGATTTCTCCCTTCACTTCCCAAGCAGTTCTCAATGTGTCACTTCTATTCGTTTGTTTTCTTCAGTTATGGATTGATTCCTAACCTGCCAGTTAAATCTGCTTATTTCTTGACTTAATAAACACTCATAATTTCCATACTTGATGTGTCTAGCTCATGTCTCCTTCAGTAGGGTACTGAAGCAGAGTACCCCACTTGTCATTTACAGCAGGTCTTCCTGCTAAATCTGTGGATGACTGTTCACCAATCTGGAAAGCCTGTGGTGTCACATATAGATTGTAACCCATTTCGTAAATTCAGTTTGCATAAGCAGCTCTCCAGCACTGTGGCAGCTCCTATTAAATCTCATCTTAACTTAAAATAATCTCTCTTTAAATTAATCAGGCATTATCACAGTTTGAAAATTTGTTTAAGTATATGTTTAAAGAAGAAATCTATTAGCTGTAAATGAGCAGTACCAGGGGTTTTTAAGATACTTAAAACATACTGTCCTCTGACATAAAGAGCACTAGTGTATAAGGGCTTTGTGGAGATTTTTTGTTTGCTTTTTCTGTTTTGCTATGAAAAAAAAAAAAAAAAAGCCCCAATTCTGCCTCTTTTAACATCTTATGAGTACGGTTGCAGCATTTTTGGTTGTTGTAATGCAGGTTCTATTTTTTCTGCTATTGGAATACTCCCAGTTAAGTCATTCCACTGTGTGAGATGAGTCTGCGTTGCTCCTGGGTCTATTCTGTCATTTCTGAGTGAATGTAGAACTAGTAATGTTAAGATGATTTAAGCAGTGACAATAAATTATTCCGTGTTACAGTAACCAGATATCTTCCATTCTTATTGCTATATCTTGTCCCAGTATAACCTTTATCCTGAAAAATTTTAAATAACCCATCTGTAACCACAGAAGACAAGCTGAACTTTCCCACTGAGAGGAAATTTTCAGGACAGCTGGCGAAGAGCTTACCATATATTGCAAGAATGCATTCCCTTCTCCTTGCTATTTTAAGTGCACCTTAGGAAGCTATGATCATTACTGTGCTCATCAGCTGTAGTAATTGCAGGGAAGAATGTTCATATCAGAGTTCACATTGCTATGGTAACACAGGCAGTAATAACAGTAATAACAGTGTGCACCATTTTAGAGCAGGGATTCCCAGTTAGGGATCAGAAGCACCTGCAGGTGCAAAGGATTTTTCCATCCCACTCCCTTCATGAAATATCTGTGTTAAAATAACAAAGTTCTTTTCTGACACCAAAATAATTCATCAGGTTGGGGGAGGGGGCAAGGGGAAGGGGAAAAGCATCAATGAAAACCCCAGCTAGACAGACTGTAAGAGCCTATTCTAATATTACACTGCCTGCTGTTAGAGAAGCACTGCTGTAGCCAGAATAATTTACAAATAAAATAGCTTGAGACTGATACAAGGACCTCTTTTCACCTTTCTAGCATTGTAAGGAAGCCTGAAAGTGGGTGTAAATTATAATGGAATGTGGGTGCTAAATTTAATCACATTCACACCCACTTTAAGGATTCTTCATGTTAACAGAGCTATGAAAGAAACATAGGCTTGTCTACTTTCAGAAGTTACTTCAAAATAAAACAAAATGCCAGTTTTTAAGTACAGTGGCTATTTGAAGGAGCTCCCTGTGTGGGAACTCTTATTCTGCAGAATGTTTCCTCTGTCCCTCTTTTAAATTTAACTTAATCCACTTGAGATAACCAGAAAAAGGCTCTCATGGCAAGCTATTCCAGTCAATTTCCCCATATCACTTTTTACTGTAACTGCAATCAAACTCAGAGACTTAAAGCAATGGTTTTAATGGTCCATTTTAATGCTAGGACTTCCAGGAATAATGGAAAATGGCATAATGAGCAACATTATGTAGTAGAAATGGCAAAAGCTGATTTTCACAAACTGGTGGTCATGTTTTGCTCATTGAATGAGGATGTAGTCTATAGTGTGATTGAAATTTGAAGTTCTCCCTGTATGCAAATTGTCCACTGGATTTGAAAGGAATTTTGTCTACTAAAGACACTGAAGTACAAATTGCAAACACTCCATGTGTTTTTTTGTTGTAATTCTCACTGTTTTTTTTACGCTAGGCCTCTAAGTAAGAAAGTTTGGTTAGTTTCCAATCTTAAAGAGAAAAATCTCACTAGTGTTCATTTTTTGCTTGTTCTTCTCTTGTCACATAGTCCACTTAAAAATATAGTTCACAGGCTTCATACTTATGTTTCACTCTAATAATTTACTGCCTATTATCTCTTTTCTCAACCTCCATGAGATTGCTAACTCTGTACTTTTGGCATAACATTGAGTGTTATCACTAGCCAAGTAGGCCAGACCAGACCAGACGAATTTTCTTTCATTCAGTGAAGAATTCAATGAAGAATTTTCTTTGTTGCAGAATTTCATAGAATCATAGAATCACAATGTTAGAAATGACCTGCAAGATCATCTAGTCCAACCGTCCTCCCATTACCATTGCTACCACAAGCTACTAAATCGTATCTCGTAGCTCTTCATCCAGATGCCCCTTGAACACTGCCAGGGACAGCAACTCAACCACCTCCCTGGGCAGCCATTCCAGTGTCTTACCACTATCTGAGAGAAAAAGTTCTTCCTTAACTTAACCTAACCTAAACCTCCTCTGGTACAACTTGTGGCCATTTCCTCGGGTCCTGTTTGTTGCCTGGGAGAAAAGGCCAAACCCCTCCTCATCACAACCTCCTGACCCCTGGGGGACACCACTTGAAACGGGTCACCAGCTGGACTTAACTCCAATAACCACTACCAGTTGGGCACAGCCCTCTATCTAGTTCCTTATCCAAAGAACTGTATACCTGTCTAGGCCACAGGCAGCCAGTTTCCCCAGAAGAAGCCTGTGAGAGACCGTGTCAAAGGCTTTGCTGAAGTCTAGGTAGACTACATCAACAGCCCTTCCCTCATCTACCAGTCTGGTCACCCAGTCATAGAAGGAGGTGAGGTTGGTCAAGCATGACCTGCCTTTCATGAACCTGTGCTGGCTGGGCCTGATCCCCTGGATTCCATACTCATGCATTGTGATCTCACCAAAGATGATTTACTCCATAACTTTTCCTGGTACCGAGGCCAGGCTGATAGGCCTGTAGTTCCCTGGATCCTCCTTACAGCCCTTCTTGTAGGTGAGAGTCACATCAACAAGCCTCCAATCCTCTGGGACCTCTCCAGAAAACCAGGAGTGCTGGTAGATGGCAGAGAGCAGCTCAGTAATTACCCGCACCAACTCCCTCAGCACCCTAGAACGAAGCCCATTTGGTTCCATGGGCTTGTGACAGTCCAGATGGAGGAGCAGCTCTCTAACTGTTTCCACCTGAATCACCAGGGCTGTACTCTGCGTAGCATCCCAAACTTCCAGATCAGGGCATAAAGTGCCCTGAAGATAACTGATCTGCCTATTAAAGGCAGATGTAAAGAAGGTGTTGAGGATCTCAGCCTTCTCCTTATCCCCAGTGGCCACATTCTTCGCTGCATCAAGTAAAGGATGGATATTCTCCCTGGTTCTTCTCTTACTGTTGATATATTTATAAAAGGATTTCTTATTCTCTTTTACTGCAGTGGCCAATCTGAGTTCAATTTGTGCTTTTGCCCTCTTTACTTCCTCCCTGCATACCTTTGCAACTTCCTTGTAATCTCCCCAAGTAGCTGCTCCTTCTTCCAGAGGACATAGACTCTCTTTTTCTTCTGGAGTCTCAACAATAGCTCTCAGCTCATCCACACCGGTCTTCTTCCCCTACAGCTCACCTTACGGCATTCAGGGACAGCCTGTTCTCGTGCCTTTAAGATTTCCATCTTGAGGAGCATCCAGGCTTCCTGGACCCCTTTACCCTTAAGGAGCAACTCCCAAGGGACCTGTGCTCACCCCTAGCTCAAGCATCATTCCCCTGGGCTTATCTCTTGTGAGGCCTGATTTGTCCCCTTCCTACGTCATAGGTAGTTTAAAACTCTTATTTGTCACCTTTCCCCTTCCTATTTCTGTGCTTAACTCCCTAGGCTTTGGAAGATGGTACACCTGCAAGCAAAAACTGTTCCCCTAAATGACTGCGCAACTGAAAATTTAGAAACATACATTGCTTTGCATCCCATGGGAGAAACAGAAGGCCAATCAAAGCAAGCAGAGAAACCAATCAGAGTATAACTAGCAGGGCTATTGTCAGGATGACAGGTGAATTAAGAAATAAAATGTATGCAAATATACAGATTAATAGCAAAATCCTGACTGCATGGAAGACAATAGTCAGAATCCAGCTGACATCAGAAATAGGACACCAGTTCCTATAATTAATCAACATATTTTAAATGTGAATATGTAGACAGGCATGTGTGTACACATACACATGCATATTCATCATATACTTTAGAAAATATTTTGCACTTACCAACTGTACTTCATAATTATTTTTATTGCATGTTCTTGCAAAAATATTTTGCATTACTCTGCAGTGATTCACAAACTGTGGAAAAAAACCTGAGTAAGCAAATTTTTGAATGATGTAAAAGTGTCTGAAGCTTTCTAACATCCATTTAGGGAAGTTATTTTGGCTTCCTGTGTTGAAAATGTGTGAATATGAACAATTTGATCAAACTGTACACATACTTTGGGCATTAAATTAATGTTTTTTGCTCGCTGTATTAAAGACAAGGCCTAATTAAGGGATACAATAAAAATCCCATGCATGATACTTACTGAAATATAATAAATATAAATATATATGTAATATAATATATATATTATAAATATATATGTAAAATATAATAATGTAAATTCCATTTTATTTATTATTTTCTTTACAGGCATGATATTAATATTAAAGCAAAACATAATAACAAAACTATTTAAAAAAAGCTATAAAGCCTAGTCTCTTTTGCATGTGTAAAAAAATATTTTATTTCCATTTGTTTTACCTCAGAAAATCATAAACATAACTACTGAGAATGACATCTACCCTAAGCACTGTTTTAATTTTTCTTTCATATGTTAGTATAAGATTTTATCCTCTCCGTTTTGTCATGCCTGACATGCACTGACTTCAAACCCTGATCAAACTGGGTGGCCTTGGACAAATCATTCCCAAACTTGCTTCTTTCATTGTCAGCAATGAGCAGGGAAAGTTAATTCTTTTTCTCTTTAGCTGTTTCTTGGCTAGTAAAATAGAAATAACTCTGAAGTGTTATGCAAAGATGCTACAAGGATTTTTAAATGCTACTCATAAGGACTAAAAGAGAGCTATGGGGTATTTAATTGGTTTTATAGTTTAATTTATTAAAAACAAAACAAAACAAAACAAAACAAAACTAGGAAATATTCCTGTGTGGTTTTAAAAATGAAAAATTCCCATATCCCAAAATCATAATATAGTACAAAGCAAATAGATTTGAAAATTTCAAGCTAGTCTATTCATATGTTAAGGAATCTTCTGAAGAAACATTTTGCCGAATCATATTCCCTGTTATGTCCATTCTAAATAACTTTTTAAGCAGAAAGCACATGAGACTTCATGACTGGTTGAAATACCAGTGACTGGCAATTATGAATAATAACAATAAACGTTTTTCCTGATTATGGATCAAGATGTGAGAGAATCTTCTCTTTGTATGGATTTGGAAGGATAGTGTCACACATGCTGTCAATAGAAAGAAAACAGACCCTAGTTATCAGAATAAATTCTTCTTGAGACTGAAATATCTACAGACATTCTTGTTCCAGTCTATCACTGGAGCCCAGTAGTTAGAGGCTGTCATCTAAACAGCTAATGTACATGAACCTATGTCAAATCAAATACTGTTACCAAACTGTTTTAAATTTGAATATTTGTTACTGTATGGGAGAATTATCTTCATACTTTTAGTTATCAATGTGGAATCTCATGGCGGAGGAGTACAACAGACACCTTGACTGGCTTATTAAACCACTTCACAGGACAGATAATTGTTTCCATTTCAAAGCCCCACAAACTTACTACCAATTTCAGACTGCAAACAACATGCAAAGACAGAGGGAAAAAAAAAAACCTTCGTTTCTGCAGGAACTGTAGTCACTGTCAAATTTTCCAATGAGAATATGGCTTTGACTATCATATGGATTTTGCAGGCTGTCTCATTTGCAGTATAGAATCACAGAATAGTAGAATTGTTTGGGTTGGAAAGGATTTTTAAAGGTCATCTAGTTAGTCCACCTTCCCTGCAAGGAACAAGGACACCTACAGTTAGACCACAGATATATAGGTATATGTCTAGCCACTCAGTAGTTATTAGAATGACAACAGAGAGATGTTTAAAATAAAGAGGCATTTCTGAACCAAATCTTCTGACAGGGGAAGCTGAAGAAATTGGGAGGAAGGACAGATCTGAACAACAACAACAACAACAACAAAAATTGAAGAAAATTTCTTGCTGCTCTTCGTATGGCTTTTGGAGCACAGTAAAATAAACTTTTATCTTTTAAAGACATGTTAAAAGTAAAACAAAGTAACAGGATCATGGTGGATTTTTTTTATTTTTTTTTTTTTAATTGCTTCTGGTCCTGTATGCCACCAGGTTTAACTTTGAAACACCAGCATGCTGCAAAATAACAACAATTATCTCAAGCTTACTGTCCTCAGATTTTGCTGACCTGGGAGAAATAAAAACATTTAGCTAAAACAAATCACTTTGAAGTATTTAATGTTTTCAAGTGATGAAAAATTTATACATAGCTCTTGAGTTAAGACGAATTGTCAATGTTCTAAAAATATTTCATGCTAAAAATTTGGATCAGCTATTTAGTAAGACAGATTCATAGAGTTTGTATAAATTAAGCGGGCAATCTAACATATTACTGTATTTATTCCCCTACGTGTATCTTGTTCTACACAGTGGTGTAATTCTTTGCTATTTAATAGTAGACACAGTTTTAAAAAATAATATTTCAGCGTGTATATGTTAGATAGTAAATTTTAAGATCTTGATCTTTTATTTTGACAATAACACCAGGATGCTCTAAATATAGATTTGGAAGAAGATTTTTAAAAAAATTAAAAAGATGAGTTCAAGACAGTGCTGTCAGGCTTCACAATCTGCATGAGCTGGGTTCTGATGATGACCCCAGCAATGCTATGCCCTCACAGAAAGATTCTGTTCTGCAGTCCCTGGGGTCCATGTGTATCTGGGTTGGAGTTGAAGCAAGGCTGGTCACAGAATCACAGACTGATTGAAGTTGGCAGTGACTTCAGGGTCCACCTGACCCAATCCCTGCTCAAGCAGAGACACCCAGAGCAGGGTGCCCTGGCCCATGTCTAGGTGATTTTGAAGATCTCCAAGGAGGAGACTTCACAGACTCTGAGCAATCTGTGCCAGTGCTTCATCATCTGCACAGCCCAGAAGTGCTGGCTGGTGTTCACATGACATCTCCTAGTTTGTTCCTGTTGCTTCTTGCCTTGTTGACTAGCACTGTTGAAAAGAACCTGGCTCCATCTTCTTTGCAGCTTTCCTTCATGTGTTTGTACACTGCAATAAAAAAAACCTTGGACCTCCTCTTCTCCCAGCTGCACAGTTCTAACTCCCTCAGTCTCTCCTCACAGGAGAGGTTCTCCAGTTCCTTCATCATCTTCACAGCTCTTCATTGGACTCTTTCCAATAAGACCAGGTCTCTCTCGTACTAAAGAGCCCAGAATTAGACACAGCATTACATGTGAAGCCTAACCAGAGCTGAAAAGAGAGGAAGAATTACCTCCTTCAATCTGATAGCCAGAGTTTCTCTAGTGCAGCCCAGTATGCCATTATTCTTCCTTGTTGTCAGGGCACATTGCTAGCTCATGATCAAAAGGATGCCCAGATCCTTTTCTGCCCAGCCACTTTTCAGCTGGGAACAACACTGCATGTACTGGTGCCTGGAGTAATTACTTCTCAAGTGCAGGGCTTTCCATTTCTCTTTGTTGAACCTCATGAGATGACAGTCTTTCCAGACTGTCAAGGATGGCAGTACATCCTTTTGGTGCATTAGTCACTCCTTCAAATTTTGTGTAATCTTTAGTTTTGCTGAGGTACACTCTGCCCACCATCCAAAATATTATTTTAAACAGGACTGGATCCAGTGTTGACCCCTGTGGTACATCACAAGTTAATGGACTCCAGCTAGACTCCAACAACCTGGTCAGTGTGGTTACAGCCTGGGAGTACTCATAGGGCTTAGACACCAGATTTTTCTTACTCTACAAGTATATAAAAAAGAACATTTCATATTTTATTGAGGAAGATAATAAAGACCTTCTGTCTCTGCTAATAACTGTCCATCTAATTTTACTCAGGAATTAACTCAGAAGTCTACTGAAATATGATTGCATGAATTGGAATAAAAGTTAACTACTATCAGATAACTGAATTGAACTTGTTTATGTTATACTTAGTGCATATCACTGACAGATATATGTAGTTGTAACTTTTCTTTGCTTTTTTTTTTTTTGTAACTTTTTCTTTTTTTTTTTTTTTTGTAATGTAGGATTAATTATTCAGCCAAATGTTGGTTAAATAAATTTTCTCAGGTTGAATTAAAGCCCAATTGAAAAGCAAGAAAGCAAGAAAGCAAGCAAGAAAGCAAGCAAGAAAGCAAGAAAGCAAGAAAGCAAGAAAGCAAGAAAGCAAGAAAGCAAGAAAGAAAGAAAGAAAGAAAGAAAGAAAGGAAAGATGAAAATTCAGATATGTGTTTCTGAAAACCTGCTGACTAGAAAAAGATATTAAAAATATAAAAAATTGATGCCCTCAATCTGGATTCCTTGAAATATTAAGAGTATACATCCCACATTCAGAGACAAGAAAGGGAATACAAATGCAGTTTCTTTACATCACTATATGTTAGGATAACTCATGTCAGGTTCACTAATGATCTTGCATGTGAACATCCATACCAGAGCCTTTGCGTTATCTTCAAAACTTAGATAAATAATGGAGTGTTATGGCATTAAAAACTGGAGAGTGATACAGGTACCAGCAAGATTTACCAAAAGCATCTACAATTTCTGGCAGTTTTGTCAATATTTTTCCACATAAGCACTAGCATGATGCAGTTTGCCAAACAAATCCATGTTCATCCTACAATCACTGCATACAAGAGCAGCTATCTCCATTACTGATGTAGATCTTAGCAGAGCTGAAGTTCTCTCCGTTGCTTTCTGGAGCTCAGCATGTCTCCGCTGACTATGCTTTTAATGATGTCACCTCAAGTAAATGCTTACAGATAGGCAAGATGAATGGAAATACTTCTGCAACATGGGACTTTGTAATGAAGAATATAGCACAATATAAGCAGATCAGCAACAGAAAACAGCTGGAGCTGGGAACGTGAGTTTTCCACTATGTGTATTCTGAAGAGTTGCACTTGAAATTAAACGTGGGCTTGTCTTTCATAAAGAATGTCCATTAGTTGCTGAATTTCAGTACATCCACTCCCAGGGCATTTCTGATTTCAGTTCCATTCTGCATGAGGCACATGTAAGCAGGAGATTTGAGAGGTTCACTCCAAAATCACAGTCCAGATCAGAAAAAGTAACCTATGTAACTTTCCTTAATTCTACACAGCCACACTTCTTGAAGAAATGGAAGCGCTTCTTTAAATTTGTCCCTTCATTGTAATTTTCCTCTCCTTATTTTAATTCAGAGATATCTGACTGTTTAGCACCCTTTCTATCACCTCTTTATATTTTTTAATGTTCCTATCTTTTCTTTTTTTTTTTTTTCATTTCCAAACCTACATATGACTGCACAATTACAATTCAACTGCATAACACTTTGGCAGAACAACTGCTGTGTCCAAGCTTCTGTATTAAATCATCAGTTATAAGGCTGGTGGCTGGAGGCTGGAACGAAGGAGTTTGTGTTTAACAGAAGAAGGCACCTATTTAAATTTTAATTCCTAAGGAGACACAAACAGACTTAAACTTGTTTTTGTTAAGTCTGGGAACACAGCCTGACCTTAATTTTATATCTGGAATGGGAGCTAGACTATATTTCACAGAGCTTTGCAAAAAAAGATTCTGTGAAAAATATAGAGTCCTTGATAGGGGCATGGCAAATGGCCTCTAATAACAACCTGAACACCCACATTATTTCACTGGCTCCTTGCTCCCCTTCATAATCATTAGTAGATTTGCTTTTCTGCACAAAAGTCATATTCTTCAAGTTTCATAATAAGAAAAAAATATTTAATGAAGACTTGCACAATTATTTATTTTCTTTCTCTTTCATTGCTGTAGAGTCACTGATCAAATTTTACAGTCCTTAGTCACAAAGGACCATAAGGCTATGTTGCAAACAAGACTCACTTCAAAAAGAAAGAAGTAGCAAAATTGATAAGGCATTTTTCTATGCCTCTGTCTTATTTGAACCCTCACTTCCAAAAGGCCTTAGTAGAGTCCCAGTCAATTTTTACTTGGCCATTTGTACTAGACGGTAAATGGAGTCAGGTGCAGCATCATTCTACTCTGTGTCTATACTGCTGTGCACCCAAACTCTTAAGCTACAGAAGCTGGTGCGCTGTAATCATCTTAGTCTAATACTGAAGAGACTTGGGTCTAATACCTTACAATATCTAATATTTGAATTTTTACTTTGGAGTCAGAGCTTTTATCTTCTGGAGCCTGCTTGTTCTTAACTGTTCATAACACCTGCAGTCTGTTCTGATAGGAGAACCACTCATGACTTTTCTCAACAGTTTTCTCTACAAAGAAGTAGTAGTACAGAGAGAACAAAGAACACAGTTTTAATGAATAAGTGTCAAACTGCTGCACTGCCTTACACTGCTATAATTACAGAGTTATAAAGAGAAATAGAGTCTCTCTAGACTTGCTCAAAAGCAGATTTTGTTCTTCTGCTACTGGTCTGCGTGCTTACCAGCTGACTTGCATTTGGGTTTCTGCTCCTTGATTGAATGCTAGTAAATTTTCAAAAAGAAAAATAATCACTCATAAGCCTTCCAAATAAACTTTCAGCTGACGATCACTGTGGCTGAAATTCATGATATTTCTGGTTTGTTTTGTTTTGTCTAGTTTGGTTTGGGTTTTCTGTTGAACATATGCAAGGACTTTTTCTACCTTTAGAATAAGAAATCTAAAGACTATCACATCAGCAAAATATGCAAATACATAATCCATCAAGAAGGTTTTCCCATAACATTCAGCATATACAAGGCTGTTGAGAGGTCTCTACATGTATATGTGGATATATAGTGGTATTATAAAAACGTGAGGTGCAACTGTTCTCTTAGTACATGGCATAATCTAAACATGCACTGTATGCTTTAAATTACTGCCAGCTGGATTCACCAGAATAATGTTATTCTTAGAATTGAGAAACAGATGAGGTCCCTAGTGGGTTACCATGACTGTGCAGAATGCCTGGAAGTCCTTGATGGAAGCTGAGAGTGTAAGCCATTTTCTTCTCACAAGAGGACAGTAGTATAAATTTCCTAGGTTTCTTCTTTCTAATCCCCAGTTCCTGACAACCACATATGTAAGATTAGGACCAAAAACATCTATTTTTGTTGCACGATCAACATTTTATTTTACTCAATGACTTACTTACACTATCACCACATCCTTTTTTAAGCCTTTCCTCAGAAGGAAGGAGTGCAATTGTAGCATGGTTAGACAATTGAAGCAGAGTTGCTGGAAAATCACTTTGCCTTTAGTAGAGACCAAACAGCAGGCTATTAATTATTAAAACTCCTAGTTCCATCCAGTGTACAGCTTTTATGAGTGTGCACTTTCACAGTAATAACACTAAGTCTGGCAGGATGCTCACTAAGGGGTTTATGCCAGTTCTTCAACAGAACATTCAGTTCATTCTAGTCTCTTCATAGCAACACATTACCAGTTAGAATGAGATGAATGGAGATACAGCCATATCTGTCCCCATGACTTGTTATAACAATGTTCCAAGAACCTGCAAGGATATAGCAGAAGTTCTTAACAACATCAGCTTTTCTGAGTACTGTCTAATGATTTCCATTATTTCATCATACCACTGTCACAAGTATCAGCCAGATTTCCAGAGTTCTTACTTTGTTCTCTATTTCATCCAAACAGTAGATGTTTATAGGGCACAACCAGCAAAGGAAGCAAGACAGAAAGAGATAACTGGAGAATTCTGAACTAGACTTTGGAACCTACTCTCCAACTCCAGACTTTCTGATGAGCCTGAGCCTAATGAACATCACAATGTGAAGTATTAGTTGAGGTCCCCAAGGGGAGAAAGAGAGGTAGGGAAAGCTAATTTCAGGAGGGAAAATAAGAAGTATGGAGACAGAATAATAACAAATAATAATTTTTTGGATAGACACTGAGTACTTGTATAAGCAATTAGTTACATTTGTTTAATAGAAGCTGTGATGGGGAAAGCTACAACTGCCTATTAATACAGTTTAGCACAGCAGACAGTCTTGTCCGTCCACTTCTCAAATATGCACTATTTGTCTGTGTGCCCTGTCATTAACATCCAAGATGATATGAACAGCTTTCTTTCATATCAAAGTTGGGTTCCACATGGCAAAGGCAGTCAGTCCAATGTGTAAAAAACAAGACCCAGCTTTCTTAGTTCTTCACCTGATTAGTAGTATTTTATCTAGATACAAGAATTTTTTTCAAAAGCAGTTACAGTGAGACTTTTCACAGGGAAAAAATATTAGCAAGGCAGTAAGTAGTGAAGAATCCAGCGGCTGCTTTGTAGTCAATTCCATCAACATATGAAATTAGTAAAGATATTAGTCTTTAAAGAGAACAGTCTGTTATTAGTGTCTAATCTGGAAATGGCTAACTGCCCATAGTGAGTACATGGCAAGAGTAAACTACACTCAATATTGAGAAGAGTGACTCCATCTGCATTCAATAGGAATGGACCCAATTAACACAAGTTAAAAGGAAGTGGTATGCCTCACCCCCTAAGCCCCTTTGAAAATTCCAACCACTATTTTTTTCTGCCAGATGGGTTGATGACAAGTAGCAATCAGAAACACTCTGGTTTAGTGCTATTAAAATCATTACTGGAGACATTTGGAAAAAAGGCATCAGCATTCTTTTATTGTATAAAAATATTCTGTCTTTTATGAGCTGAGTCATAACAAGCTGAGACATATTTACTACTTACACCATTTTTAAATATTATAAACAGAGTACTTGCTCAGAATATTGCTACCACAAGCAAGACAATTGACATTTTTAACCTTAATATGAATAAACTCCAATAATTAGTATTGCAGCAATGCAAATGACTGCAGTACCTCTTACATTAATACTGTTCAACCAGGAAATTAGTTTAAATTATGGTAGCTGGCAGTTAAATATCTCATATTTATGACTTCCCAGCAAATGCAGCTCAGAGCACAAAGGCACAATTTACTACCAGGAGAGTGAAACATTTTTAGTCTTAGGGTTTGTTTCTTTGTTTTAAGATAGATGAGACGCTATATCCCTCCTACTGAATTATGCTGCAAGAACGGCCATCTCAACTCAGTTTTCCCATCCTATATAATGATCTCTCTGGATTAGATTCTGCCTTCTTTCAATCTCTCCAATCCACAGTAGTCTCCTGCCTGGTGATGGGGGCTAAAAATAGTTCCTTCCAGAGCCCAGTTTCATAGCTGTAACACCAAACATGCAGAGAAGGCAGATGTGCTAGCTGGTAGCTGAATGTGCTCTTTCACCACCACAAGCCAAGAAACAAGGCTCCAGTGCTGGGCTCAGAGTAAGGACTTAAGCCTGAAAAGCTGGGACTAGATTTGAGTGGATTCCTTTGAGTAGCGGGAACAAGCATGATTACAAACAAACAGACAGCTCTATTGCAATGAAATTCAATTCTTTTCAGGGATAAACAAATCCTTCAAAATAAATCGATTAGAGGGCATGTGAGAACATCGAATGATCATTCCAAGTGAAATATTAGCTGCATGGAAATATTTTAAATTTGCAAGTTACCTTTTTCACATTTTAAAAATATATTTGTAAATATATTTTTATATCAATTTAATATTGCCACCCTTACTGAGAAAAAAGAGAAAGCAATCTCTTCAGTGAGTGATTCCACTGAAAACTGTGCAACTGTGTTACTCAGTGCCAGGAAGAGGGTTAGACAGTGTATGTGATTTGGCTATATAGGGGCTTCCTCCTCTTTCAGCTACAACTCAGTAAAAGCTCTTTAAGGTGAAAAAGCTATTCCCAATAATGCAAAGTAAATTATATTATTTCTATGTTTTACACTTTCAAATGCTTCACAGTTGGGCTTCATGCCAAGACTCTACTTCTCTACTTATATAATGCAATTAGACAAGGACAGAGCATCCCAAAATAAAGCACAGTCAAGCATTCACTCATATCCACATACAAAGACAGACTGGAGTTCTTTGGGTAAAATATGCAGAGGTTAATATAGCACCAGCATTAGATATTTTCCTTAGATTTTGCTGACAGTTTTTTGCCACAGACCCAGTGAATCCAAGTAATTGTGCATTTACTTCCGCCTAGACTCAGGCTCCAAAACAGTCATATTTGCTGTGTTTATTCCAATGGAATTTATGTGGAACCATTTGTTGTCATTCAAAGTGGTCCCAGGAAAAAGTACAGGACAGGTTGACCAAACAAATCCAATATGCAGATTTACTTGACTAGACAATATGCAGAATAACTCAATTTGTTTAATTGTTCTTACATAATTGCTTCAGTGTGAACAATGAAGGAAGTTGGACCAATATAAAAACGAAAATAAGGCTGCACATGGAAACACAGAAGAGACAGAGATGATATGACACAGCTCTCTGACTGAGTCTGCACTAATAAACTAAAGTGTCTTTGTGAATTTGGCCTCATATGATAGTAAACTATTAGAATATTCCCTGGCACCAACTTGGCATGTTCTGACTACCACAATCCTCCCAAACTCTCTGATTCCACTTAGCAGCTGTAGCTATTCAGTGACAACTATTTGCCTGCAGCCACCTTCTTCTGGAGGTGAAGGCTATTTGTTTGCATTTAGCCTTAGTACCTAGAACATTCCCAGACGTGTTTAATTTACTCCTATAGCCACAGACTCTGTGATTACCACTCTATTTTACATGAAGCATGACTGTGAATTGGGATACAAAGGTAGTTGTGGAATACAATAGGATTTGGGATTCAGGAGTGTTGCTGCCTTAGAGCAAGCAGGTGACTCTGAGACCAATCAAGCTGTTGTGGGAGATAAGGTGAGATAAGGTCCCTGAGTAGCAGTGAACTACTGATAGCAAAACTGGTTTTGAAATCATAGTCAGAGAATGAATCCCAGTGTAATACCTCAGGCAAGGAATCCTGTTTCCAGGGCTGTTGCTTATTTTTAGCTGTTGCCTTCGTTTTGTTTTTCCATGTTTTTTTTCCTGAAAAGACAGTCAGAGTTTGGATATTCTACCAAAAAGATAAGTCAGCATTGTAAGCCATGCTCCAGATCTGTCTCATCCTGAAAACCTGGGTCTCTGTGCTCTGCCCTGGCTAAGCCAGTTTGGCTGGGCTGTGCTGCAAACTATGCCCTAGGTACAAAACAATCTGAAGATACATTCTGTCTTCTTCTATCACTTCCCTTCATGCCTCCAGCTTGCCATTCTAGAACAGAAAGGTGAGCATTTCAAAAAACATGTACAACACAGAAAGAAAACAAGCACTATTTTTGCTAATCAGAATTGGTTGTAGTAAAATGAAAACAACAACAACTACAACGCAATAAAACATTATCATGAAGTAGGTTGGACTGGGTTGTAGCTTATGTCTGTCTACTACATCGTGAAAGAATCATCAATGATGCATGGGATTTCTATTAATACTGGAAAAGCTGAAAAATTAGAACTGATCTTTAGCTTGAAGTGATACAGTAGTATCCTTCAGATGCTGCTTCTCAGGATAGAAAGACAATTTTCAGACATGCATAGAGTGCAGATGTCATCCCGAGAGGAAAAGGAACAGTTCAACAATCCAGACATTATTGTAATTGTGTTAGAGGTAAATGACTTCTGTGGAGTACAGTCAAGAGAACAGATCATAAGATCTTCAAGAAGGCTGTCTCCATGTGCTCTCCTCTGCTGCCCTCATCATGGGATGAGGGTAACTTAGCCCTAGAGCAGAGGGTCTTATCTCAACTGTGTACAAGAGTTGTACATCCACTGTTGAGTAACTCTAGATCCATGCAGCTCTTGCAGCTTATTGAGGAAAAGAAAATGGTGTACTATGCTTGCACAGCAAGATGTAGATGGTATCCTGGCAATGATTTGATGCTATTTAGGAGAGACTGACTGATTTCAGAAATAGAAAACTAGGCCCTCTAGAGAAGTCCCATGCAAAATCCCCCACAAAGCAACAGGATTTGCTGTCCACAGATAGTAGGCCAGATTTGTTGCTTTGTCACAGCTGATAGAGTGAAATTTGCAATAGGAGGCTGAATCAGCAGTGCTCATCTGAAATGCAGTTATACACCTAGACATTAAATGTACCAAATCTGTGCTGCTACTTGATCGAGGACTGGATGGATGTAGTGTTAATAACCACAGAGATATGACCCAAAGATGCTTTGGCTGTGGACAGACATGGTCTCTTGTGCCACTGGAGCTGGTTACTGATCCCCAGCCCTGGATCTTATTACCTGTTCTGAGAACAAAGATGTGCCTACAAATATTGCTTAATCCATTTCAGCCAAAATGAAGCAATGAAGGAGTTTATCTTAAACCTTCTAAATCTTAGTGCTTAATCTTTGCTTAACCCAGCTCATTCTAACTGTAACAAGCTGTGGCAAGTTTACTTTGAAATGCCAGGTAGAAAACCAAGTTATGGCTGCCTCAGTTGCTCAGATGATAACTTCTGTCAGGGAGACAAGGCCAAGCCTGAGAGAAGCTGTAACACCTGAAGCCTCACCAAGGAGAGTCCGCTGAGAGTGTGTGCCAGGGCCCTTAGCGTTTGTATGAGAACAGTTTCTTCCAATAATGAGCCCTACTGAGTCACTTGAAAAAAAAAAAAAATACAAAAACATAACATTCTTAGAAATTCCTTCTTTCTTCTTTGGATAAAGAACTGTGTAGTGATTTTAGCCCTCAGAATGCAGTTATTGTGAGAAATGTTCCACTGTTTCTGAGAAAATGTCAATTCCTTCTACATCTATGGCTTTACTAATAGGCCATAAGGCTCTTTGAATCACAGTAAGTTGATTCAAACTATGATTCTGAGCTATGCTCAACACAATGAAAATGCAAATCATTTTCCAGCTTCGTTGTTTTAAAAAGTAATTCAAATCATGGAAAAAAAATAATAAATTGCCTTTCAGACAAAGGAAGAGAGGGGAACAATATATTCTCCTGCTTCTCCATAGTATAACAGACACCAATTCTTAAGTGTTCAAATAAAATAAGGGTAAACTGAAATAAATCAAATAAATTATGTTGCACAGTTTCAAGACCTACTTTATGTCTTGGCTGAAATAATATACATTATCATTAATGGCTTTCACTGTACAATACTGAGTCAGATTTGTTGCTGCTACAGTTATTTTCATTCCTTGATGTTTACTATCTGCTGTGCTTATGTGAAAGTGGTACTCTGCTGTCACACTTCAGATAATCACGCAGTAGGGTCAACTGTGCATCACTCTAAATCATCTAAGGCTATTTTAGCATCCTTGCTTTATGCCAAAAATATAAGATCACAGCAATTATCTACAGTGATAGACTTCACGCTAGATACAATTCAAATTTCAATTACCTTAGAAAATACTAGTGTCAGAGGCCTGGTGCAACATTTTATCAACATTAATTCAATGCCCATTTAACTGAGTTGCAACAAAAGATAATTTGAAGTTCTGAAAAAAAACATCTATCTTCTGGAGAAACTCATAAATGAAAATATATTATTATGTATTTCTCCAATTAAAATAGCTTTTCTATTTTTCATTCTTAATGCATGTTAGGATTTGCCAGATTTGGGGAAGTGATAGAGGTTGTGTTTCATGTGAGACATCAGAATTGAGAAAATACTTTAACCACTGAACAGTTAAATCCCTGCAGAGAAAGATTTCTGAGATGTTGCAGTATATCAAAGAAGTTTGCATTAGGAATATGTTGCTTCTTTTATTAAGGGGGTTGGCAGGAAAAAAATTGCTCTGTTCAGTAGCCATCACCATAAAATGATATAAATGCATCTACAGTACGAAGGGACCTCAATTTGCCAGCTGAAGAGGGCAACTACTTTTTCTGCTCACAAAGCATGAGAGAGCCTCAGCACTTACTTTAGACTCCTCAGTTTTTGGAATGGTAATGGTTATTCCTTACATTGAGGAAGAAGGATGCTTTTATTCTATGGTTTTGATGAGCTTTGCCACATCCTCTTTGACAGCAGTGAAAAGGAAAAAGAAGGTGCATTCACAATGGTAGTGGATCAGTGGAAAGGCCTCCATAGGAGCCATCAAGAAACCAGTTGTCCATTTACATAATCAGAAGAGGTTCGGTGACATAGAGCTAGTTGCTATCTCTGCTTTGCAAATCAAAGTCATGGTAACCTGAGTTCTTACTGCTCCTCCTAAATGAAAGAGGCAGGCTGAACCAGCACTTCAAAATTTGATCTGAACCGTGAGATTAATTATCCATCTTTTATTATCCAATCTCTGACCTAGACAGCTCCTATTTCTATCTCTGCATTTCAAAATCATGAGCACACTGTGGATGCTATTGGATCACAAATTATCATCAGTAACACAGGCCAAGGTCAGGAACCATTTGGTTGAAAGTATAAATTATGGGAAAAAATGACTTCTTAAAACATATTGCATGTTTTTTCCCTTCTCTGATCTTGAAGTTCTGAGAAGATTAAACATTGCTTCACTGTGAGAGGACTGACTAGTTATTTATGTTTTATAGCATATGAAACCGTAAGCCACTAGAAAGATTATCTATACATGTACATAGCACAAATGCAGGGAAAGAGCAGAATTCCTCTCCTGTTCAGCTATAGTGAAAAGAGAAACAGCATGTTCAGTTCCCGCATCCATGTTACCAGCAAAATTCTGACAAAACAATGTTCAGAAAAGAGCAACAAGATTAAGTGCTAATTTACTAAGAAAGATTGAAAAAGTGTAGCCTGACCCAGCAGCACTGTAACTGAGGCATTGTAGCAGACTGAGTGTATTGAGTGGAAATACATTATTTAGGATTTAATGGATAAAATTAACAAAAGGGATAAAATGAATCCATGTCAGGAAAGGAAATGGGAAGACTAATCCACTGCTGCATAGGATTTTAGGAACTGAATCATTGACACAGTTATGCCACTCCCAGTAACAGAACAGCACATCAAGCCCTGAGGAGTTTCCTACAGAAAGCCTGAAACTGTGAAAAGCAACCAGTTCAATGGGAGGGAACAACAGCTGCTTTCCCTGCCTCTGAGTTTTATGCCTGCTAGGTTCTCCAGTTCTGCTACAGGAAGCATTCTGTACTAAAAGGTATTCTGTATAGAATAAGAATTCCTATAAAATAAATTCTAGATTTTGTAATTAAATAGAGAAGGTGATGTATTCTTCAAGAGAAATAGTCAAGCTTTCTGCATTGAAAAGCTTTGAAAACACACAAGACACATATTTTTACAGAAAATGTTAACTTTAATCTGAAGGAATTAAAAATATTATATATTTGTGAATGTTTACACCACTGTCAGTATTGTTTGTTTTCATAGTTATGCTTTGTTTTAGTACCTATTATTTAGTACCTATTTTAGGAATTACTTCTGTTTCTGTTTTGTGCACTATTTGTGGCATACCTGCTGAGATCCATTTGTTAAATGAGAAAAAGTGTTTTTACAACTGTTCTACCTTTTCATCCTCCTTCCCATTGACTTAATGCTTTCATTTTTCAGACTAGTTCACTGACAGTTTTCCTGAAGCCAGCTTGTTAATTTTGAAGTTGTAATTTTCCCATAATCTGTTGCTCCCACCATAGACGTACACTGCTCACTGAGCACTGAATTAGGAAACCAGTATTTTTAGACCTCTGTCTCTAAACTGCAGGCCCAGACTTCATGAGGATCCTGAGCAGTTCTCCTCTGTGTCCTATTCCTGACCCACAGGAATGATGTAAACATGATATTGGGCTATATGGGGTTGATTAGGAATTGACTTGGCAGCTGCAGCCACTTATGCCAGGTCTCTACAAATCCCACTTGCACATACAACCTGTGTTTAAAAAATAAAAAATAATAAATAAATAAATAAATAAATAAAAGCTGGGGGACTCCTGTGGAGCTGTTATTATTCTTCTGCCCATAGAAAACAATGTAGACTATACAGTATTAGCATTATTTATTCTTGTCTGGATTCTCCAACTACAAGCCAGACTGCATTTCACCAACTGCTATGTACACATGATTATAAAACTGCATCTGTACTGAGAAGTCTACAAGCAAGGCATAGGAAAAATAACAAGAGACACATGCAATTTATCTGCATAGAGCAAAACCAAGACCATAATCCAGGTTAGTGTGTCATCACCTGAAAATAATTCACCGCCACTGTACACTAATTATCTTTTCTTAATATGCAGAACTTACATAATATACTTGATAAAAACAATTAGAAACATGTAAAGATTCATTTGCAAATGTATACATAGCCAACTATTGAATGACTGTGATTACATATCAAAATTTAGTTCTTAATTCTAAACATAAATATACATCACATTGTTAAAACCTAGATTATAAGAAGGTTTTACCAGAGGGTGTACCATTCTGTCTAGACAAAGCTACTCCTGAATCTGAATGGGTATTTTCATGTAGTAAACAAGATATGAATTTGACACAATTAAAGCAAGTTTTTAGTATTTTACCATGTGAGACATAAAAACACATTATTTCCTTGTGGAACACTATCAAGAATCTTCACATAGGCAGTCTGGTTAATCTCTGTCAGACATCAACTGACTTAGTAAAAAAGCAAGAGATAATATTGCATGTGTTTCAGCTGGCATAATTCAACTGGAGTAAACAGAATCTGCAACTTTAGTCTGACAACACTGGTCTCAGTCCAGCAGAAGATACATGTGCTCTTTCAGATCATTTAAACACCAGGAGCCTGGATTTTCTCATCCCACAGCATGTCCTTGTACAGAGGGAAATGTCGCTTACAGTCCAGTTCCATGATAGTAAGACAGAGAACAGTGACTGAAAACGATAATTCCACCCTTTTGTTACTGCCAGCCTTCTCAGCCTCACAACATGTATCCCTTGGGATGTGGTGAGCATTTGTGTAGCTGCACACAACTATCAAGGAGCTGATATTAGTCAAACAAATAAACAAACAAGCAAACAAAACAGCATGATGAAAATCCTTTGCAACCCCAGTTCTGTTCTTTGAACAGATGCATTAATGTTTCTGCTGGCATAAGGCAGGGTCTCCGTGTCGGTGGAACTGAGGGGCTGTATCAGATCAGGGAAGAGTGAAAGCATTCTTTTTAATGGATACAGTTTCTGATTTGATACAAAATATGTCTTTGATAGTTTAAATGTATGCTCAGCTTTGTCTTAATAAGAAAAAAATGTCTCAAAACTTATTCATTTTTAAGAGATTTTTGACTTTGTCTATGGATCTCCTGACTTAGGTTATTCTTACAAGTGTAATTCTTACAATCCCAATTCAAAAACCCTTTCATGAGTCTGCTAATAATTTACTGAGCTAAAGCTGAAACTGACGAAAGTTTTTTTAAGGAATGTCTTATGATAAGGTACTTGTCTACATGGAAAAAGAATAGAGATCTTAAAACTTCGTAATTGCACCTTTTCAGAATATTTTATTTGAAAAGCTGTGTGTTACTTGTTGGCAAGAACCTTCCCCATGAAGTAGGGAGGTCTTTAATGCCTATAGGACTTCATAAACTTTCTTCCTACCTCGGACTATCAGACAAAAAACTGTCTGCTGTTGATCTGGTCATCCAACTCAAGAAATTTCCATAACATTGCATTAAGTACTCCACGACTGATACTTTCTTGATTTATCAAGGGAGCACATGGAACTTCTCTGTTCTTTCAGCCACTGGGCTAATTTGGGCTCAGAATATGGTATTGTGAATATAGAGCTTTCTATGACATACAATGTACTGTAGAGTACACTGGAAATAACTCCATCCTCTGGCACTTACTGGGAGCAGCCTGTAATAAAACTACTATTTCTACTACATGCCTGCTCTGAGCATTTTGGCTTTTTAAGAGCTCCCAGTTCTGACTTCTAAGACTGCCAGACCTTCTCTTCAGGTTCTCCCATTTCCTGGCTATTGGCTATGACTCTACATAAACCTGAATTTGCTTCTGCAGTGTAATTATACTGTGAATACTTTTGCGCTGCAGAGAACTCTTCAAGTCTTTAAATATTGTAGGAAGTATGTGAAAACCCATTCCATTTATGATGATGGCAATAAAGTCTAGAACAGCAACATGTAATACATTGGAAAAAATTGTTGCCTTTCATTTCTGTACACATTTGAGAGTCATTTCTGATTTTATGAAATGCAAGTCTGTCAAATTTGCTGAAATTTCTTGGTTCTACAGATAGACTGCATATAAACTTTTTAAACTATGTATAACAGAAGTTGTTAGGCTATGTTTCCAAATTCAATAGGCAGGTAATCTGTTCTCTGATTGGACTGACATGTCAATACTTCCAAAATCTTAATATAATGTCTCCATAAGCAGTGAGGCAGTTCTTTATCTTATGTTCCACAAACTTCTGCCAGTGTTCAAATGTTTGCTTGAAAAGATCTCAAACACTACGTATTAACAGTCCATGCAGTTTTGTTCTGTTTTGTTTTGTTTTTTGCTCTTATGTTCTCAATCTAATGGTCAGTATTACAAGAAAAGTTGATACAACTATTTTGAGGGTATCTCTGTGTAAAGCATAACAAGCTTAACACAAAGAATGCTTCAGTAGTAAAACTACAAGATCAAAGTTAAAAATGCCTCATTTAGTTGTGATGACAATTTTGTTAATTGAACAATTTTAAAAGTATGCAACTTCAGCTATTGCAGTTACTTCCTTTGTAATTAGTGACTTTTCAAAGAGCATGGGTTCTCTCTGCAGATCCTTTCAACTGACCACTGTGTCGGCACCATAACAAGATGAGTGGGAAGTCAGTCTCATGAGAACAGATTCATGTCTTATTGGTCAATCCAGATTACTGCTACTATAAATCTGTCAGTTATGTGCAACAGAAAGTCCTGAATTGTCAATGCTCGTGTCTTTAATAGTAAATCAGCTGCAAGCAGATCAGTGTTATGAGAGAAACGTATATTTTTCAGTACTTTTAGAGATTATGAATACTCTGGATTCAGATTTTTTTTTTTCTAATAGAACTGCATCCAGTGTCAAAGCTTTTTAATGGTCTACCAGACCGCTATTATGCAAAACAGTGCTATCTTGCCACTGTCACTTCAACTGGGTGTATTTTAAAAAGAGCAGAACAGTAAGACTGTCTTTGTATTAAACCAAATCTATGAAGCCTGGACTTTGACTCAGACTATCATGTAGATGTTGTCATGTTCCAAAACTTCTCAGTCAGGTCAAAATTCCCATTACATTCAATGAGGAACTCAATACTGATGTTCTAAGGGCAGATGATAGATAAACAATGCCTTTATTGTGTCACTTGTATATCTTGCATTTACTAAATCATTCGCTAATGACCGTTTATCATTAGTCATAAAATATTTTTTTCATAATCTTATAACATAAAATGAAGATAACATAAACTATAAAAGAGAAACACATTAGTATTCATTCTTAGAAAAAAAGGTCCAACTGAAAAATAGTGTAAGTTATGCAACACCACCTAGAAAGAAGTTATTTTATCACCACTTGGAATAAATGGCCACTCAAAAGGGCACAGACTGGAATGTTTTCTTGCAATTCTAGCTTAAGCTAGTAGGACAATGTTTGGCAGAGCTCAGCTGTCTTCATAACAAAATGTCTCTGTGCAAATATTGCTCATCACAAATTAAAAACAGTAATGGAAAAAGCTACAAATATAAAGCAGGAAAACAAAGAAGATTCTGTTTGGCTTTGAAATAGAGAAGAAAAATTATGTTTTAATCTTTTTTAAAATGAACTCTAAATGAATGTTCTTACTTATCACAAGCAAATACATAAAAATAAAATTATATAGATTAAAAATGCAACATTGTTATAGACAGTAATCATAAAAATATTAATGTTTTATTACAAAATTACAAATAACAACAATTGTTATGCTATATTATGATCTTATATCAATATAAATAATCAAAAATTATATCAATAATGACTGTCTGTGTAAAATTATTTTAATTTGCTTTCCAAAATAACTGCTGAATTCATATTTACAGATGAATTTCTCTCTATAAAAGAAAATCAGATGACAAAGAGTGGATTTTATTTACTTGTTTGGTCAATTTATGTGTACATAATATAATTAATATATGGGGCTTCTGCTATTTTTAACTTGTTGAGGAGATGCTTTCCGGAGTATATTCTTAGTTAAAACAATTTTAAAAATTCTAAGAGATCCAAATGATTTTTTAACTGATTTCATGATTTTTGCTTCATCATGTGTTTGTCATAGGGTTTAGAGAAATAATAGGTATAAGAAAAAATCTTATTATAAATGCATTCCAGATCTTAGCAAAAACTATGTTATTTTACTCAAATTCCATTTTTCCTTATTTCTTAATACAGTGCTTTAAAAGCATACAATGATCAATTAAAAAGTAAAAGCAAAATAGAGAAATAAATACTTATCTTTTATCTCACATCTTCCCCATCCCAATCTTCAGCCCAAAACCTCATTTCGTTTAGCATGATCTATTATACACTACTGCAAACATGCAGAATCTCTGCATCCATAACCTTGACTTTTTCCACTGGCTGTGAGGACGCTGGTCCACTGAAGACTAAAGCAAGATCTTCCCTCATTTCAAAGGTCAATAGACAAAGATTTCATTTCCCTTTCCTCACTCTATCTCTCAAAGTACTGATCTTCCCATGTACCTCTGGAATCACCACTCTTGACTTGTCTGCTCTCCAGGTGAAACGTTTTTCCCCATCACCATAACCATTCTGATACTCAGAAGGATAAACCTATTGTTTACACTGCCCAAATTCCCAAACAGCTTCAGGGCAAGATCCTTGATTTGACAGACTTTCTGTACTAACAATTTGTTCTTCTGCTTCAGGTCTGCCAATACAGTCTGCTTCTTTAGCTGTGGATGTACTTAAGAAGGAAGCCATTAATTTAATAGCAGAAAACTTATTGACAGTGCTTCACTTTTTCCAGCACTGCTCAGATCAGATTCACTCACATGAGTGCTACAAAGCAAAACTTCTAGAAAAGGAGTAAAACTAAAGCAGGAAGATGGGAATGAGCCGGCAGTGTGCTCTGATGGCCAAGAAGGCCAATGGGATCCTGGGATGCATTAAAAAGAGCGTGGACAGCAGGCTAAAGGAGGTGATGCTCCCTCTCTGCTCTGCACTGGTGAGGCCACATCTGGAACGCTGTGTCCAGTTCTGGGTTCTCCAGTTAAAAAACAAACAAACAAACAAACAAGGATCTCCTAGAAGGAGTCCAGCAAAGGGCCACAAAAATCATAAAGGGCCTGAGGCATCTCCTTTATGAGGATAGGCTAAGTTACCTGGGTCTGTTCAGACTGGGTAAAAGAAGACTGAAGAGAGAAAGTGGCCACTGGGTATGCCTGACATCAGCAGTGCTGTGGAGCACTTGTGTTGCACAGCCTCATGGGTGATTTTTGGCTCTGTGACATCTCTGTGATGTCTAAAACTGGAAAAAATGTAATGACACTTTTCCCCTTACACACAATTTCTGTGATACATCTCTTTGATTTGCTCTAAAATATATATCCCACAGCATCTGGGTTTTACTCTTTTGCCTTCTTAGTTTCCAGATATGTGTCTGTTACAGTAAACAACTTGATTATCTGAAAACTCTACATTAGAAGCTTGCAGTCGGGAAAGACTTTATTAGCAGTAACTCTGCACTATAAAACAACAATTAACCTATCTTCAGAGGAAATTATTTTTAGAATTTATTCCAGACATGTTTAGTCTGCTGGAAATATGTTTATACTGTCTCAGTCTTCAAAAAGCACGATGTAAATATTTATTGCAGATTCCTGATTGTAGGGTTTTTGTTCTGATTGCAAGTATGACATTTTAAATAACGTCTTTGCACTTTCTTATGTTTAGGGAAGAGAATTAGTACAATTTCTTGACATATTTATCTCTTTCAGACTGAACTAGTCAGATGTGTGCTTATAAATTGTAGAAATTTTCCATTAACATAATCTATTTAATAATCAGGTGTGCTATTACTCATATAAATCAAAAGGAAGTCAACACTGACCATTTCCTTTTCTTGTAATACCATTTATTTATTAATTAGTTTAGTGTAGTCACTGACTCTTTAATGAGAGTTGATGTGTATGTTTGCAATGATTGGTAATGTACAGATTATGTTAATAACAAATGAGCAGCAAAAGTATCTCATTGGACTGGTCCACTTGTGGAGTATTACAGGTGTTGATCACATTATAATTATCTCACCCTTCAAGCAATTTTGCTGCTACAGAAGACTTAACGTTGTATTTGTAAATACGACATATATTGATCCTCTACATAAAGCGTACACACACACACACAAAAATTGCCCTCTAGGCATGTAATGCTATGAAACAGGAATCCAAAGTTCTTTGCATTAGTATAAAGAATAACCTAGCTGATCAGAACTGTTCCTATGGAACAATTTTCTTTCCCATTGCAAGATGCGAATTCAGTGAAATCAAAACATTCTTCAGATTCCTTGCCCAGTTTTTGCTCATTCACTTACCTTCTTACCAGTAAGCTTGAAGTTTCTCAAATCACAAATCAACTGGCAAACTGAAATGACTTGAAAAACTGCATGCCTGTAACAATCTAGGCCTTGTTTGCAAGGGCTGTCTGTACAAAGTCCTCAGAAATTTATTTTACAAGACAGGATTGCAGCCCCCATGAGTTCCTAAGGACCCCATACCTAGGGGAACAAGGCAAGGGTGTTTGAAATTTCATTACTGTTATACATAATATATGATTTTATTTCCCATTAAGGAAGGACAAATTCTATTTATTGCTGCTCAATAAAAAAAAAAACTATTTCCTCTTAGCTATTCAAACTGACACAGAGTTGCAGTGCCTGTCCCTTTAAAATAGGCTCAATCCAAGATATGAGGGCATACAGACATTGGTGGACATTAGATCTAATCTGTAACCTGTTAGCCTTGTTCTGTGTTCACTAAACATGATATATATGTAGTATGTTAGGACTAGTAACTCACAGAGAAGGAATATGCGGAGCATTAACGTGATGCCACTATGGAAAGTGCAAGAAAATCCAATATTTCAGTGGATATACTAAAGCAGCACTCAGTACACCAACGAATTCTTCTCCATTCTTCATTAAGTGTACTGGTGATCCTCAGCAGATTGTTTCCCATTGCCTTATTTCCCTCCTCCCTGACCCCTCCCTACCTTTGCTTGTCTAATACATCAGAGGAAATACTGCCTCTTGCTCTTCATGCATGCTTTGACAGGCACAGGAGTTTTTTGAGGCTTTGTCAATAAAAGGCATTGAACGAAACATTGTATGTTTCCTTATAGGAAAACACATTTTAATAAGAACACCCTTATCCCCCTGCATAGCACCAAGCACTGTAATATCTGTGGCTAGTGCATGGTTGGAAAATAAATAGGTTATTTCAGAACTCTTGAAAAGAACCGAAAGGATAACTTCAGTGGCAGAAGTCTTCTGTATAAAAACTTTATTTCAGCTAAAGCCTAGTCAGCGTCAGCAAAGGTTACCCCACAAACATTTCCCAGACCCAACCTCTGTGGAGCCAAAGTAATTATCTCCGTATTCATTCCTTTCTTGTATTCTGCTGTGACTGCCAACAACAAGGTCAGTTACTACAAGACATTATGGTGGTTTCAGCAGTGCAGACGCTTGTCTACCAGAAACAAGCAGTACACTATTGACATGGAGGGAAATGCCAGCTTGCCTCAAACTGCCTTATATAGCCACACCTTTGTGTAAGCATGGATTTGTATTCAAAGCCTCTTAGATAAAGTAGTGCTTGTTACATGAAATACATTCTGTATTTATTTCCTTCCTGCTTAATAATGATCTATTATGAATTAAAGATTCTTCTTGTTTAGAAAGAATTAAACATTAAAAAATCATTGGTGCTACTGAAAAAAAAAGACAGCATTTAATGTGAATGAAGTAGTATTTTTCACAACCAAATATAATTGTTGGTTAGAGAGCAGCTTCTGATTAGTATTCCATTCCTGCTTTAGCTTTTCACCTAAGTTTTCGGGAGTGTCATTAACCTACTATATAATTTGCTTCTTTTTCATACAGTTCAATCATTCAGTTTACTGTCTTGTGAAATTTAATCATTTTAGTATAATATTTTTCTGAAAAATATAACTTAAAAGAATCTGACAAGGCATATGAAAATTTAGAAATACAGCAGCAGTAAATAAAAGGCAAGCTTCATCCCTACTGTCAGCTAATTGAGTAATCCACTGTTCTCACTATACTTCCAAATGGGATAGGAACAAATGAGATAAATGAAACAATAAAGCAGTGAAACAAGGGCAGAAAAAGATTTTTCCAAAGACGTGAATACAGAAGAAGAACAAGATAACCAAGTTAATTCATTTATAATCCTTTTGTTCTGCTTTCTGTTTCCTCTGGAAATTAAAACTTAAATTTTGGAGTCAAAACTGTTAAATAATGCTTTTATATATATATATATATTTTTTTTTTTTTAATGTGAATTTAAAAGGAGAAGACTATGAAGTCATATTTCCCTGTTTCCAACTAAGTATGCAATAAGGAGCATAATCAGGCCTATGTATTTAGAATTACAAAACCACAGCATGGCTGAGGTTGGCAGGGACTTCCAAAGGTCATTCTGGTCCAACCCCTTCTCAAGCAGGGACACTTAGAGCACGTTGCCTAGGCCCATGTCCAGGTGACATCTGAAAATCACCAGGGAGAAGACTCCACAACCTCTCTGGGCAAAACGTGGCAGTGCTCCAGCAAAAGAGTGCTTCCTGATGTTCAGATGGCACCTCCTTCCTTTCAGTTCATGACCATTGCCTTTTTCCCTGTCTCTAAACACCACTGGAAATAGTCTGGCTCTGTCTTCTTTGCACCATAACAGTTTTTAGACACAGGACCGTGCATAAGCAGATTCTCCAATAACATTGTTAGATACAGAAGAATATGGTCTAGCCTAGTAATTTAGCAGAGGAAATAGAACAGTCATACTTGTCTTAATGATTTCGAGGAACTGTTTTCAAATACACTGAAAACAAATACTATCTTTTCATGAAATTCAATAGGTTGTTAGGTAGGCCTCAGGTACTTAAGAAGACTTATGGTATTTTAGCAAGGTTTTTTGTTGTTTTTGTTTAGATATATTGAGAAATTCTCAGAAACATGCTAGTATCCAGTTTTGTTTATTCCTAGCTAAATACTGTACACAGTACGTGAGAACTTGATCTTTTTTCATGCTAAATTAACCACAATACAAGTCTTCTCTGAGTTGGATCAGATGTCTTATATAAAGTGAATTATTATTATCATCATTCATTGCCGAATTTGCTTCCAGTCTCCCTTTTAAATATAGTGCAAGTCAAAGCACACATAAAGAAAACAAAACTGAATTGAATTTATCCAAAAGGTTATATACCCTCCTCATAATAAAGGAGCTTGCACCTAAAAGTAGGCATTAATTTTTATAGTATGTAGTTTCACACTATTGATATGGTGCTGCCTACCAGTATTTCTACCGCAAAGTCAGCACAATGTCTAACAGGATCAGCACTCAGTGATATCTACAGATATGTGTAAAATAAGGTGGGAGAAAAAGATTGTGAGTAACTGAGTTTTTTTTCACCAAACACTTGTCAGGTCTTTTGTCATTTCTGAGCTACTTAGGGCAAGAGATTTGACACTTACAAAAAAATAAATACTTATGTTAGTGCTGTTCATATTGAGTCAGTATGAAGATAATCTCTTTGAATAGAAATATTTTATCCTAAATTTTAATAACTTGTTTTCATTTACTAAGCAGCTTTTCTTATACCGAGCTTAGTTTGCTCACCTCCATAGTCACACTTACTTGAAAATTTTAGTACCTCCGTTCATAGTGCACTGTGCATGAATCAGCTCAATTATGCAAGGCTAAGTTTAAATACATGTAGAGGGCACTGAAGAATTTAAATAACATCATGTACGCTCAGTTCATAGAGAAATATATATATTATTATATATAATATAAACACTGTGTTAGTTTAATAGCCATTTAAAAGTATTTCTTAATAGATTTAATGAATATTTCACAGGTACAGTATTTGATCTACTCTAAATGATTACAGGAATGTTGAAAACATACATATATATTTGTAAAACTGGTTATTATACTAAAATAAAGACATTTCAAAAAGCAAAATATTTCATTTTAGCAATATAGTTCATACTGACAACATATTAAAAATCTACAAAGAGTTTCTATTAATCAAGATAGTGGAAAAGAACATACTTCCAATGCCAACTTAAGCAAAACAGCTACTGTATTATTTGATGAAAAAACAGAGGTCTGAACATGAAATCCAGTTTACTTTGTAGTTGGTAGCAAATATTGTCTCAATACCTCCCTTTTCTTTGGGAAGAGTAGCAAACTGTCCTTTATGAAATTACAAAATAATTAGTGTATCAGATAACAACATCAATATATGAAAAAATGAGAGCAATACATTAAGTAATCCTCACACTCATCAAATATGTGAATGAATCATAAAGGAGGGGCAGAATTCTTCAAAACACAAAGAAAAAGAAAGTGCCACCCTTCAAAACCGATGCCCGAGAAGAAGCAGGAGGAAGAAGGGAAGAAAATCACAGAATGTAGCAAACTACCACTAAATCAGGAGTAGATCATAATACGAAAATGGTACTGAAGCAAAACTCTAAATAACCCCTACCCATATAACACAGATATGACAATCTCTCTTGCTTTTTTTCTCTCTCTCTAACATTATACCAGTTTCTTTGTAGTTATTCACACTTCATAAAAAATCTCATACATGACACCTTTATGCAGCTGGTGACCCTGGGAGAGTATGGCTATAGAGAACGACGTTTGTTGATTTTGAATCTTCCTGCACTGAGTACAGGATGAAGATTCCTTTGTACAGCTGTGCTGCATCCACACTCTTTCCCAAATTACTTCAGCTTCTAGCTTGACTCAGACTGAAAGGACTGAAATGGTGATTGATAGCCTCTTTGGGGACTATGAGATTTACCTTCATGTCTGGCAGTCTACGTTCAATGGATTCCCCGGTAAAGTGCTCAAATGGAGCCAGTGTCTGGTACTACTCTTGCTGCTCCTTTGGCTTCTCTCACAGCAGCCTGTAATGTTCTCCTTATCTTCTTTGTCTGCGTATAACCAAGCAGTAGCTTAGTACTCCCTACAAGTCAGCCATTGTTGTACGTGTCACAGGTTGCCCAAAGATGTTGTAGACCTTTCACCCCCAGAGATCTTCTATAATGTAAATTCTCTTGTTGAGTTTTTGTTTGCTTGTTTGTTTGGTAGGAATATGGCCTATTCATTTGCAGGAAAAGTCTTTTCTCAAATTTCAGGTCTGGATAAGTGTAAACTTTTCACAATACAGATCTGTTAATCTTCTTCAATGACAATCTGCCCAAGAGATGAAATGAACAAAATATTACTGGCTTTTTGAGGAGTATATTCACTTTTCTTCCCTGAACCTTGATGATAAGGTTTAATAAATGTATTTTTCACATGGGATATTCCATGTATCTTAGTTACATACATAGGATGCCTGCATAACACGGATCATCCACCTACTGAAAAGACCTGAACTATTCACCAGCAGGTGTATGCAGAGACTGGAAATAAGAAGAAAGAAGTTTTTGGAGACTGCTGAGTTCAGCTTTGCACGATAAAGGGTGGAAAACTGATATGCATATATGCCATCAGAGGGCATTGAGTTTCCTGTGGTGAGAATTAGTTCTTTTAAGAATTTCTCAAGCCAGTTTGACTGAAGAGAAAAATTAAGACAGAGCAGAAATCATTCCCACCAATTCAGAAATACCAGCAGAGTAATCAAGTACAAACTTCCGTGGCCTAACTTTTGTACTGCATTGTATTGAATCATATTGTATTGCATTGTACTGCAGTACATTGCTTACTAATAGCAAGCAACCCTTAAAGCTGTGGGAACTTTTTTCAGAACTCTCCATGGGCTTCCCTGGGACTCTGAACATGCATAATGAGAACAGATCTCTCAATAATGACTAGCTGTCACATTAAATACATTGACATTGCCTCACGTCTATTACCCTTCTTTGTCTATAATAAATAAGCAATTGAAGAAACAAAACTGTGGTTTATTATTATTGTATTTTACTTAAGGCCTGGTTCTTCAGTCACTTGAAATACATAGCAAAACTCTTCCTGACTGCAGCTGGTGGAGGATTTACAGTAGCACCACATTAGCAGAAAAGACTTTGATTCATTTCAGTAAGTTCTTCCACTTACAAGATGTATAAATCAGACAATCATACTTTTACAAAGACAAGATTTCTTTATATTATTAAGTCAGAGCAAATATTCTTGGTCATCATGGGGTGATCAGAAAATAGCATAAACTGAGAAAGTGTTCTAGCCATCATGCTACAAAACAATAATTATGTAACGTTTGGGGACCTAGTGATGCACAGTGTATAAATTGTTCCTAGAATATGGAAAACATTATTTATGCTCAGGTTGTATTTTAAATACAGAAGATCTGTTTGTAACTTCATCATAGACAGTCTTGCATTCAATCCTGTTAATTAATTCCAGCCATGCCTACAGGCAGCCAGCTTGGAAAAAATATTTGTTATCTACAGATTATTTCAGATATGCATTTAAGTAAGGAGTGTTTATATCGAATATACAGGGTATGAGTGCAAACTACAGTTTGTTTTGAAAGCTGTGGGCATGCAAATAAACATGCAAGCTGAGTACTCTGCACTTTGGATACAATGAAAATTGATAGGTTGGTTTGCTGCCACTGAATAGAGCTTCTGACAGAAGCTCTCATAGATGACCATTTATTACAAATGCCAACAGGTTGTTACCTAAGGTTCAAAATTCTTCTTTTTTGCCCCGTGTAATTTGGTAACTAAGGCTAATTAACCTAATTTAGTTATCTGTACAAGCAAAGTAAATAAAGAGAAAACCTTTCTTTGGCACAGAAGGCAGCCAGCAGAAAACAGCCAAGAGACAAGCAGATTCTACTGGCCCTTATGAGAAGATGGCTGCACACAAACTACCTGCTGTGAACAGCCCAGCCGGCCCATGCACATTTCTGCCCTCTGCCCAGGAGCTGCTTAGGAGAATGCTATTCAGCTCAAGCCAAAATCATGCTGGGTACTGTACGAGCAATTTAATGGTGTAGAAAATTTGAGTTCTAGTGCCTGGTAACATTCCCTGGCACTGCTTAATTTACTTGTGTTGTAGCCTCAGTTGTAGGGGTACCCTTTTAGCCTTTTCCTGCAGTGGAAGAGCCAGGTAAAAATTCTTTATTTTGTGCACATGAAAGGAACATTGATATATATGGCACTTTGGTTTAAATATCTGCTATAGCATCTAGTGACAAGAAATGAAGGAACGAGATTATTTTTACTGAACTGCTAAAACACAGCAAAGTTATTCTAAGTGATTACCATTTTTCTCAGGGCTTCTGGATCACTTTTCAGAGGTACCAACTTACTGCCATTGTCTGTACAAGGAGAAGGAATTTGTCATCCCTGCATAGCACAGCACCTGAATTGCTCTTTGCTCTCTTAAATATGAATGCTACAGCAGTGAAGCACTTTGACCAGGGACTGTGAACTGATAGCCAGAAATGCTGCATAAGCTGTGATGTGGAAGACTTGAAGCCTGGCACACAGCACCTGAGCCTATGGGTACTGGGAACCCTGCCCTTCCAGTAGGTACAGCAGTGATCTTTCCCAGGGTTGTCTTAGGATCAGACTGCTCTGGGTCCTTTTCTGATGGCCCATCTCTGTACCCATTCTTCCTGCAACCTATTACTCAAAGGAAAAGCTTAGTCTTCTGTAACTTATCATGTTGTGAACATGAGTCACACTCAGAGTCAAAATAAACATCATTTCTAGTCTTTGTATGTTACATTCACTGCAAATCTCCTGCTGTCAAATGACAAACCCATGTTAAATGTGTTACATATGATAATACAATCTTTGAAACAGTTTTCTAGCTAATTCTTACTATAATTACTATAGAAATTAAGCTTTGAAATAAATATATTTTAAAGTCCAAAGTAGTGCCTAATTACATTCCAAGGAAGTAGTAAACTCTTCTATCACCCAAGAATGGTCGACATCATTTATTTTAATGGATATATATTACTTTGAACTAAGTCTTTGCCATCTGTTCCACTCCATAATTAGGAATGTAAAAGGAACATATTTCACAATTACATCACTAAAATGTACAATGTAAGTATCTTAAATGCATATGTATGTTCTCTGAACAATGTAGAATGAATCTGTGATGTTTCCCTCACATTTCAGAAATAAATCAGAATGGATGCAAGCTGTGTAGTCATTATGCAGAAATTTTCTTGATACTGTCAACTTGGTTCACAAAATTCAGGATAAAGGGAATATTTTACTGTACAGGCACTTTAAGCAAAGTAAAATATATGTGCAGAATATGGGAATACGTCTAACAGAATCATTTTAATTTCAGTCTCTTTAAAAAATAGAGTTACCAAAACAAAGCTACATTTCTGTAACAATATGCTTCCTGCTGTTAAATGGACAGCTGTGAGATTTTATTTTAATATCTAAGGATTTGTATGAACAGAGAAATTGAACTGATGACTTACATCGCATCGGCAATATACCTTAATGTAAATAACAAATACAGGAAAAAACAAAGTGCTTGACAAAATAGAACTTTTATTTCTTGTAGTATTTACATGGATTCATATTCCTCTGCCCAGAATTAAAATTTTCACTCACATGGTATTGATTTATGTTACAATGTCATCAGTGGAATTACTTTTTATCAAATAATCAAACAGGAATCCTATATTCAGAATATGTGCCATTACTTGAAAAACACCAGGGAAATCCTTATCCTCAATTAGAGTTAATTTGGGAGGAATTTGGAAACAAACTGTTAATTCATGGTGAGTTTTTAATGACAGTGCATAAAGAGGAGCCAATAATAATTAGATGGAAACCCTACAATGAATGGGTACATAAATATTCTCTGCACAGTAGACAGTGTACAAATAGATACCTCAGTGTCTACATGAAGAAACATTTGATGGTACCTTGCAGACTGCAAGAAATGCAGAGAAATCTAGTAAGTTTTAAATGGTGTATGTGGATTACTGAAAGCTGTTCTAGCCAGAGCCAGCATGAAGCACTGGTAGAACCATTTTACTCAGCAATCAACTTACATTTCTCAGTAGGGAAAATTAGCACCAGCTCCACTATGCTGTGTTGCAAGCTACTGATCAGCAACTTCCAACAGCGGAACTCCCACATTTACAGCTATCTCTGCACTACATTACAACCTGTTGTGCTATGTGCCCCAAGATGATAGCCCCAAGTAAATGTGGAGTAGCATGCTTGAGTCTGATGAATGGAAAACTGAATGTTTTCCCAACATCCTTACAGACCTGAGAAGATTATCTAAAGAAAAGCAGAAATATATCTTAAACTGTCTCTCTGACCATCTATGTATCTATCTGTCTGTCTTCTGACAATGAATCTAATTTTCTTGCTGAGGAACAAGCAGGACAAACTTCTGTGCTTCCTGCCTCCAAGGCAATGAGCCCTCGTAGAAGGAGAGGTAGTATTAAGCACTTCCTGCAGTCCCTTAAGCATTAAAATTGCAATTTTTTTCTGTTCCATTTCTGTGCTTGAGGAGAAGGGGAAAATGTTAATTGCAGTATCCCTATGTGCATCATCTAAGCATCTTGTCTTTTGCTGCACACGCTCAAGCATTGCATGAGTGACAGTATGCAACTAGTGTAGTTGAAAATGAAGCTCTCCCTGTTCCGCTATCTGATCCCAGCTTTTCCCAAGGAATTCTTCCAAAGGTGCTGTTTATCTCTCCTTATTCCTACTGGGGAAAAAAAATAACATTTCATCTGCCAATTCACTCTGTCATGCTGGCAATACTAAAATGAAGGCTTTGCCCAATATATAACTGGAGACACAGGTGCTCCCTACACAACATCTAAAAATTATTTACAGTGCCTTTTGTAACTTGTGCCCTGAAGGGATGACAGAAAGACTTTGGGGAAGATGCTAGGATGGGCATGACAGCCTACTCATTTCTTTTCTCACATAAACAATTTGCATTTTCAGAAAACAAGAAACGATGTAGATACAATCAGCTAACATATCTTTATGAAATGCCAATTTTCAGATATTCTATTATCTTTGCCCTGAAAAAGTAAGTGACTGAGCACAAATACAGTATAAGAACATGTATAATTTTAGAAGAGGGGAGGAGCAAAGGGAAAGATGAGAAGAGGAAAAGAATAGAGAGGAAAAAGTAAAGCTTGCAAAGATTTTTAGAAATAATGTCCTAAAGAACATTTAAACATAATCAAATTGGAAAGTCAAAGTCATCAAGTATCGGAAGCTTTGCAAAAGTTATTGAATGCAGTAGAGCCTGTGTGTGTCCTTGATCACTTCATGCCTGTTGCATCTTGAAGTATAATGAAACAAGATCCCACAGTAAATCAGCTTCCTCAGTTCCCTGCCTGGAGAGATATAGGAAGAAAACCCCATGGAAACATAGTGCTCACTAGATCCCATCCCTGTCCACGTAGAAGGTCAGAAACTCTGAACATTCTGACTTTAAAAAGATGATTAGAGCTCCTGGGAAAGACTGGAGGCTGCCTGTGGTACGGAGATTCATGAGGAGCGATTCTATCTTCCTAGTGCCATCTTGTCCTGAGTCTCGAGAAGAAAAGCTCAAAGCCTTTCTTCTTTCCACAAATCCTAAATGAGGGAAATACTATCACATTAAACAATCTAAAGTATCTTCCTGGTCCCACTGTATTCAAGCTTCTATAAGTACTTCTATAGAAGAATATCACGTGTTCCAATATTGAATAGCATATTTTAGGTATCAAATTTCTAACTCAGACAGAACAACATAAAGGAAATACAAAAAAGTATATCACGTAAGAACTATGGCATCACAGCCCTTATGTTAATCTTCCATGGGAGAGAGGAACACAGAGCATGTTAACTATATACTGAAAAGCATCCTCATTCAGATCAGCAGAAATTTTGCACAGTTCACAGAATCACAGAATCACTGAATCACAGAACGGCCAGGGTTGGAAAGGACCTCAAGGATCATGAATCTCCAACCCCCCTGCCACATGCAGGGCCACCAACCTCCACATTTAATATTAGACCAGGCTGCCCAGGATCCCATCCAACCTGGCCTTGAGCACCTCCAGGGACAGAGCACCCACAACCTCTCTGGGCAGCACCTCTGTTCCAGCACCTCACCACTCTCTCTGTAAAGAATTTCCCCCTGGCATCCAACCTAAATCTTCCCTCCCTCATCTTAAAACCATTTCCCCTCGTCCTGCTGTTATCTACCCTTTCAAAGAGTTGATTCCCCTCCTGTTTGTAGGCTCCCTTTAGGTATTGAAAGTCTGCAGTGAGGTCACCCCACAGTCTTTTTTTATCCAGTCTGAATAAGCTCAGTTCTCTCAGCGTGTCTTCATAGGGGAGGTGCTCCAGCCCCCTGATCATCTTTGTGGGCCTCCTCTGGACCCTCTCCAACAGCTTCCCGTCTTTCTCATACTGGGGACTCCAGACCTGGACACAGTACTCCAGATGGGGCCTCACAAGAGCAGAGTGAAGAGGGACAATCACTTCCCTGTTCCTGCTGGACTCCCCTCTTTTGATGGAGCCCAGGATACCATTTACCTTCCAAGCCACAAGGGCACACTGCTGGCTCATGTTAAGTTTTTCATCTATCAAGACCCCCAGATTCTTCTCCTCAGAATTATGTCTTATTGTCTCAGCCTGAATGCTGAAGAGACACTCTACGCAGTCATAATCTCAGCTCTGAGAATCGCAAGGCTCACAACTGCATCAAAGATTGTGAAGAGGGCAGTTTAATGCATCTTTCCTCTGTTTTACCTCTGGATTAAATAAGATACCTGTATGAGGAATCCTGTGATACCATACTGGAAAGAACCTTTCTAAGGAAGTCAAAGAAATTAAAATATAAAACAATAAATATCTGAGAAAAAAAAATCCCCACAAGAAAACGAGGAAAATTAAAAATATAAAATAAACGAACAAAAAACCCACCAAAATTAACCAAATAACAACAAAGAAAATCAGGTTTACAAGTCAGCAATTTCCTCAGCCTTTGAAAGTCGGAAACATCTGCTACTGCTCTAAGTGGCATATTGGATAAGTTGATCATTTCTGAATACAGCAGTATCATCACCCAAGAGTATTTCCACCAAGCTCAGGGACATATGGAAAGTCTGGATACTTAAATTGGGTTTAGGGAGCAGAATTTTTACAAGTAGAAGCTTATTATTCTGAAGACTTCAGATAAATCTCTGGTAGCTCAGTTTTCATCTTTTTTAGATAGTGCATATGCAAGACATTTTATGTCTCCAAGTGTTGTGTTTTGACAGTTCATAAACAAACTAACTCAGGATTTCACCCTTATATTTTCCTGTGTCCGTAATACAAAAGCACGCAGCTAATAGTAACTTGTTGCAAAGAATGAAAGGATAACATCAGGCAGCACTGGGGATAACGCAGCAGCCCAGAGGTCAGGAGATTCAGGTCCTCTTTTTAGTCTTCGCCACTGACTTAAAACAGTTGATATGAAGAGATTCACTCAGTCCTTAGCTTTTGCCCCTGTTTCTTTCTTCAGATGATGGAATTATTTGGAAAAAAAAAAAAAAAAAAAAAAAAAAAACAGCTGAAGAGTGAAAAGAATCCTTTCCTTATACAACGTGTTAAGATTCCTTTTGTTAGTAGAAATGAAGATCCATTAGGTGACCGCACATGGTAAATGCTTTTACACAGTTATTTGGTCTATAATTTCCTAAATGCCATAGTATATTACTACTTTGTTCCTCCTTGTCTAGGCTATTAAGACCAAACCTTGACTTACTGTTGAGGAGCATTAGGACCCAGTTTCACCCCAGGCTACGGAGTCTCCTTTTCTGCAGCTACCTGCACACTGTCCTGTGTAAACAGCTGTAGGAGAGCTTCATTAGCAGGAGGGCTGGACTAGATGATCTCTAGAGGACCCTTCCAATCCCTACAAGACTGTGATCTTGAGGTCCCTTTCCTCACATCTGTCTGCATCAGGGACGGATGAGCGAGGTTTGAGATTTTAGGCCTAGTGGACAGAACTGGCTGTGTGAAAGTAATCTATTTTAACTCTTCACAGAATCATACAAGAACATCTTTTGTTCCAGTCATTCTTCCTGATTCCATCAAATGTACGGATCAGAAACGCTGTCTCAGCTTTAATACCTTTTGATATTCAAGCTACAGGATCTATGTAATATGGACATACCTACAGCAGTCAGCAAACAAGGTAGGTCCCTACTGACTACTGTAGGTAGGTTCTTATTACACAGCCTTGACAGTAACTGGGTATTGCACAAATTGATACGTTCTGCTCACAAAAAATGTTTAATATCTCCTACAGTTTCTGCCTTTAGCTCTATTTTTTTTTTCAAGGCCGTTTCTTGCTGAGATACTTCCTACGAGCACTGTCAAAAGACATAATTTTTTAAGTAAATAATTTCTAAGGAGGATAAATTTGCAGTACTTCATCAATTCATAGAAATACTGTTTTTAAGAGCTTACGCTAAATCACATGCACTTCATGCACTTCCCAGGGGGTAACACTGCCAAGGTTCCAGAGTTGTTGCTTAAGAAAACATTCAAGCTGATTGAAATTCAATCAGAAGTGATTTTACTTGCTTTAAGCCATCTTCTTATATTGCAAAATAAGTGTTTATTAAATGGCAAGCATTTAACTTCAGGGTTAACAAGAAGATTCTACCGCGTTTGTTCTTGGAGTTGAAGGTAACACTGAGTTCCACATCACTCTTTTTATTTAATCTTGGAGACTGGCTACAGAATATGAAGAAAGAAAATCCTTAACGTGGCTAGATTTGTCAATACAGCCGTTTAAATCCTACCTTTTATTATTATTATTATTATTATTATTATTATTATTATTATTATTATTATTAAGTGAGTCTAATGATAGTCTTCTCTCTTCTAACTCCAAAGGCCACATTTTAAACTGCTGGAAAACCGGTACAAGTCATAAATTATCAAGTGACACTCTGTAGTATGTATTTCAGAGAGGACATTTAAATAATTACAGAGGTTATTCCTGTCCCATTAAATCCACACATTTAGTGCCCTCCCCAAATCCTTGCCCACACATGTAGTGCTGTAACTCATGCCTTCCTATTTTGAGTCCCATCTCTAACACTACCTCTCAACCTGTTCTTCTGTGCCTAAAACAGAATAGTCAGGGTGATGAACAGATTAACAGGAGTAGCTTTAGTATAGCAGAAATTATGATAGACAATAAGAAAAATGACTAGTGAGGTTGCAACTATATGCTCTGTGGTTTCAAAAGACATTTGACAGGTCAAGAGCTGAAAGAAACAACTTCTGTCCTTTAGTAAATTTCATGAGTGAATTCTGGTAAATTCAAAAAGCTTAGAGTCCAATGAAAGCCATGGCAACCATAAATCCATGGGAATTGACATTCTGACTCAGTGTGCCTTTCTTCCTGTCTGATACCCATGAGAGACCACTCAACATCCAGTCCCAGGGATTTTTTTGGTAGTTTAGATTGACAATGCTATATAGTCTAGCTTTCCAAGACACTGCTAGAACCTCTGGCAAAAGTATTCTAGCAATCTTTCTAAGTGTCTGCTTTCGAAGTACATACATAACATCTTGTGATACGATCACATGCATAACTTGAAATAATTTCAAGTATACAGGACCTTTGTCCAGACCTCTGCTTACTAACTAGATTTATCTGAAAGCTTTGATATGTTTTGGATTAAGCCACTTGTTAACAACAGGTTGAATTAAGGATAAGTTATACTCTCAAAACATCCTTGCAACTGTACATTGAAGTCAGACTCTTAATCTTAATGGATAGTACTTTGATAGGTTATCTCTGAGTGTGTGTTCTTATGTGTGAGAGACTTTCAGAAAAAATATACAAATCATCCAGGGTAATTAGAAGTTAAAATGTATTGTACTAGTCCAAATTTTATCATTTTAAACTGCAGCTTAGTTTCTAATTATGTTTCAAAACCTTTACTTGTGAAAAAACATTTTAAATACCATCAGAACTTAATAATGAGGTAATCTGAACATTCAAAAAGCATTTAAAATGCCTAAAAAATAAACAGGAATATATTAGGAGTTAGAGAGCATAAAACTGGGAGTACTCTTTTGACATACACTACCATTTATGTAATCAATACTACTCCTACATCTGAGCAACTCTAAAATTATATAAGAAATAATTCCCACTATAAATAAGACCATAATTTTCCTTTGTTATTATTTTCTCCATCAAACCATAGAACATTTCCTCACTTACAGAATCCCAGGAAGATCATCAGCAATTGTCAATGCTTTCAGATGGCATTTTATCATGAAGTGTCCCAAGCCTTCTATCAATATGTACCAACTGCTTTGACAAGGAACAGAGAATGAAGGAGTGCTATGTGTATTCTTGGGCTACAAGAGCATCCCCTTGTTACCTACTATTATATGTGTACATATATATTCATAAATAATCATGCTCATTTTGACAGCAGTTCATTTTTTTTCTCCCCTAGAAGACTGTTACAGAGAATCACTTTTTTTCTTGAAAACTTCCCGATTTGCAGTCTTAATTGATTTATGATCATATTTTACCATCGGTCATCATATCCCTTCTCCTTTCCCACCTACTGCTAATTAACCAATTGACATTTACATAACAACCGTTCCAGCTTCCCTTAGATCTTCTTTAACTACTTAAATCTGACATATTTTTTCAGGTTTTCCTAAGGTAACACTTACCCCAATGGGCTGTGTTTGAAACTCTCTGAAGAAATGACTGTACTATGATGTCATCCTATGTTAGACATTGAGAACAGTAAAAAGTCTATATAAATGTTTCACTAGTGGGGAAAAAAAAAAAAAAAAAAAGGTTCTGTCAAAGCTTCCATAACAGCACAGTCAATCAATTGCAATCACTTGATAAAAAAATTAAAAAATAAAAATAAAAAATGCTTATTGATTTCTAGTACCCATAGAAGCACTTTCCGTGATGTAACTCAATTACTGCTCCTGATTGGGAATAAACAGTACAAAGCACAGGGCAGTATTTATATTAGATTTCATGTGCTTCCACATTTTTTTTTTCCTAGGAATCATTCTCAAAAATTTTCCTTTGCAGGATGATGTTACATGAACTTGTGATACTTAGCAATCTTCAACACTGAATTGGGCCACAAAAAGAAGCATCAAAGCCATAGAAGAAAAAATACTACTAATGTAAAGGACTATTATCTTTCAAAGGTAATGCTGAAGCATACACGACCCCTTTTCAAGACTATTCTCCTAGAATAGGACAATTTTTGCCTCGTTGTAACTGTATTAAGATTTTGGTCTAAGATAGGTAGCTAGACTGCTCCTACAGTCAGTGCAGAGATATACATCTTTACAGGGTAATTCGTAGGCGTATAAAATATGTGCCCAAGGCTTTTCCTAAATTTATGCAAAAGAAAAAGGAAAAAAGAAAAAAAAGAAAGAGAGAGAAAGACACTTCTAAAAGTCCACATCTTCCACAAATGGGATGAGCTTGATTTCTTTCAATTGTGTTCTAAGATCTATAAGAAACTAGACTGAATAATGATCTGAACAGCAGTGTAAATTAGTTGTTTCAAAATAGTAACCAGAGAAACAAGAGTGTAACTTCAGTACAATTTAGATCATAGTTTGGCCTCTGGTGTTGAGTAACTCCCATACTTTCAAATCGAAACAGTTTGCAAACCACCGAAACTGCAAGCCAAAACTTGCTAGGTTGGCATGTCATCAGAAGAGCTGTTGTGGGAAAGTGCTTAGGGAATATAAATCTGCCAATCTATCATTTTACTTGCAGTAAATCACATCTCTGTCTGCGGCCCTAATATTTATTTTGTTGCAGTAATGCAAATGGAAGGGATATTCTTGCCTAACGAGCTGAGTTGAACTAAAACCCCTTGATTTTTCTCAGGCTACATATTCCAAGATACCTGCTTTTATTACAAATATTCGATTCTGGTAAAATTCATTCTTTCCATTGAGAAGTCTTTCCATGGAAGATAGTAAACAGCACAAAAAAATCTACAAAACTTAGTCTGCATATTTAATTCATTATAATTACAACAAGGGCTTTTGGACAGCTTTTCTCCTATGTCCTGGCAGTATACAAACTATGCTCTGTTGCTTTAATATTTGAGTTTTGCAACGCTCCATATCTATTTGTTGTGCACCCTAGAGTCAGCTTAAAATATATAAAGTTTTCATCAAAGTTGGCTTCAATTTCTGTTTCAAATTCTATTTCAGAGAAAAGCTTTACTTCCTTTTCAAAATTTATATATAGATTTGTGCCTTAGGGGATTATTTGTAAGAACTGATACTAATAATAAATCTGTGTAATTAGAAAATCTGTCTTCAATTCCAGCAAATTACTAAATCCCCTACTCCTTCACCTCCATTGAAAGATGAGCTGCTTAGAAATGAAACATTATTTACCTAAACAATTAAACTGCATATAGTGATACCATATGTAGTGTACTTAATAAACAGAAAATAGTTTTTACTTCTCTTTGATTGTCCAGCTAGAATGCATTAACTGATATACATTAAAGGTAAAATTTAGAATAGAGAAATGATATACCAAAGTACTGTTCTGAGGGGAAATAAATAAATAAATAAATAAATAAACTTCATCTATATATAAGACAAAGATATTCTAACTACAATTCATTAGACAAATTTTCCAAATTATTGACTGTTTCCTTGCAGGTCACCTGGTAGGTCATCCCAGTGCAGTGTCTGAGGAGGTTTCTCAAATTTATCAAATGCAAACTGATAGCAGTGTACACAGTAATTAATCTGTTTTAAATGTGAACAGTCTTGTATGCTATAACAGAGATTTGCATGAGAACACAGCAATGGAAATCAGTATGGGGATATCCATTTCAAAAGATAACAATGAAGGAATATTTCTGTTCCAAAATTTCTGTTCCAAAATCCAAACTTCATGGAATACAAGAGTCTGACTTAATGGTCCAAGGACTTAATAACTCCAGCAAGCATTGATTTATGTCCATGAGTGCCATTTTTTCCACATGGAGGAATTCAGTGCCACAACTTTGCTTGATATGCATTCCTGTGTCAGATGCCATTTTGTCAGACTGTTCTTCTGCTACCATCTGTCACACGGCAATGACGTGTAATGGAATATTGGCAGGAAGGTTCAACCTCTACTGCCGTACCACCAAAATCCACCTCGGAAGTCATGGGCCAACATGATAAAATGGGAGGCATTACCTTTGGAGCAGCCCTCATACTACTGAAATATAAAAAATCAGATTATATAGATTAAATGATTATTAACGGAAGGAAGATTGATGAGTTCTAAACCAGAGAATTGTATACATAATAAGTTGTTGATGCTTTTGAAAATGATTCAGATCTGTTTCCCATATTCTGCTTTAATACTGAGAAGAAAAAATAATTAAAATGCAAGTACCGAGAAAAAGAAGATATAGGCAGAAACTGCTCACGTACAACATTGTGCTAAGAACATACTGAAGTGGAAAGATCATTGCAATATTAATATACAAAGAAATCAGAGAAAAAAAATAGCAGAACCTTGATTCTGAGGAATAGCATGAGGAGAAGGAAAACATGGAAGAAGAAACCAAAAGTACAGTTCACAAGGTTCACAAAACCTCAAAACAAAACAACACAAGGTTTGCCCATCCCTTACCATTAGTCATCTATGAGAAATGTTCTGCCTTGACCTCTGATAAATCTTCTCAGCTGTAAAATTTCTCCCTCTGCTTTTGGATACTGTGCTCTCTGCCAAGCCACTATACAAACTGATTTTGAGGAATCTTTGTTCTAATTCTGAGAGTGAACACATTTCTGCCAAAAGAACAGGTGACTTCACTACTGAGGAGAAATGGAGAATAGAGAACACAAACAATGTTCTCTATGTGCTACATGGGAACATAACTATATCCTGCAATAAACTAATTTCCATCAGCTACCACTGAAACTAGTAGCATGATTATTTATTTACGTATTTATTAGTTTACAACTTCGTTTTTTCCCAAAAGAAAAAAAAAAAAAAAAAAAGTCATATATTCTGGTAGCAGGAAGCATAGAAGCATACTGACAGCATTCCCAAGGAGAGTGACAATTTGCATTTGTTTTCATCCACCCACTCTCCCTACTCTGCTATTTTAGGGATTCTGACAATCTGGAAGTGCTGTAACAGACAAGGTCCAAGCAAAACAAATTTGTATGGGCTCATGACCCAGTTTCATGTACAAGGGTATTTACAGAGTTGATTTTCCTTTTCACCCACAGTTTTCAGAAAATAACCTTTGGTTTTAGCTAATGTTGTACAATAAAGACAGTACGGAGCTGTCTCACCCTGTGGGGATTTTTTAGGACAGAAGGAAACACATTATTTCCTGAAGATCTTCATTTGCATTGGAGGCATTGGGTGCAATTTGTGACACTAAGCATAAAGCATATTTCCTTTTAGCATGAGCAGTCACATCTGGTAACCTGTCTGTTGGTGCAGGTTTGGTTACAGTTTTTGTATGCTTATGCCTTTGAAACACCTCCAGGAGATGGAACCTGCACATTCTTGAAAACAGAGTTGAAATCCTGGATTGTCAAAGGCAAATTACACAGAAAATCTGAAATAAAGTGAAAGGTGACAGTTTGTTTCTAAATAAACAAGGGACAGGTTAATATAAGAATTTTCCTTTAGCATCATGTCTCCTCTAAAGGAAATAGATTTTTGCAGACATGATACAATGTTTACCATTTTTCCTCCTTAGTCTTTCTTCTAAAGGTATTAGAAAAGCAACATGATATCAAACTTCATTAGTGCTAGCTTAGAAGCTCTCTAAAGCTGCTTTATATCCCCGCTCAGTAATAATGAGAAAGGGTGGAGTCACATACTATTTGAACAACAAAGCAAACTGCAAGCTATGATAAATAAATGCCTGAAAGAAAACACCCTGGCTCCACCTTTGTCTGATTCAAATTAAAAAATACCAGTTTCAGCCAAACCACAAATACACACATCCACACAACACATGCATACAAACAGTGCTGTTCTAAATTCCATGATTTGATGACTGAAACAGGTGAATTACTGCAGCAGAAAAAAATACTGTCCTTTGAATAAGGATTTGCAATACTTACCAAAATGTATCTTTATGTATTTATTTGCTAAACAGTTGAAAAATTTCAAAAATGAAAGCTTTGAAAATTATGATCTCAACTTTTTCTTAAAATCTGGTATAAACCTTTTGTATTTCCTCTTTTGTATTGCTCGCTACAGTGCTTACTGCGTCCCTTTCATGTACTGTCTTCCTCACTGTCTGCCTTACTGACAGATTCATTGTTTCTTTGCTCTTCCTCTGTCAGTGAAAGGTAGCTAACCTAGCTCTTCACCATACTCCTGTTCTCACTGTCCTTCCATTCTGTTTTGCATGCTTTATGTCTCCTATATAAATGGAAAGGTCAGATATTTTGCTTCACACTTCAACAAATGTATTGATTTCTCTCTTCTTGGTTGAATACGGCCAGAAAACTGTCCACATAGAAATAACTGTAAAAACAGCCATAACAGGTAAAAGCAAAAATCTGTTTAGAATGGTATCAAATTTCCAAATGTAGCTAATAGCAGATGCCTAGGGGAGAGTATAAAACAGGGCAAACATAGATCGCCTTCTGCAAGTATGTCCTCTGCACTTTCTTCCAGCCTACAGCAATCTCTGATTCAGAGATTTCCTCCATGATCACACAGAATCGTAGAAGGATTTGAGCTGGGAGGGACCCTTAAGATCATATAGTTCCAACTCCTGTTATAGGCAGGGACACCTCCCTCTAGACCAGGTTGCTCAAAGTCCCATCAGGCCTGGCCTCAAATGCTTCCAGGGAGAGGGCATCCACAGCCTCACTGGGCAATCCATTCCAGTATCTCACCACTCTCACTGCAAAGAATTTCTTCCTATTATCTAGTCTAAATCTACCCTCTTCCAGTTTCAAACCATTTTCATTTATAAAAAGTCTTTCCCCAGCTTTCATGTAGATCCTTCCAGGTACTGAAAGGCTGCTAAAAGATTTCCTCAGAGCTTTCTCTTCTCCAGGCTGAAGAGAGCCAGCTCTCTCAGCCTGTCCTCAGAGGGAAGGTACTCCAGCCCTCTGATCATCTCTGTGGCCCTCCTCTGGACCTGCTTCAACAATTCCATGTTTTTCTTGAGTTGGGGGCCCCAGAACTGGACACAGTACTCCAGATGGAGTCTCATGAGAGCAGAGCAGAGGAGCAGAATCACCTCCCTCAATCTGCTATCACACTTGTCTTGATGCTACCAAAGATATAGTTGTCCTTCTGGGCTGCATGTGCACATTGCTAACTCATTGAATCTTTCATCAGCCAACAACACCAAATCCTTCTCCTCGGGGCTGCTCTCAACCCATCCTCTGCCCAACCCGTATCCATGCTTGGGATTGCCTCCACCCAGTTGCAGGACCTTGAACTTGGCCTCTTGAACTTCATGAGGTTGGCATAGGCCCGACTCTTAGGTCCCTCTGGATGGCATTCCTTCCCTCTGGTTTGTCCACGACTCAGCTTGGTGTCATCTGCAAACTTGCTGAGGGTGCACTCGATCCCACAGTCCATGTTACCTATAAAGATGTTAAATAACACTGGTCCCAACACTGGTTCTGGAGGAATGCCACTTGTTATCAGGTTCCACTTGGACACTGAGACATTCACCAAAACTCTGAGTGTGACCATTGAGTGTTAATTCCTTATCCAGCAAGTGGTCCATCCATCAAATCCATTTTTCTTCAATTAGGTGATCAGAATGTTATGTTGGACAATGTCATATGCTTTGCACAAGTCCAGGCAGGTGATGTCAGTTGCTCTTCCTTTATCCACTGATGCTGTAACTCCATCATAATAGGCCATCAAGTTTGTCAGGTATGACTTGCCCTTGGTGAAAACATGTTGGTTACCAGCAATCACCTTGTATTTATTTTCATGTGCCTTAGTAGGACCTTCAGGAGGATCTGCTCCATGGTCTTGCCAGGCACAGAGGTGAGATTGACTGGCCTGTAGGTCCCTGGATGTTTGTTGTTGTTTTTGTTTGTTTGTTTGTTTTGTTTTGTTGTTGCTTGTTTGTTTGTTTGTTTTTGTTTTTTTTTCCCCCTTATTGAAAAAAAAGGGTTATCTTTCCCCTTTCTCAAACAGGGGGAACTTCACCAGACTGTCATGATCTTTCAAATATAATGGATAGTAGTTTGACAATTTCATCCACCAGTTCCCCCAGAACCCATGGATGGACCTCATTGGGTCCAATGCACTTGTGCACTCTCAGGCTCTTGAGATGGTCTCAAACCTGATCTTCACTCACAGTGAGCAGATCCACCTTTTCCATTCTACCTTTGCCTTCAGCATATTGGGCAGTGTGGTTAGAGTCCCTGCCAATGAAGACTGAGTCAAAGAAGTCATTGAGCACCTCAGCTTTCTCCATATTCCTCGTGATCAGGTTTCCAGTTTCCTTCTGGAGAGGGCCCACATCTTCCCTGTCCATATTTTTTATCACTGATATACCTGCAGAATTTCTTCTTGTTTCCTTTTATGTCTCTTGCTAGATTTAATCTGAGTTTCAGCTTTTCGTAACCTGATCCCTGGCTTGGAAAAGTTCTTTTTAGTCTTCCCAGGTAATCTGTTCCTTCTTCCACTCCCTATATGACTTCTTTTTCTTCTTAAGTAAGTTCAGGAGCTCCTTGTTGACCCATGGAGGCCACCTGGCATTCTTGCCTGCCTTCATTTTTCTTGGAATACACTGCTTCAGGGCTTGAAGGAGATGGTCTTTGAATACTGATGAGCTTTCTTGAGCCCCTGTTCCCTCCAGCACTTTCTCCCATGTCACCCTGCCAAGCGGTTCCCTGAAGAATTCAACATCTGTTCTCCTGAAGTCCAGAGTAGCAAGCTTGCTGCACACCCTCCTTGAAATCCTAAGGATTTTGAACTCCATTGAATTTTGAATTTTGAAGTTATCATCAACACATTCCAGGAATCTCTTTGAATTCTGGAGCACTGCTGTGTTGTCCCTCCAACAGATATCAGGGTGAAGTCCAACAGGTATCATGGTTGAAGTCCCCCATGAGGACTATGTTTTATGAATGTGAAGCTGCTCCTATCTTTTTACAGAGGGCCTCGTCCACTTGGTCTTCCTGATCAGGCAAACCTCCACTACAATGCCTCCTTCCTCTCCCTCCCCTTTAACTCTAACCTATAAGCTCTATGTGAGCTTCCCATCTATCCCCAAGCAAAGCTCCGTGGACTCCGAGTGGTCACTGATTCCTACATTTCAGTTGTGAGAGATGTTCCACCATGTCTCAGTGATGTCAACAGGCCAAGTCACTAAAGATTCTGTCTTCCAAAAGAAAAGGCTTGATGAATGAGAAATGTTTAGAACCACGGCAGGAAGTAGAAGAGATACAAATGGGTAGAGTGATCTAAAGGAATAGTGGCTCAACAAGAGATTTCAGCAAAGGGTGAAGAGATGCATTTCTGAGATCATCTCCTACTTAGGCAAGCATAGGTGTCAGCTCAAAGGTGAAAGTAAAAACATACTGCCAACAATGGAGGGCTGAACCACAGTAGCTCTGATTTAATCTCTTGCTTTCACTAAATAACAAAGATTTGGTTCTACAGCAACTCAAATAAATCTAATCATTGACTTGCTGCCATTACTTGGCTGTTCCTGATCAGTTCTGGTGTTTGACAGACACTCAGTTTCTCAGAGCACAAGACTTCAGGGCATATCTGTAAACAGTCTACCTATCTTAGGCTTCACTTGGAGAGCTCAAACCAGCAAATACCCCAAAGTCTGTGCAGAAAACTATGTCTTCACACCATGTCCATGTTCTTTTGCTTTCACACATTCTGTATTTTTTCACAAACTCCACAGAATCTGAAAGTAACACAACCCTCTTCCTCTACCATTACAAAGTACAATTAGGATGAGTCACGTTTCCATGCATCTGTAGACAGAACTATCTCAGGAAGTTTCAGTATACTATCTTTTATCCTTCTGCTTTCAGACAGAAGTAAATTAGTGCTTCTGACAGAAACAAATGACTCTTTCAGCAAGACCAAAAACTGTGGGGAAATGCCACATTACTGTGACACAAAGTGATCCAGGAGATCTGTTTTGTTGTTTTGTTGTTTTTTGGTGTTCTTGATTTGTTTTGTTTTAGTTTTGTTTTGTCCTTGGAATAGTTACATCTCTGGGAGCAATGAATGTCATTGCCAAAATAAGAAGGAAACAATGTTCATCTATCCCACTCAGCTATCTCCAGAGGTTAGAGATATCCTGTTTGCTGATGCAGCAGTTCACGCAGCAATTCACTATGAAAGCAGGCATATCAGGAACCATCAGAATCAAAAACAATTTAAGATTTTACATTTGCAATAAAAAATCCTGCAGTACTAGCCATGGTCTGTAGTGGATTCTTGGTCCATTAGAATACAATGCTTCAGGATATGAAGACATACTGTAGGCACATATCTAGAGGATTCTGAAAACAAAGATTCCTGGCATGTTGTTTCTTTAAGAAGGAAGCAGTAAGCAATGTTTTGCCTCTCGCTTCTGTACATGAAGTAGCAGATGCATGCAATATAATACACATGTATCAAACAGGTTGAGATATGAGATTTCTGTCTTCCTTCATAAATGATAAAAGCTGTTTTGTTCTTGGATTTGGTAGGGCATCCATTGTTATTAATACTATTATGGCATTTAGAAGCTTTAAGTTAAGAAGACATTAATTACAGTCACAACGAATTGAAGAGGAAAGCTTTTCCATTCATTTCTAAGGCACTCTATGAACTCCTACCATACTCTTAAAGCATATCATGCCAGTTCATACGATATAGTGCAGCAGATCTCAGTGTGTTATGACATACTGTTATCTGCAACATGTAATCCTGAAATCAGGGCAGGTAATGAAACAGCATTTGTTCTGTATATAATCCTGTAATTGATCATTGTTTCCCTTCAGAATGCAAAGTACAGCAATATAATTAGGGATGACCCCACACAAATAAAAAAATAAGGTGTATGACCAATACAATATAATTTGAAGACTGAAATTAAAACTGAAGTCGAGTATAACATGCTTGTCTGTGCTTGTTTCAGTCTATTTTTCAGAAGCATGACTCTCAGTGTTGATAAATCCTTGTTCTGTTCCTTCTTTGGTGTAATGGGTAAAATGAAGAAGGTCCACTTGCTCCAAGAAAATAAAATATGCAATGAAAATCACGTAGCACAACAGGTCAGTGACACCACAACTGTGTAGATGTATCTGAAATGGCTTATTTAAATCTTCCCTATGGCAATGGCTTTGAATTCAGTGGAGAAAATCCAGGACATGAAAAATTAGAAACGGGCCTGAAATCCATATCAGCCTCTGTGGGAACAAATGCAAAAGTGTCCAATATTACGGAAGGAAAAACAAACAAACAAACAAACAAACAAAAAAGGCGACATAAAAACACCTCTTTGGTGAATTATTAAAGATGATAGAACTTAAGAAAACAGTAATTGGAAGAAACTTAACATGAAACTAAACTATATTTTCTTAACATAAGAACTAATACTCCTAAGGAAAATCTCAGATAAAATGATTCATCCTTAAAGTCATCTTAATGATCAGACCTGAAAACTGTAGCACACGCAACAAGTGTAGCAGCCATCTTTGCCACAAGGGTGGCACAGAACTAGAGGTATTAGCAAATGTTAATCTGGTGGCCCAGGTAAATATCCTCAAACATATACCTTTTAGACAGTTTAGTTTAGTTTAAGGAACTGTACTTTACAAAAGTAATTTAGATCTTCTATTTCACCAGAAACTTGACCTGCCATGACATGATATGGAAATAAAAGGCATGGTATGCAATACAACATTATCTCACTGTTTGTTCTTTTGACTACAGTCAGATTATGAAGTATTAGTATTTAGATTTCAACTACAGATATACTACCTTCAGCTCATCTACTGCACACATTTTCAAAATGCATGAATTTACCATTAAGTTTCTCACACTTGACTTTCTTTGTAGTAATATAGACAGTAGGTTGGTCTGAAAGTAATGCCTCCTATATTTCCATGGAAACTACAAGAACACAATAACTCTACTGGCTAGAGGAAATTCTCAGCTCCAAACACTATTCTTCAGCAGTCACCACCTAAGCTATGCATTCTCACCAGTGATGAACAAGGACCTACATGCCGTGCTCATAAAAATATGCTCTAGCGGAGGAGATCCACTGTCACTGTCATCACTGATGAAAGACATCACACATCATCCATCACTTCATGGTTATCACATTCAGTCTTGACTCTTTCATACAAGTGTCAATGGATGTCAATAGTGTAGGGAGGAGTCTGATGGCAGACATTGCTTCATACGTACTGCCATGTCAAAGGCCATTTTGCCCCTCTGCATTGTATTTGGATAGCAGCATTTTACTGGTTACATAACCACCTCTTCTTTGGTTGCTGGTGGCACATAATGAAAGTAATATAAAAAGGTAGAAAATATGTAACTAGATACGAGGAATAATAAGTATACCTGCATCACTCTTAAGCAGGCATGCAAGACGTGATCACAGGACATTTCTAAGCAAAAGGGGAAGGGCTGAAGAACGCTGAGTTTTCAGTTGAATATTACTCCTGAAAGTCCAGCAGAACTAAACAGTTAATATAACTTCATCGTGATGGACTTATTCTGGCTCAGTAACATAAACAGTCCTGAAAATAATGTCAAGATACATCCTAGGTTGCTCTAGTGTAAATGAGCTGTTATCACCCACAGAAAAAGCATTCTACACCCAGACCCCTCATAAATATTGTATACCTGTTGTACACAGGCATCTGGGGGGATTAGGTGAGGCTCTGTTTACAGCCCTGAGCATGGATTTGCTTCCATCCATTCCTTTACTTTGAATTCTTCCCTTCAGCCTGGAAGTAAGAGGGTACAGGCTGCCTTCTTGTGTTTTCTCTTGTGGCTCATGCATCTAATATTTCAGAAAACAGCATACCAAAGACTTTTACACACGAAGATGACAAAGCAGATAATAACAGATGACAAAGGACTCACATAACATTCACATCACTTTTGAGCAGCAGTAGAAAGCCAATAGATATGTAGACGGACATTGACATCTAAAATAGTAACATATATTTGAATTATCTCCTAATTGCCCACAGCTACTAACAGAATATTTAGGCCCCTCTCCACTTATATTCAAAACTAGTAAATTCCATGCGTAGTCTCAAAAATAAAGCATACATAGAAACATAATGAAAGATAAAATGGCTAAAATACTCAAAATGGACCTATCATCTTTGATGGCTTGTGTTACTCAGTTTTGCTATCTTTTTTTACTTCTCCTATGTACCGATCAGACATGGGAGACTTGCCAGCTTGAAATATGAATCATTTCATCCTTTCAGATACCATAAAAGTTAAATTGTAGAGTATTTTTTTGTTAATTTTTAACATTTAGGAAGCAATTAAATAAATAAAGAGTTAAATAAATAAATAAAAACTAGATACACTGATTAACATAACACAAGCCAAAGCAAACTTTACAAAGTTCATGGAAACACAATAGAACGGGAAAAAAATATGACCATAAAATTAGTATATGGCTACTGATAAGATAGACAGAAAAATGTCCTTTGATTGCAGTCATATGTGGTTTATGGTACATACCTTAGTTATCTATGAATAAAACACTGAGCAAGGACAGTCAGTAAGTTTCTAATTATAGTATAAATGTTGCAGTGCATTCAGTTGAGCTTTGATCAAAGATCATTTAATGATACCCATACCTTCCCATTTTTTAGCTTCATGAATTTTAATTTTATGAGTACATTAACAAACCAGGTATCAACTTTATGTATACGTTAAATGGATTTTTTCTTCTCATAGGCTTGATCTGCACTTGAAAAATAAAAAGTGTGGCCTATGCTGACAAGACTAATTATTCTTATAGAAAAATATACATGCATTAGCATAGCAATCGGGATCTTTTGTACAAATATCTATGGATATTCCTAATGAAAGCAGCAGTGACTTGTGACAGTTCCACAAGGGACTGCATGTGAAAAGCATGTGTAGGACTGGGGTTTCACTAGTTAATAATTACATTCCTTTAGCTTAGCCAAGATCAGGAACGCTGAAAGCTTGTCCATCAGAAAGCTGGGACACACCCACTCAAAGTAATCTGATGGTTCCCTCCTGTACGTGGTTCAAAGTACAGATTTTATTTCTGTAATTAGAGTAACTTTAGAGTTAGAGTAACTTTAGAGCAACGTAAAAACAGCAGGAAAAGTATGAATTCTTCTACTGTTCATTTTAGCACTCCTCATCCAGGAGCTTTTTTTCCATAAAAGTGCTTGAAAATTTAAACTGCTGTTCTGAAGTGCATCCACCTATTACACTTAAGGATGTGAAATTCATCATGTCCACATAGCAACTACTATCGTTTTTAACAGTTATACAACAAAATCTCCCACCCACATCACATCACTATCCACTCTAAGTCTATTTTAAATGACTCCTCTTTCTTTTAAAACTGGAAATACATCACTACAGAGAATAGAAGTTAGTAGCAAAAGACCATAAGTGGTGGTATTACAATTTTGATTTAAATTTAGTGTCAAAACTCAAGGCATCAAGTGAAGACTTCACATCTCTGACCATTGATCCCCTCTGAAAATAACTCTTTTTGCAAGTTGCCACTGATACATATATCATCATCACTGAAAATCATTTAAATTCTTCTGCCTCTTCTGAAGTACAAAAAGCCACATTAGTGGCTGCCAGTGATTTGGAATTAGTTTATGATAAAAAAAATCCTGAATTATTTTATTGCAAACACAGCAATGTGACTTTTGGATCAGGTACAGATCCAATAGAATTATATAAATGTCATAGCTAAGATGTTCACAGCTCAGCTAAGTTTTTTGTATATTTATGTTTCACATTCCAAAATTTTCATACAATAATTTTGAAAAGGGAAGGTAGAACAGAATCCAGTTCAATCTGTATTTTAGCATTTATTTAAACTAAAGACAGACACAGAAGCAATGTTCCTTTTCTTCAGGCCATACTGAGAATCTTCAGAGATCATCTGTTCCAGTGTTTCTCTAACTTTAATTGAAGGATTCCCTATTGATCTACTTGCTAGTTATTACGCACATATGATTTGTTATTTCTATTGGTACATAGATTGCAGATTGAGAAATAATCATCCCATGTTTTTATTCAATTGAACAAAAAATTGGGATCAATTTTTCACATTATTATAGCATTTTAATTATAACTACTGAAACAAGCAGAATTAAGTCAGCCAAACATAGGATTTTGTTAAGAACTGCCTCACTATACAAACTGTGTAGTCCAGCACATTGGATCTCTCTATACAAAGGCTTGAGGGCAGGCAGAGGTGGACTATCTCCTCCTTACTCATATTCCTTATTCACTAATTTCCCAGTATCAGTACCAATTCATTCTAATCAACAGAAATTTGGTTTCCACCTTGAAATCTGAGACCTGATAGCCCTTCTCTTATTTTTATCATTCAACCATATCTCTTGAATATTCTTGTTATCCCTAAAAATACAATACTCTTTTTAATCTTGTTGCATTCTTGGCCTTTGTGATTTGGCAGTGAATTCCACACGCTAATTACAAGTTTTATAAGTAGAGGTAATTATAGCTTGTATTTTATCAATTTTGAATGTTACTTTTTAATTTTCCTTGATGTTCCTGTGCTTATGTTAGATGACAGAGAACACAGTCATCTAATCAACTGTACCTAGACAATTATTCTACTGCATACTCTTTTTTAACCTTCTCTGAGGTTAAAAAAAAGAAACTGAGAAACTGAGAAACTAATCTTTCAAAACAGATTTTTTTTCATATCCTTAATCATCCTCTTTACTCTTCCTTGATCTTGCCTTAGTTCTCCTATGGAAGAACTTTGCGAAATGAGGAAAACAGCTGCTGAGCTTGTGCAGTCTCTGTATGAAACACAATGCGCCACATGTGTAATCATGAAAGATGAGGTCCTGAGAACTCAGTTCTATTGAGAGCCTAGCTCCTTCAGTCATAAGTGTAAATGCTGGAGAGACTTTCCAGCCAGACTTCCCTTGACAGAATTCCATGGTAAACAACACAAATTCTGCATCAAATCCATACATTCTTCTCACATATTAACATATCTTCTTGACTTAATTTATAGAGGACTATGTTTACCTTCTGTTATCCCCCTTCACTTTGCTTCTATAGTTGTTTTATTCCAGTTCCTAATCTAGGAAGCTCTTTCTGTGTGAAACAGCTATCACATATGAGAGATAAATAAATAAATAAATAAGCCAGTCAGTAAATAAATAAATAAATAAAGATGTTTCTAGACTGTGATGTACAAGATTATCTCTTAACCTTTTCCCAAATAAACAAAAACCAGAAAAAATAAAGCCTCACATTTTAACACCTGGTTTCTAGATCTTGTGTTCTTCTTGAAAGTCCTACTAGTTTTTCAACATTCTTTTGACTGTTCCCCACTACTGTTCTAAATAACGCTGCAAAAATGGGTCATATTTCTCGTGTATTCTTAAATTAGTGCTCTGCTGATAAAAGGTCAATATTCATCCCTGTACAGTCTTCATCAAACACCTGCATGCAGGTGTTTATTTCTGAAAGGATTCCAGTAGAGTTATCCATCCGTATCACACTTCACCACAGTATTGTATACTGAAAGGTTATTTCTACTGGCAAGATCTGCTCCCAGGCCTTCCAGACCTCCATGGCAAGTAGCAAAGATCAAGCTAGTGGCTAAATAAATAGACTGCCAGCAAATGTCACAAAAGGCTACCCTCTATCCATTCTTCAGTCCACAGTGGTCAGCGGAGGTTCCTAATAATTATAAAAATGTAGTGCCTTGTCGCAGAAAATGGCAAGGATGATCTATGTGACTACAGTCTGAACAACCTCACCACAGTCTGTGGGAAAATTATGGAGCAAGTACTCAGAGAAACCATTCTCAGTCACACAATGACAATGTGACTGAGAATGGTCATCTTGAATTTACCAAGAGCAAACTGTGTTGTATCACACTGATTGCCTCCTACAATTAAATTACACGCTATCTAAGAGAGATGGAGTAGTTAGTGTTGTCCCTCTTGTCTTCAGAAAGACAGTTCTTGCAGCCAAACTGGTAGATACAGGTTCGATAGGTGGACTACAAGGTTACTTAAAAACTGACCAGTTCACTGACTCAAAGAGTAGTTAACAAATGTTTGAAGTCCAATTAGCAGGTGATTCCCAGCGGCAATCCCTGGGAAGAAGATTGGGGATGGTATGACTTGAATGATAAGATCTTTAGGAAGTACAGGGTAAAATCAAATCAAGGGGAGGCTGTGAGAATATTGTAGAGAAGAGCTCCTATTCTGGAAGACTTCCACAGACTGAAAGAGAACAAATAAATCTGTCTTGAAATTGTAAAAATATGAATATTAGTGCAGGCTGAGACTAACGGTTCTACAGGATAGAACCAAGTGGACAACAAACTGAACAAAGTCACCAGTGTCTCCCTGCAGCAATGAATACTAACCACATCTTGGACTGCATTAGCAAGACCATAGCCAGCAGGTCGAGGGACATGATTACTGCACTCTGTTCAGAACATTTAAAACCACATTTGGAGCACAGTGTTCAGCTTACTTTCACCTGAAATAAAAAAGATTGAAAAGAGGCAAGTGAAGGGTCACGAAGATGACTAAAAGCTTTGAGTATCTCATGTATTCAGATACTCAGAGGCTGAGGGACCTGAAGATGTCAATATTCTTAACTTCAGTGGACTTTTACTACTACAGCATTCCTTGTGGTTACATTATGCAAACAGACACATTTTGGTAGGCCCATCTTGAGAATCTACAATAGTTACAGGCATGCATAAGAGCATGTTAACACCACCAGTGGAATATCAGATGATGTGCCACAGCAAACTTTGAACTGGGTTCCACACAGATATTAGAAGATAGCTTGAGATGGTACTGCCTCTGTGCGGCAAGCAGAAACTCTGGTGGAATTTCCATACTTCTATGTTTAAGGAACTCACATGAGTTCAGGGACCCTTGCACAGAAAAAAAATGATTTGCACATCAAAGAGCTAACTGGCATCCTACCCATGAACAATTTTCCATTTATAGTTGCAAAGCCACTGCTCAAGAGGCCAAAACAAGTTTGCAAAATATTTCTGCAGCCATAATTGTTTAGGACCACTGAACTGCATGTTCCAAGCCAGATCAAAAGGAGCACCACAAACCCATGAAAGGCTTATGTGAAAAGACAGGGTAAATTCCAAGTCTGGGATCCATCTGTAATTCTGTCAAACCAAGAGTCCTTGTAACTGTATACAAATTAAATGTCTGTCTGCCAAAAATTACGTGAACAAAGAACAAATACCCCCTTATCTTTTTATTTATTTATTTATTTATACAGTAACTACCTTGTTTTCTCTAACGTTAACGTAACACAGTTATATCGTTGTGAAAGCACAGATCAGATTAGGAGTTATACCAATACGAGATATCAATCATGATCTTATTTAACGATTTTATTCAAACAGATGTGTAAAGGTACGCTATATATAGCTGAAAAGCTTAAATGCAAGAGGATTCTGAGGAAACTCCAAATTATTTTCTTGAACGTCGCAAGGGAAAGAAAACACTAATCTGTAATAGCCTGATAATGCAAAGATAGATGAACAAAACTGCAAAAGCAATTTGAATGAAAAAGGCCTGATATTTTACATTTGGAGACTAGTGATATATGCATCATGTGCATATAACATTATCTGAAGAAACCTAAAAATTTCTTTCACGTGACTAGAGATAGCCAAAAGGCAGGTTTTCTAACCAAAAAAAAAAAGAAAAAAGGCATTTTTTGCTTTAACTGCTAATTTTTTTTTAATTAATAATTAAAAGAAACAACACAATCTTCCTAATTCCTTAATCTGCCCAATAAATTAAATGGGTTTCCTCTACAATCACTACATTTTGTGTGAAAGGTACAAACTGTCCCACGGGTCCCACTGATCTAGCTCCAACAAACAGCCTGGGACACAAAGGGCTGAAAATATGCCACAAAACATGACCTTTCCATCAGCTGGTCTGATCTAATAACAGACATTACCTCTCCCTAGAAACCCTCACTTTGTTTATAGAGATGGTGCACTGTTATCAGGGAACGCCAACTGCCAGGCTCTCCCCGTGCCCAGAGTGGAAAAACCGCCAGGTCGTGAAGTGATTGTCCAAAAATACCCTCATTTTAGGGATCCCCGTGCAACACGGTGCCTCCAGCTTCACTATTTCCAACACAGGCACGCCAGTTGTTCCCACCAACTGCCGCTGCTGGGCCCAAACTGGGCAGCACGTTGACCCGTGCCAGCGTTCCCCGAGCAGCGCAGTCTTCCCACACCCATGCTGAAGGCCGCGCCGGAAGCAGCCGTTAAGGGCACCGCTTCGGGCACGGGGTCCAAACCCCCCAGGGACACCGCGAAGGGCCTTCGGAGGAGCCCGGAGGCACCGGAGGACACCGCGCAGCCGCCTGGACGCCGCCGGCCAGCCACCACCATTCCTGCTGAGGCAGCGCCCCCTGCCGGCCGGGCGGTGCGCCCGGAGCCGCTCCCTGCCAGCGCCCGGCCGGCGCCTGGGCGGGGAGGCCGGGAAGCCTTCTGAGGCCCCGCACCGGGGAGCGTGGCTGAAAGCGGGGAGCGAGAAAGCGCCGCGAAGGGTAAGCTAAGCACGAACGCTCCAGTCTCGCCCACCCGGATCCGCGACACACCACGCCGCAGGAGGGGGATGGGGGGAGACGGCTGCGTGGCCCCGTATGCCCCCGCTCAGGCGGCGATGATGGCGGCACCCCGCCCCCGCGCGGCCCCACCGCGGCGCCGAGGCCGCGAGAGCCCTTCCCGCAGCCCAGGGCGGAGCCGCTCCCGGCGCGCCGCGGCATTCCCGCCCCGCCCGCCACATGCAGATGAGGCCCCTCCTCATTGGCCACGCCGGGAGCCCTTTGAAAAGGCGCTCCCTGATTGGCCGTCCGGAAATATTAACGCAAATAGGGAGAATCTCCCTCCCCCCCCCTCCCGCTTTTTTTTTTTTTTGGCAGCTAGTGCGCGCGGAGCCTCAGACGGTCGTAACGCTGCGCGTCGGTTACTACAAACAAGTAGTCCCCGGCCCCCGCCCTCCTCCCGCCCGCCCGCCCGCTCCGCGGGGCGGGACGAAGAGCTGCAGCCGCGGCCGCCGCACCGCGGGCGCCCCGGTGCGGAGGGGAGGGGGCCGGCTGGGCGGTGGCGGTGAGAGGTGTTTCCCCCTCCCCCGCGGAGGGATATCCTCGCGCGCTCGGCCCGCACCAAAATATTGGGAGTTAAGAGGCGGCTCCGCGGCGCCGCCGGCTCAGAAGCGCGCGGGCAGGCACGGCGGCGGCGCGGCTCCTGCGCCCGCCACGGCTCCACTGCGGCGTTGCCCAGGGGCGGGCAGAACGCGCGGCCCCGGCGCCGCCCGGCTCTGAACGGCTCGGCGGAGCGAGGAGGACGGCTCGGAGCCGCCGGGATCCCGGAGATACGAGGAGGGGTCGGGAGGACCCCCGCCGCAAGATGCTGCTCTCCAAGTTCGGCTCGCTGGCGCACATCTGCAGCCCCGCCAGCATGGACCATCTGCCTGTCAAGATCCTGCCGCCAGGTACGGAGCGCTGGGACCTGCGCTGCGCTTTTATATAACTGGAGAAGACGGCTTTTGGGGGAGAAAAAAAAAAAAAAAAAAAAAAAAAAAGCCAAACGCCCTGTGCCGCACGGACGTAGCGCCCTTCTGGGATTTTTTTTTTTTTTTTTCTCCATGATTTTTTCTTTTTAATCGTTATTTCTGTTGGAGCCGCCACTAACGCTGTGTTTCTCCCCCAGTGAAAGTGGAGAAAGAGCCCTTCGATAAAGTGTACCAGGTGGGCTCGGTGCTGGGCAGCGGCGGCTTCGGCACGGTGTACGCGGGAAGCAGGACGGCCGACGGGCTGCCGGTGAGCGCAGGGTGCGGGCTGCGGGGCGGCGCGGGGCTGCGGGGCTGCGGCCGTGCCCGCTGACGGCGCCTCTCTTTTCCCGCACCGCGCAGGTCGCCGTGAAGCATGTGGTGAAGGAGCGGGTGACCGAGTGGGGCACGATCGTAAGTCCGCGGGGGCCTTTGTGTGTGTGTGTGTGTGTGTGTGTGTGTGTGTGTGTGTGTGTGTGCGTGTGCGCGTGTGCGCGCGTTGGTGGGGCGGGGGGATCGTGGGGGGGGGGGGGAGGGGGGTGGTAGGTCTTGGGGATGGGGGGGACGCGGGCTGGGGGGGTTGGGGGCTGCCGGGTGTCGCCGCCGCCGCAGCGCCGCGCCCGCCCCTCGGACTGCGGCACGGTGCTGACCGCGGCCCCGCGCGCAGGGCGGCGTCATGGTGCCCCTGGAGATCGTCCTGCTGAAGAAGGTGGGCTCCGGCTTCCGCGGCGTCATCAAGCTGCTGGACTGGTACGAGCGGCCCGACGGCTTCCTCATCGTCATGGAACGGCCCGAGCTGGTGAAGGATCTCTTCGACTTCATCACGGAGAAGGGTGCGCTGGACGAGGACACGGCACGCGGGTTCTTCCGGCAGGTGCTGGAGGCCGTGCGGCACTGCTACGGCTGCGGCGTGGTGCACCGCGACATCAAGGACGAGAACCTGCTGGTGGATCTGCGCACGGGCGAGCTGAAGCTCATCGACTTCGGCTCGGGGGCCCTCCTCAAGGACACGGTCTACACCGATTTCGATGGTACGTGCGTGCCCCTCCCGCCCGCTGCGCTCCCTCCTATCGGGGCCATCGGTAACGGAAACCTTTGGACCCGACGCGGCTCGGGGTGTTCGGTTGCGTAGGAAAGGAGCGATTCCGGGCGGTGACGCAGCAGTTTCTATTTCCCTGCCTTGGAAAAAGCGCGTTTTTTTTTCCTAGAGGGCGATCTGTTTACAAGGAGCCTTCGCAGTGTCGTATGTTCCCGGGGTGGATGCGCTGTTTTTCTGTGTGGAGCAATTTTTAGCTTCCCCCTCACCCCCCCCCCCCCCCCCTTTTTCCCCTTCGTGGTGTCCTGGAAATCCCGCATTGCAGATCGCGAAATCAGTGAATCGCTACACTCCCCTTTAACGCACAGCTCCGGGCTCAGCGTCCCAAAGCGGAGCGCGTTCCCTTGAGCGATGCCAGCGGGGGCTGCGCTCCCTCTCCCCGCACCCCCCCCCCCCCCCCCCCGCTCCATCCTCGGCCGCCGCACTCCACATCTGTTTGTTGTGAAACCCGACCCCGCGCCACGTGACCCCGCATCACCGCAGCGCTGTTGTTTGGTATCCACGGAGCGCTCCGGGGGCGGCGGCTGCCGCAGCGCTGCACGGGGCTTTTTTTTCTTTTTTTTTTTTTTCTTTTAAAAAAAAAAAAAAAAAAAAAAAAAAGGTGAGCGGCCTTATTTTGTTTACTGCCCGCTGGAATTGGATAAAGCGGCTTAGCCCCGTGTAATAAGGCGGACCCGAGCTTCACCTCCTTGCTGCCTGCCCGCCTCCTCCCCGCCAGCCCCCTTTGTCCTTTTGTGTCTATTTTTGGTGTGATGCTGCAGACGCCACGTGGTCAGTGAAAGGGAGCTGCCTTCGTCAACAGCCAGCTGACGGCGGCTCCTTCTCTGCAGCGGGCAGCGCTGCCAGGCCGCGGTGTCACCCGGCACTGACCTGGAGTTACACCACTGCTGGGCTGGGGCCAGGCAAAATCACTGCTTTTGACTTTTTTTTTTTTTTTTTTTTTTTTTTTTTTTTTTTTTGACTTCCATAGTGCTGTGTTCATGAACCTAATTTAGCCCTGTGAGATGTCCTTGAATAAGGCCTTGAATAAGGGGAAAGCACTCTAATCCTCTTTTTTTTTTTTTTTTTTTTTTTTTTGGCTGTTGTTGCTCTTCTTTTAGGAACAAGAGTATACAGTCCTCCAGAATGGATCAGATACCACAGATACCATGGGAGGTCAGCGACAGTATGGTCTCTGGGAGTCCTCCTTTATGACATGGTGTGTGGGGACATCCCATTTGAGCAGGATGAGGAGATCTTGCGGGGACGACTGTATTTCAGGAGAAGAATTTCACCTGGTGAGTTGTGTAGGGAATGAATTGGGAGGGTTGCCTTGCTTGTGTGGTTTGTTGTTTTTTGGGGGGAGGGATCCCAGGGAGGGGATGTAGGTTTCTTTATTTTCTTTGTTTGTAGATAATTTAACAACTCCAGTGTACAAAATTTTTTTTCTTGTTTTGCTTTTAAGATTACTTTTATAGTCTAACATTGCTTTTTTTTTTTTTTTTTTTTTTTCTCCAGAATGTCAACAGCTTATCAAATGGTGCCTTTCACTGAGGCCTTCAGACAGACCAACACTTGAGCAGATTTTTGACCATCAATGGATGCACAAATCAGAAGTAGTGAAGTCTGAGGACTGTGATATAAGGCTACGGACCCTTGATACTGATGTATCGAGCACAAGTTCAAGTAATGAGAGTCTGTGAATGGCTAAGGACCTCGCACTGGGAGGGGAGCTACAAGCAGAAAGACCACAGTGCTGCTGCCAATACGTAGGAGGGGCTAGAAAAATGCATTCATTATTCTGTAGTTGAATCTTTGTCTGAGGGACTTGATTTTATTTTCCCCTTTTGCTGGTTTCTGCTTTGGAATGAGAGATTTCCTTTGGAAACGCTGATGTTTAGGAGTTGCAGGCCAGTACTTAGTCAAAGACTGACCTTATTAAGAAAGCAGTGACCTCTTGAATACATGGTAAACTTTTTTGCTCTCATAGAGCCTGGACTAGATTTTATTTGCTTTTGAGTGCCTTTTTGAAAGCTGCTTCAGTGGGACTTTCTTTTTTGAGCTGTGTATGTCCAAAGAAGATCCAGTTCATCATAGGAATTTGCTGCCTTCAGACTCAGTGCTGGGGGAAGCAGCTCCTATGATGCATTGGAGAACATGTTTGGTGACTGAATGAAGTAGTCCCATCCACTGGTGATGGAATACTTGAACACAGACATTTCACTCCTGCCCCCCGCCCCTTTCCAAATCCAACCCACCTCTGCTGCTCAAAATATTTCCTATAGCCTGCACAGAAATACAAACAGGTATATCAGCTTTTTTTATTGGAAACATTTATTCATGTTTCCTTTTATCATCTCTACCACTGGGCATGAGAAGCCCCCTTTCTCAACTCCCCCCGGCCTTTTGTCACCCTGCGAGTCTTAAGAGTATGTATGGGCATGTTGAATGCACAATCAATGCAATATTCAAGGACTTTACTTTTTTTCCATACCTGTATAATGTGTTTATGTAAACTTGGTTTTCCCATGTACTATACAGTTATTTATTGTTTGAAGTTTAGAAGACCTCCCACAGGTTTCAGCTGTGGCTATTTATTTGGTTAATTTATTTGGTTAGAGTTATTCAACACTGTGCTTTCCCTTCCTTCTCCCCATGGGAAGTCTAGTGATTTGCCCATGGCACTTTTTTTCTGCATTCCTGTCAACTTTTGTTTAAAAAAAAAAAAAAAAAAAAAAAAAAAAATTTCTGAGCTTATCAACTTTTGTTGGAAGATGGAAAATTGTTGTACAAAGTCTAATTTAAGGGAAATAGAATGACTTTTTAAAGTTAGTCAGTATGCCTTTTGTCTGGTATTGAACCAGAAATGTAAAGTAATGCTGTTTGGAAGGGTTTTAAATTATTGACATTGTACAGTCTCCGTGCATTGGCTCTGGAAGGTAGAGTGGCAGAGTCATAAACCTTAATTTATTTTAATAGCTGTGTTTCTGTGATCTGGTTGCATTTATGCAGCTTGGATTTGGATTTTTTTTTTTCTTCTGTTCAACAGTGTGAAATGTATGGAGATCATATTTTTTATACAGGTATTTCAATTAAACTTTTTTTGTATATAACAGTTCTGTTTCTGTGTGTGTGTAGTCCCTTTTGTCTTCACCATTGCTCTTGAATCCAGCTGGGGAGCTAGAGTGCTGTGAAGAACTTCTCTTCTAAATGTCAACAACATCCAACCCATAGTTATTAGGCCTATGCTATCCACCAATGTCCATTCTGGAAGGATTAAGCAATCGCTCATCTTGGCTCTATCTACTTCTTGATTTCGTGATTTGATGTTGAACTGCAATAGGTGTACAATGCAGCAGCACTAATGACCTACATGAAGGGGGAGGGGCTGTGATTATGTATTTTTTTCAACTCTGTAAACACTGAATAACTGAAATACCACTGTACTCATTGTCCTTAAACACAACAAAGAAGTGTTTCTGTACTTGCTCACGGTGACTGTTTTCATAGTTGACATGTTTACTTTCCATTACATTCCATTTCCTTCCTCCCTCTTACCCCTTCCTCCTGGGGGTAGAAGGGAATTTCCTGTGCACTTACAGGAAAGGCCAACCAGCATGCTTAGAATGGGGTGCCTGCTTTCCTTCAGCTTCTTGTTATCAGAAGTGTCTGCTGTGTCACTTTGTGAAGTGGTGAAGGTGAAAATCAGCATTCATAGTAAAGAGAGAAGTGCCCTCAACATTCATCTTCCTGCACTGGGAGTCAAGTCCTGCAGCTTGATGTTCATGCTCCTGGTTTCTGTGCAGCCAGAGAGGACTGACCTGACTTGGTCTTTCTATGGGGGTGGAGATGATTATGGGCTTTAACTACCACTGAGGGATCTACGAGGTACGCTTAAGGATATGTTCTGTCATTAAGGGTGCTTTGTAGTATTAATAGTAATGGGCAAGGCTTAAGATCTGTTGGGTTTGTGTTATTTCCCTTTCTGGGGATCTTTCTGCCAGCTCATCTACTATTATTTTGGTTCTCTGTGGGAAATATCTCACTTGCTTACATCATACCAAGCTCCTGATGCTAACCACCTCAGACTGAAAATGCCAGTGAATAGCAGGGGGTACGGCAAAAGGGGAACAGACCGTTTCTGTGTGTACAGTTTTCTGATGATGGGGGAGAGAGGAGGTGGCTTTCTCTTGGCTTTACAGACTTAAACCGTCAGTAGGAAAACAAAACAGTGAAGAAGGCAGTTGTATCCATCCATTTGTCATGTTAATTCTTTCTTTACTTCCTCTCAAGTTTTTAATCAAAATCTCTATGTATATTAAACCCAGTCCCTGAGGAGCTCGCATACACCTTTGTTGAAATCAGATGCAAATGAAAAGGTTTTGCAGTTATTCTTGCTGAGCCCAGCCACACCATCGGGTCCTGAGAGTGCAAAGCTTAAAAGTGAAGATTGGGAGGGTAATTGATAACCTTTTCCCTAAGAGGAGGGACTCAGATAAACCAGAGGAGGGATGATCCCAGTGCCTGGCGCAGCTCTTCAGAGAGGCGTGTTTCCAACCACAAGTAGTCCCTGGAGAAATTCCAGGAGCTGATGATAATTAACATCTTCCACTCCAGTGGCTTCACATGCGCACAGCTGTTGAGAGCAGTGGTGGTGTGGGCGAGCTTCAAAGGGCTACCAGGAAAGCAGTTCTAAAAATACATCTGTCAAGCTGTTGCTGATCGCTGAACTGGGCACTTTAAAGTTTCCACAGGAGTCTGCTTTACTTTCCTTGCCATCGTAGAGAAATGCTGCTGAAGAGTTCTGTTTTGCAATCTAAAAAGCAAGTTTTCACCTTTTGCTACTGAGGCAAAATGTGTTAAAAGGAGGAAGGTCAAAAGGACACAGGCGCTGGTGCTGACTCCCCTCTGGGATTAGCTCACATAAAAGGTGTGCTTTCAGTATTGCACAGGCAGCTTAGTTGTGAAACTCCCTGAATACTAATGGAAGACACGTGGATGAAACACCTTACACTGAAAGTAATGATCTGTAAAAATAGCTTTTCATTACAGCTGAAAGTTGGAAAATGATGTGCTAATATAGTTCCATTAGCTGAGTGTTGCTGTCAAAATGAACAGGTCTGTAACAGCTCCTGCTTCCTCCCGTGCTGCTATCTGTTGTTATTTTAATGTCATTAAACGCTTTTTCCGTGGGATCCTCCTCTTTATACTCTCTGCATACCGGTTGGTTTTCCACAGCATAAAACCTGAAAAACAGAATTCTGCAGCTTGTTCAAAACACAGCTTAAATTGCAGCCGGCTTCAGCCCTAACAAACTGATTTAGGTGCGATCACACCTGTGCTTGTAAGCATGCCGCTCTTCATAATGTGCTTCACATACTCCGGTGCTGAAAGGTTTTAACAATACAGCGTTTTGTATAATTCATTTCCTTAGTAAAACTCGTTCTCTTGCATGAACGCATAAGCATATGCTGACTTCCTTTTTTTTTTTCTTTTCAGTTAACTAAGCCTGCATTTATTGAAAAACGAAAAAAGACCTCTTTGAAGAAGAATAAATAAATCTGTCACAAGGATCTGTTAGGAAGATTGACAAGAGTGTGTTCTCGCCATACTTCTCTCTCTCTTTCAGTGGTTTACTGACCTCTGTTGGTGAAATTAAAGTATATGTTCTGAAAATAACGCATGCATTGAGAAGAGCAATTTTAAAATATTGCTGAGCATTATTTTTACATACTGAGAGGTATGGCTAGCTCTTAAATTCCCCATCATGTTTGAAAGCATACCATTTCCAAAGAGGAAAAAAAAACACAACCATGAACATGGAAATAGTTTTTCATTTTATTAACTTCTTAGAGCAACGCTAAGGTAGAAGCAGTCGGTGAAAAATCAGCTATTGGATGAGAGGAGCATGAATGGTAAAGGCTGTCAGCTCTGCATCGAGCCACAGCCTGAGGAGCCCCAGTCGCTCTCATGGCCCCTGGCAGCAGCATTTCCCAGTGCATTGGCCCTGGTTCCGCAACTTCATTCCATTCCCGATGAGAAGCACTTGTCCTCTGGCATACGGATGGGCAGTGATTCTCAGCAGTGTAACCAGATAACACGACAGGCCGCTGTGGCCCTATCGGCTGATTAGCAGTGTAATCTTCCTGTTAACAACAGTGATGCTGCTGCTGGTGGCAGAGGGTGAAATGGTGACATTTTAGTTTCATCTCAACACATGGCTTTTCTGAAACTTAAATTTGTAAATTTATGACTGTTTAGTTTCATGGTTAACTGTGCTTTAAAAATATTATATGTATTTGCCTAAGGGGTTCCTTCAGGCACCTGCCATACCAGACATATTGAGCTTTGGTTGTACTGCAGAAGTGATGAATAAAGTGATAGGAAGTCAGAAAACCGTGCAATTTGAAATAAATTAAAATCTGTGTTTAGACAGAATTCCTAAGTAATTTCAGAAAATGTCTCAAAACTGATGAATTCATGTGGATCAATAAAAAATATGGGCAAGAAACACACAAGTTGTCATTATTTGTTATCAGTTGCACTGGAGAACCTCAGAACTGAAGTGTAACACAAGGCAAAACAAGGAGCAGAAACACAAATTCATAACATTCCTACAGAGATTTCCACAGCTAGCAATTCCAATCCTTCCGTTCCAGTAAATTTAGAACGTAATCAATCTTTTTTGTCCTTTGTTGTTCAAAATCCTACTGTTATTTGTAATGTGAACTGCCACACTTGAGTTTTAAGAAATTTTATGTTGTTTCCAAGTATCTGTTAAAATTTTTGTATTTGTACCTCAGATGCCTTTGAAAACGAAGTGAAGGAAATTATTTGTATATGGAAGCATTATGCTTACATAATAACATAAATTCAATATAGGTCTCAGATTAGCTGTGTTTAAGCTCTAATTAATATGGTCTTAGTAAGAATACTATCGATTATTACTAATACTCTGCTAATTGACTATACAAACCATTATGTAAAAGCTGCTTATACTAGCCTGGTAAGAGAATTAGTCAGACCCATACTTTAACTTGCACTTTTTTCTCAGGTATATCTGTGTTAAACCTTGAAGCTAGGTCACAGACAACAGAGGAAGATCAGCATGCTTCTTTGTTACTATTAATGACTCAGCAGTCACTTGATAATGAGAGATTACAGAAAATTTTACTGAAAACTGAAAGGCACTTTGCTCCAGAATTCTAAAAAATGTTTTATCATTCTGCGAAACATTGTATCATATACCTAGCTGGATTATTTTTACATATAAATTCTACTGGGGAAAAAAAAAATGGAGAAGTTGCTTTGCTGGAATAAAAAAAAGTTTTGATTGAAACACCTCCGTTGATTGTGATAGATGATCTAGTTTCAAGATTGCAGTTGGTATCCCTCTACTTTTCTTTTTCCCTTTTTTTAGATCAGGAAAACTTTTATAACAGTAATAAGTTTATTCTAGTTAAAAATATGCATACTGTAAGAGTTTAGTTCATTTGCTTATTTGTTTATTTGTTTCAGATGATTTTATTTTTGTGACAAATGTCAAGACCCTCTAGAATCATGGAAATGAACCATTTCTTTCACATCACTCTATGGAAAAGTGTTCCTTTACAGTGGGCAAATGCTCCCAAGTTTACAGACTCCATAAATGTTTATCTGCTTATTAAATACACTTGTCATAGCAAAAGCCCTACAACATATAGATTTAGCATAGAAAAGCATAACAAATCTCAGTTTTCCAAAGGTAACCCCAGAGGCCAATAGCTAACAGACATAACCAACAGAAATGCAGATTAGGTTGTAAGAAAGGGTTTTGTCTGTAAGGATAGCAGAATATGGAGTAAACTGACCATGTGACAAGTGTATTAAATCATCATTTTTAGAAACAAGCATTTTTTTTTATAAATCATGTAAGAATTCCTATTTCTGTCTTGCTGCATTTACTGCCTACTTAGAAATATTAGAGATTTGATCAGCCGAATGCTCAGGACTTAACAAAAAAGTTTTCAGTCCACAACACCCGTTCTGCTTGTTGAATCAATATAAAATTTATTGACGGTTCCCCTTTCGCTTCTGGCAAAATATATCGGAGTACACATTTGACCTAATCAATAGAAGTAGTGGCAGTAGCTTTTTCATTGCGGTGAGACTGTGGGACTAGTGAACCTTTCTCAAAGCTGGTCTTCCCTCACACCATCCCTTCCATTTGCTGGTACCCTGACATTCAAATCAATAAATGGGTAATGTTCATATCTGTGATAATGATGCAGACTAAGTGAGGGAATATGCACAACAGTTTGGGAACTGCACATGGGGGAGGAGAGGCATTATTGTAGATGAAAGGATATACGTAATAAAGAGCTTAACTTTCTCTAGTCTGTATTATCAGAAAGATCACATGGTTTCCAGTTTATAAATTCTATAACAAATAATTTTCAAGAAATGCTGACAAATCCTACTATTTTTAACTTCACTTGCAAGCTATTTTTTGCCTACTTGAAAGGTATTGTGTACCTCACCTCCTGATAAAGTGGAAGAGCATGGATCACTCAAAATCTTGTAAAAATAACAATTCATGAAACCCATTTTTACACATCTCAGTACTATGTACTACTTTTAATAAGTTTCATAGGTACTTTTGTAAATGAGAAAATACAGGAAACACAAAAAGGTTGCAATGATAAAAGTAATGCAGATGAGCTGAGAGATCAAAATTGCATTTATGATTCTGTCATGACACCCATGATTTCTCTATTTCTGCATCATTTTGAGCTTCTTCAGCAAGTATGAGCTCAATTGTCATCTCTAGGGTACTTCTACGGAGACTCACAATGTATGTATACTTCAGTATATACTCCAATAAACTGATCTTGGAAATCTCAGTCAACCCCTAGGTAAACTGGGAATGTAGAGTGTGTTTTAAAGACAGACTCTTTCCCAGTCTAGTGTTCATTATGGTGATCTACTCAAGCAGATCTAACTGCTGAGTATCATCATTTCCCTGACAATTCTTGTCTAAGTGCTCATGGCATCATAGAACTTAACTCTGTAGTTCTTGGGGAAAAAAAATCTAGTAATTTTCAGGGAAATTTTGCCTGTATAATGACTACAGGATTATCTTTTATCCTGTGACAAAAGAAAGGCTGTCCTAGGGAAAAAACTTCTAAGAAATGCTGAAATTGTAAATAAAACCCTCCAGTGCAATGCTTAATATCCATAGAAAGAGGAGAAAGAGGAGACAGGAACCTTTCTCTTTTTTTTTTTAAGTCAGATTTTATTTATTTGTTTGTTTGTTTGTTACTATATATCAAATGAGCTATTTGGAAAACAAGGGCAAAATAACTTGAAAAAAACTGTTGAGCATACAAATTGTCTCAAAAACTAACCCCTGGATGGTAGATTTGTTAGTACTATAAAGAATACTTACCCATGAGAAGTCTTCCCACATATCTGAACTCTGCTGAAGGAAAGAGCTCATAACAGTGTTGATAATAATTGACACCTCACTTGTCCTGTTTCTCTGTTGAACAGTTTTCAATTCACATGCCAAGAGCATTATTCAACTTCTATTATGATCATTGATAAAATCCTACTGATGTGGATAGGAAGGCAAATGTGTGTCAGTTGCTTATACACAAGAAGAGTACTTTCATACTCTTTACTAAGTTGCATTCTTATTAATTAATATTATTTTATCAACTAGCTTGCACAAGAGTAAAAACTACACAGACACCAATTATCTTTTTCATCCATGGAGCTTTCAGAGCATTTAGAAATTTCACTGGTATACCTGTATCCTTTTACCTGCCTCTTACTGCTGTATTATAAAACCTTACCCAATTCCAGAGCAAAATAATACGATTGATGACATTTACTGACCATTTATCTGAGATTTTTAAAAAATCTTACTTTCATTTTCTAGAACTTTAGGCCTCAGCATTTCATTCTGCATTTTATTCTAATCCATACTTTCTTAGGCCTTTGCTGTTCCAGCTTCCAATAGAATCTATTGGTCAAAAGCTAAAAGTTGAATATAATTTTAAACTGAAAGAGACTGAAACTAAAGACTGAAACTCCATGTGGATAAATTATTTAATCACATTTTCTTACTCCTGGGTGTACGTATTTGAAATTCTTTGTTCATTCTGACCACTGAAAAACTTTAAGTCTAACTAACTAACAAGTTTGAGTGACAATCTCTATATGCATGGTTATATACTGTACTAATATTTCAGACTGCTTTTGTAAGCTCTCTCAAATGAACAGGTTTGCCTAGATGAAACTCTGTGACAACTGAACACCAGAAATTATGATTGTCAAGGTAATGTTAGAATGTCTTAAAGAATCCCTGGACAAACAAAAGATAATCAGATGTGTGTGTGAAATTCTCTCAGCCCTTGCAGATGGCCAAGACAAAGCTGTATGACACTGGATACAAGCTGTAATAGAAGACTCCTCATCTAACACAGTGAGAAAACATCAGATGGCTTGGTACTGGCATTCTGCAGGGGAAAATCAGCCTTCTCCTTGCACAGAGGTCTGGTCTTTTTCTACAATACTGTATTTGCTGCTACTAAAATTCAAGTTAATTAACTGCCAATTGGCTGAGACCTGGTGAAAAACAAAAACATTTCTGTTCAATTGGTCATGAAATATCTAGATTAACATTTACAGAGCTGTTAGCTAACTTCAGTTAATTGGCAATCAATTTACTGTAAAAAAGGAGCAAAAAGTCCAGTTCCACAGTCTAGCACTTATTATTGCCTTATTAAGCTTATTGCTTAAGGTAAATTTCCTAGGTAAATTTTCAAACTGACACCTCTTTGAGACCAATGGATAGTAAAAAGCGGCTCTTGTTTTCTCTCGCTCTTTCTCTCTTTTTTCTTTTCTTTATTAATTCTATACACAGTCATTTTGGGGATGTTTATTGGAGTACCTGTTATACCAATCACATAAACATATGCTTAGAACCTGCAACAGAAGTGTCCACAGTAAATAAGCAAGTGCCATCAAGAATTTTCATAAACTGAAGAAAAATCACACCAGCTTCTTAATTTTTCGACTTGCTTAAAACTGTAGAGTAATTACTTGAGACAGATCTCCCTCTGCCCCACATATACACTTTTCAATCTGACCAACATAAGAACTGGCAGGGGTATGTTGTACAAACTCTGACCACAAGCTGGCCTGTATATGCCACTGTAATTTATACAGTTGATTACCTTCCACTTTCTCAAGGATATTAACTGGCATGAACCTTCATTTTTTTTCATTTCCAGTAATTAATTCCCCGTAGAGAGTGACTGAAAACACTAAACAAAAGCATTTAATCAGAAATTATTAGTGTTGGCTTGTCAGTCGTCTGTTAATCACCATTCATTTTTGTACAAGGAGTGAAAATTTTATCAAACCTTCTACTTAATTAAAACATTGTTTCAGTAGCAGATTGGAAAGTAATGTCATCTGTTTAGACTTGTATCCTAAGATTCATTAAGAATTCATGTTTCCTGCAACATGCAGTCATTTAGAAATTCATTCTGTTGGGATCTGTACAGAGGTGCAAAGGGTGACGGTTGTAGCACAGTGAAGTATTCTTTTATTGAAGGCCTTCCAAAACCCCACCATAATGCAGACTGACAACGCAGTGAAGGAATACTAATGAAATAGAATGTGCCGAAAACTAGAAAGTAAAGAAGAGTGAGGAGAAATTGCTTCACAGATTTTAAATTTCATTATGATAATCTGGTTGTGTGGGTGACATAGGCAGTAGAATTTTGTACAGTTATTCCTGCTTTATTACAGTACTTATTAAAAATACCTGATTTTGTGTATATTTGACATGTCTCAGGAAGCATCTACAGTAGTTTGTTCAAAGTTAATGAAACCAGATTTCTCTGGTGTAATATTTCTCTAAAGAGTCAAAAGAAAAATGCAGAAAAATGACAATGACAGTGACTGATTACTGTTTATTATTAGAGCAAGGTGCAAACACTTGCAAAATGCTGCTTGTTTTCGGTGACTGTTTACATATATTGGCGTCCTGATGCACCATCATTATGTAGAAACACGTAGGAGGTATGTATCTCGTTACTTTTTTCTGGGCATAATGTCCTTCAAGCCCCAAGAATTAGCCAGAATGCAGCAGACACTGTATCCATGAAGATAACTGAGTTACAGTCAGCCATTCTGCCAAAGCGGAGATTGATAAAGCTTGTTAGACCAATTGGTAAGGCAAGAGAATCCTATTACTGTGCATTGTAGGATCTCACTCTCTAGCTTTCCAAGTATGGGCCCATTCCTGCCTGTTCCTTGGCCCAGACTTCACCTTTGGCTCTCTTCACCACTTAGCCATTTTTACAGGCAACTTCTAACTTGGTGTATCTTTTGGCTTTCTTGGTTACTGTCTCTTTTTTCAAACCCTAACACCAGAGATTTGCTAACAGCAATAACACCCCAGGTATATTGTTGCTGTGATAACATTAAAGGGATTGTACCATGAGCATATGGTCAGGCACAACAGTAACAAGTGCAGTGCTTCATTAAGAGACAGAAGCAGATGTGGGCAAAGAGACATTGGTGTTTCATATTATTTATATTTATGTTAGTAACTGTTGATTATGTAAGTAAAATCGCTGATGACAAGCAAGAAGCACAGCTTTCCTGTTCTGCACTTGCAGTCCAGAAAGGCAAACAGCAGGCAAAGTGCAAGGGGAGAAGGATTAATATATTTGTTTAAAACCAAACATAATCTATTTCCACTGGCCTTCTGCCTGGCCATTATTAGCTTGTAATTGTTTGTAGGCATCCAAGTTGAATCTTCCTGCTGTTACTGGAAATTTTTTCTTGGCACAGATATGAAAATAATTTCCTTTTAAATTCAACATGATGTTGCTACAACATCCATGCTGATAGTGTAATCATCAAATGGTCAAGGCTGAAAGAGCTGGGACTATTCAGCCTACAGAAGAAAGACTCAGGGGATCACATCAATGTCTGTAAATATCAGAAGGGAGGTGCAAAGATGATGGAGCCAGATGAAGTTCCCTAGGGACAGGACAAGAGGCAATGGGACAGACCAAAATTCAGGAGGGTCTACAATCATTGTGCGGGTGTCTGAACACTGATTGGCACAGACTATCTGTGGGCTGATAATTTCTCTCCTTGGACATATTCCCAAGCTATTTGAACACGGTCTTTAAGGCGGACCTTCTTGAATAGAGGATTGGAACCAGAAAACCTCAGAGATCCCTTCGATCCTCAGCCATTCTGTGACTATGAAATTTGATGATTTCCCATTGGAGCACTTCACAGGGGAATCATTGCTGTGTGATGGTGACTTTATGTCTGCAAGCAGCTTTGTCTAGAGCTATTCAAATCTGCCTCTTAGAAGGTCATAAGGCAGCCCATGTCAATCACACCAGTTTAAAAACTTCTTGACACAGTCATGACACTTATGACTCCTCGTGCTGCTGTGACATATGACCCTTATGCCATAAATATTCTTCTGTATTATGCAAGGATATCACTACAGAAGGAGGATTATGTGAGGTCATGACTGGAGTCTGATCCTGCCTCAACCCCAGATGTACAAGCAGAAAACACTTGAGTGGATTAATATATAAGTGGCTTTTAGAGGAAACTCCCCCCTTGTTCTGACATTGCTAGGTGAACAGAGGGATTGATGTTGTTAGATGTCCCAGTCTGTTCAATAACCATCTACACCAGCTTATAACATAGGATAAACTTGGACAAGAGCAGCCTCTGGAATGCAACTGCCTTTTCCACATACACGAGAGCATTATTTTTACATTTTAGGTTTGATCACTTTATTTTTATTACTGGACAGCTACCAGACTTGGTCGAACTTAGCAGATGATTTCATCTCCCCTTCAACAACAAAATAAATCTAATCAGGACAACAATGTCACTTCTAACAGGAAATGGCACAAGCCACTATTGGTCTACCAGAACAAAAGGCACACAGAGAGAGCAGTGGTATGTGTAGGCTTATAGAGTACAGTTTTGTTTCTAGCTATCTAAATATTCAGTTCTGGCAAAAGAGAGTTGCTGGAAGAGATTTTTCAGTTGCTGGTATGTTTCCAAATCTTGTGGCTTCATTACTTTAATGTCATATGTAGCAAAATCTCTCGCCTACCACATATGTAAGCGCCTATAAAACCTACAAGTTTCTGTTGAAAATAAAATAACTCGTAAGTCATGTAGCAAGTCTACAGGAAATGTGTCTCCTCCATAGCTGATGTGCTGATTGAGGCCCCACATTTTCTTAGGCACCTTATAGCTGGTATGGCAGATAACGGTTTTGGTAAAACTACTAATAAAAACTGCTACTTTTTCGGCAGATAAATTCTGCATTCTTTTCTCAAATAGGACAAGAGGAAATATTTTTAAACTGAAACAGAGAAGATTTAGATTGGATATAAAAAGAAGGGGTTTTTTTACAGTAAGGGTGTTGAGGTACTGGAACAGGTTGCCCAGAGAGGTGGTGAATGCCCCATCCCTGGAAACATTCAAGGTGAGGCTGAATGGGGCTCTGAGCACCTGATCTAGCTGTAGGTTCAGTTCATTGCAGGGAAGTTGGACTGGATGAACTCTAAAAGTCTCTTCCAATTAAACAATCTATGATTTGCATTTCTTAAAAAGAAAATCAAACCATACCGAACTGTCAGGTTCTCCCCACTCTTTGCTCCTGTTCTTGTTATCAGTGTCTTTACCTTGCCAGCAGTTAGACTGTCATGTTGCAGCGAGAAAGAAGATCTCATCTCAGATCTCACTTCTCCTGGCTTTAGAAATTTATTAATAATGTCAGGGGAAGTGTTAATATAATGAGAGTAAGCTTGACTTTCAGAAAAATCAGTGAGTTGGAGTCAGGTAGTTACACTGTTTTTGCTTGGAATCACTGAAGGCCAGAGAATGTGGTAATGACTATTTGTTGTATACAGCAAAAGCGTCTATGAGAAAGTCTTTCCAAACATGCCTCAGATATCTACAGAGGACTAGGGAAAGCCTACGAAATGAAATATTAGGAAAATGTCAGGGGCATATATGTAGGTCTGCCTTAATTGCTTTAGCTTCATGAACTGCTGTTGACGCTTGAGAGTGACCTGAGGTTTGATCGTAACCTTCTTGTCTTGTGGTGTTTAAAAAGATTTCGTATCTGGCTCTCTCTACTCTCCGAAGAAAAAGAATGATGGACCAACTGCAGAAAAGTTCAGAAGGCAAATAAGAATCACATTATTTTAAGCTACAGATAATCAAGTAGTAAACACTATGTGATAAATACTGAAAGAGTAACAATGTACAAAGTTGATGTTGTGGAAATGTCCCTTTATCACAAACTTAGAGATCAAGCTCGCAAAGACTTTTATTGCTACTGGCAAAAAATATAAATATCTAAATTTCTGTCTAGACTTGGAGACTGAGGCCAGTTTGTCCCAGATTAGGCAGATTTTAGGACAACCAGATAAAAGCCCTGGTTCTTGTAATTTCTTTTCTTTGTGGTGCTAATGAAAAGGTTCATTAGCATGTCATTAATTCAGCTCCTGTTCTAGTACAAATGTAAAGACAGATAGAAACAACAACTAAAAGCTGTAATTATTCCTCAGAAGAATTCTCTGCTTCTTAAACTGTTAAAGCCAAAGATTAGTAAAGGAGGTCTCTTTGTCTTGAGTGCTAAATGGCAAATTATTTTGTTAACATAATTTTATTTACATTATCGGATCTTAAGCCTTAGCAGATAGTTAAGATCAACAAGACTCAAACATGAGAAAAAGAGGTTTCGGTAACTCCCTCTTCTCTCTAACATCACGAGGAGTTACACCAAATTTAAGGTCATCATAATACTCCATACAGTTCCAGAATATCTAGCCGGCCTGGAGAAACCAATACTTTAAGAGAATTTCTCGAGAGATCTTAAAATGTTCCTAATCCTTTCAACAGAAGTTTCACAAGAGTGAAAACGATCCTTAAGACGGTAAGTACAAAGAGAGACAATGGCAGCCTGAGAGGTGTCAACGGCTCTATTCATCTTGGTGGAACCTCAATCTCCTTAGCCCGAACCAAATGTCGTAAGCTCTGAGATACCATCTGGACCATCGTTAGCAACTAGCACTGCTAAGTTTCACTGCTGATCCAACTGCTGACCACCGTGGACATCTGAAGTTTGAGAGTGTGGTCGAAATGAAACTGATGTCTTCCAACTTGTCTGCGAAGTTGATTGGGTTGTAGTTAAAACCGTCAGAAGTGATGATGTTTAAATGTTCACTGTTTTAATCTGATGTATGCTTTTAGATAACTGTGTGTAGGATGTACACCTACTGCTTGCAAAAAGTAAGCTTTTTGAGAAACTGTATGATTTCTGAAAGTCTGAGAACTCATTTACTGGAATGTTATCTGTATCTTGGGACTGTTGTGCTGTCACAATAACAGCAATAATATCAGTGCCTACCACTGATTCCACATTTACTATGGAAATCCTGATACTAATGTTTATAAATGATACTAATTTTCATTAACATAAGGCCAAAAATTATATCAGTAGTTTAATAGAGCTTATTTTCCCCATCTCTATGATAAATCCTCTCATTCAAAGCTTGATTGTCTTGTGCAATTGTATGATGAACAAGAGTTGGCCTACTTTTCTCCTCATTTCAAAAACCACATGCTCAATTTTTAACTAAAATGGATTGGAAAATGATGTTCTTTGGCCTCAGTACTGCAACACTTAGTACCATTGCTACCTTTATGTACTTAGTGGGGATCTGGAAAGATGTTTCCTGGTCAATAGAAATCTCTTTATTGTAAAAAAAAAAAAGATCGGGGATATATTCTTTCAGCCCTTTCACCTGCATGCATTTACAGTAGATCTCTGAATACCAGGGTCACGCATTTATTTTAGACATTTTTGCCGCTAGCCAGATGGCTGCAGTGGAATTTGATCATTAGATACTTAAAGCAAAAAAAAAATAATAATTATAATTATATACTATCAAATGGGAAAAAAAAAAAAAAAAAAAAAAAAAAAAGGAAGTAAACAAATCCCTGGTCTGGTATTTATTGGTCTGGTACTTACAGAAATTTCATTTTTAAAAAATCAATTACATCCCTGCACGTGTCACATGGAACACATCAGTTTCTTTGCTTCAAGTACAATTAGGTTGAAAGACCACAGAGCATTCAGAAAGGAAGCAAGGTCGCGGCTCCCGAAGGGCACAGCATCACCGCAGGCAGCTCGCTTCAGGGAGGTGGCTTCCATCTCACCCAAGGAGCTTTGTCTAGACAGCGACGGTGCGTAAGCAGGCACTAAATGAGACTTCAGTAGCGAAGTCTAGTCATGTTTTTGATCTGCAAGACAATTAAAAATATATGAATTCCAAGAATCTTAGGTGTGACAAGGTTTTTGTTTTTGGTTTGCTGTTGTTTTTCCCTGAGGAGAAGTGTCACAATAAAGAAATAATTAATTATGTATTTCGCTGTTAGTATCTTTACATAGAATTGCTTTTCCTGGCATTAATTTAGTTCTTTTTTTTTTTTTCTCTCCAAGACAAGATATGCTTTGAATAATCCATAATTCTGCCCTAGAGCAAAGTGAGATTTATATCAGAAGTAGCTAGCAATATTTTAAAAGGTAAATTAAACCACATCATATTTCTTGTGTAAAACTCCTCATTTAAAATACACCCTGATCATTTTAGCAGTGAGTGTGAGACATAATTAAATCCAAAGACTTTATTTTTATTTATGTAACTGTAGAAATATTAGAGAGAGTGAAGTAAGAAACTAATGGGACACTTTTAGAATAATAAAAAGACAATTATAAGAGACATTTAAGTAGGTTAACCTACTTAGTACTTACATACCAAACAATAAGACTTGGAAAACCTAATTCTAAGCCACCTTTTATATGTGTAAAGGAAACGTTTCCGATGAGCTCAGATGACTTTTTTAAAAATACATTTTTAATGTGTACATATTAAAAGAGCATGTGCATTAAAATATGTTTCCTCATCCCTTCGTATTTTCTCACTTAACCCCACAATACTGTGGTGCAAACTCTGTTGCCCAGCAGTGTTAGTCTGTATAGTCTGACCTTTAGTGAACTACTTGTTTGAGTCCAGCTTAATTGCCTTTCATCTTAGCAAGATTCTATGTAAAATTGAACTGGAAAACATAAATGGAACATTTATTTGTACTACGAATTGTTCCTTCATGAGGCACATTAAAACAGCTTAAGAAAGTTCAATTTATTTTTTAGCATGTGAGAAATACCACTTCCTCATTTTATTTTTTTATTTGTTTGCTGAAGGTCACATTCAAAGTCTTTGGAAGGACAAAATACTGATGTTCCATGAAACACACAAGTAGCCCACAAATGGAAAAGAAAGATCATTCAAGAAGGCAAACTTCTTCTTTGAGAATAAGTAGGAACATTACAGTGGCATTTCACAGACAACAATAAAGATTGTGTTTTGTTTGCTTTGCCACATGCCCACATTAGGGCAAGAATTTATGACTTTTGTGAGCACGTATTTTGCTGAATGAACATACAGCGATGGCTATTATAAGAGTGACTGAGAGGAAAAGAGTTTAAAATAAAAAAGTCAAATGCTATTTAAGGTGATTTACAGAAGATTGTTAAAAATAAGCTTTTCACTGACTCATATACAGAAAGTGCAAGGGAGGGTTCCTAAAGACTTTTGTTCCTGTTTCTAACAGTTTCAGAATAAACAAAATATTGTAAGTCAAAAGAATGGCATTTAAAACCCAGCATACAAATACAATGTACTACAATATATACAGAATATCTACATGTTTTCAACAGAAAAGAAAGTGGAAAATGGTTTAACAATTTCATTCCACACTTGGGTCTAGACAGAATCCAAGATAAAGATCATTTCCTTCTTGCAATTTCTGGGTATAGATCTCATTCTTGTGAACACTGCCAGGAACCACACAGTGAGGCTGTGATGACTAACGGCCTGCAGTACTCCAGCCTACAAAGAGATTGCCACACATTTCATGCACCAATTCCTTTGACATCTCCACCAGGAAAACAAAACATATTCACATTCCTTATTTCTTGAATCTCAATAGGTAGAGAAAGCATAATGCTTTGAAAAGTGTCTCAAAGGAAATGCAAAGGTAACTTTTGGAGTCATTAAATAACTTAGAAAAAATTCTGCAATTTTCCTTTATTCTTCCCTCATAACATTGCTTTTCATTGTGTGATCTTTCCAAACCCGATAACATTCAAATACTTGAGATTCTCCTCTGCATCTTGCTAATTCTATTTTTTCTCTTTAAAACTTTTTTTTCTTGAAATGTAATGTTTGCTGGATAATATATATTATTCTTCTCTGTAAGAACAAGATAATGTTATGCTGACTTTAAAAGTATAAATATGTACTCCTAAAAAATGATTTATGATCTTATGATTATGATCTTATGAAAAGTAGATGTGCTATGGTGATTCGTGCTACAGTCATGGTGCTGCATTCTTCTATACAGAATCCTATGATACTGATTGCTCTCCTGCTACCTTCCTAATATTTCTGCATGAGGTATAAGGACAAGTGCTTTCCTGCAGTTTGAATAACTTTCCTCCCTAACTAGGGACTCTGCATTTAAAAACAAAAAAAAAAAAAAAAAAAAAAAAGCTGAAACAAGTAGGAGATATGCACATATCAGTATTACCCCTATAGATCAATCATCTAGCTAATATTTGTGCCTTTAGTACTTTCAAAAAAAATTAAAATACAAGTGGCATCAACATTCCTTTTCTTCACAGATGAAAACATGCACCTACTTAAGTCAGTGAAATATAAGATTTTTTTTTTTTTTACTCAGCTCCTCTATGCTGTTGCTCCTGCATCCTAAACATAAGCAAACATGTTTGTACAGAAATTCCATACTCAGAATTAACAACTATAATAATCTTTCATTTAGACAGATAGATGAGAGTGTATTTAAACAACAGATCAGGTATTTTGAAATAACCAACATGATACAGTCAGTAGGCAGAGCAGAACTATTGTCCAAATAACAAATCAACTTTGGAGCATTACAAAATTAAGTTACTTTTGCTCCTTATTTCACTTGTACCTTGATATCTGTGATTAAAAAAGAAAAATCTAGATTTTTTTATTTTCAGGTTGTTTTTTTTCTTTTTTTATTTTGCAATTGCCATAAAATTCCTTTTATAAGAGGGCTGTCATTATCTCTAAAAACAGAAGTTGGTCTGTTAGTTGCATTTAACTTTATTCCAAGACAATGATGTTTCATTTTTAGATGCTATCAAGTAACAATGCCCACACCTTAATGTTACTGCTTGTCTACTATTTGGTTATACATAGCAGCAAAAGACTTTGCTGTGTATATTTCTCTAGAATATCATCAATAGTTTACATGTAATTTGTTCCTTCATTCAGAAGAATTACAATTTTTCCAACAAAGTAATTTGAAAATAGTCACTGGGCTATTTTCAGGAGACTTAAACCATGTGACCACCATAAATCTGAGATTTTTATGCAATCTAGTAGTAAGATGAAGTGAAAGTGACCATTGCTTCTGCTGTATTTGTCTTTGTCTATTTCTAGTATGTCATTTAGTCTCCTCGTGATTATTTCCATGCCTAACTTTCATATTCCTTTTCATCATTTTTCTCAGGAGGCTTGAGCCCTGTTCTGCTAGGTACTTTATTTTTTTTTCCTCAGAAACTAGAGAAGAATGTTACCACTCCCTTTATCCTACAGCTATCCTTACATAGGGGTCAGAGCCAGGTGCGTACAAGGCCTAAGACGCACCCACCTGTATATCTTTAGAAACGCCAGTTTCCTGTGTGACCATTTTTGTGACCTCAATGCATAGGAAAATTGAATATTCAAAGCAAAGACCAGGCTACACATCAGAAATCCACTACAGAGCTCTACCTTTTTTTTTCCCTTTGCCATCAAAGGGGATCACTTGACCAACATCTTCTCTATAGTTAATGGAAAATGATAAGTAGTTATTAGAGGGTCTTTGTTAGATTTAGGGGGAATTCAGCATTATCTACAGGATACTTACCTGAATATCTTGAATTTTTGACCCACTGCTGGGTATGATGCATTTATTCTTTCTATGATTTTGGATGTTTGCTCTTGTCTGGGAAATTTTAGGCAATGGTAACTGGGTCACCAAGGTTTGTTTGATATCTTCATAATAATTCTCCTTTAGGTGATGCCGACAAAATTGTATTTAACCAACACTTATATATCTACTCACAATCTGAAGCCAAACTCTTTGCAAACAAACCAGCTCAGACATCTAGAAATGCCTGGGGAAAGAAAGGCATTTCGTATTGCTTCAGTATCTACTGTTTCATTCTCTACTGACATCTGCATTCACATTTTCTGGATTTTCCCTTTGTCTCCCTAGCAAACATAATTACCAACCGTAGATCATTACCATGCTTTAATGAAAGATCTTAATAGCCAGTGATGAACCTTTAAACTCATTGCATAGAGAATGTAATAGTAAATAGTACATCATGAGCATTACTTCTAATGGCAGACCTTAATACTTCACAGAGCCTATGTCAGTATCTCAAATTCTGTGTAACTTACAAATCACTCATGGCTTCAAATAACAAAATCATCTGTAAAACAAATACTTAGACATTTTTTCCTAATAAGCATTGGAGAAAGAAAACATATTTTCTTATTTGAGAGAGAGAATCATTTTATTTTCTGTATTTTCTACATTTGTTACTGTTTAGATCAATTTACAGATCCATTTATCTGTGATTACACAAAACAGAATGCTTTTTCCCTGTAGGGAGGATTGTGTTTTCACAAAGAGTTTTCAGTTAAAACTGAACTTCACTCCAACAACAGTCAGTGATATGTGAAAATTGGTGCATTGTTTGCAGTCTTGAATATCCAGTACACTTTTAAATTCATGACAGAATGATGAGCTCTGGTCCTACTTATTTCTGAAAACCTCTGTATATTTTTTACAGAAAAAAAAAAAAAAAAAGAATATTCTCCTTTACAAAGTGAGAAGAATATAATTTTCAATACCAAGATCATTGATGACGCTACAGAATAAGACTAATATTTTGTTGTAGCTCCCAGTCTTACAGTTGAGAAGGAAATGAGACATCTCTGACACTTATACAGTGTTTACCAAAAGCATAGGAAACCCACATAACCACATATTCAGAGTACAAATGAGAATGAATAGAAGATATTTTCAGTGGTGATACAGATCTACATATTAGAGCTCTTGAATTTAGTCAAAGCAAGGCACAGTAATGTGTTAATATGCTCACTAAATTTTCTTCATGAGACAATACCGTGTAGAAGTATTCAGAACATAATGGAACAGAGATCTATCTGTATCTATCTATCCAAGCTGTAATTTTTATTTTATTATTTTTTTTTTTTTTCAGAGAGGAGGCACAATGTGGATAAGCAAGTTTCTCGGTAGCTTCTTCAAAAGATACACAGCTTATAATGATCACTGTTTAGTCTTCCTTGGGCCTGTTTTATCTGGGCTGATCTACCTGTATCTGTTGAGTAATGTAGAAAATTAGGTATATTAGATTTCCAGGTAGGACCAACTGGTGTGATGGTGCTTGTTCTCATTTTCAATTAGTGCGCCTGGACACCTGGACCCTCTATAACTGTTATGAAGCCACTGACCTGTCTTTTAGTATATAAAGGGGTTTTGCCCTTTTACCTCAGTGTGCCCCACTTTCAGGAATATTTCATAAATCATAACCATGCCCTCACGTCTAATCCAGGCTATCCTGTAAGTGAAGACGTTTTAAGATTTTTCTTTATGTTCCTGAAATGACAGCATTTTTCCTGAGTTAATATTAATTCATTTCTGTTCTGTGAATTTAGCTGACTGTGAAGGCAAACTGTCTTGTCTTGCTGGGTGTCAAAATGAGCATATAGCTTTTGAGAGGACAATGAAATGTGTTTTGCTGGCATAGTCATCCACAGAGTCATCAGATTTTCTGTGAATGTTCTCCTCTGTATCCTGTGAGCACTGAGTCAGGAAAATGTCACTTCAGTGTTGTTTACATCTTTTCATGCTTGTTTTGCAAAATATAATATTCAAAGGATCAGGCTTTGTAAGATGACATATATGGAAAAAAAGAAAAAAGGAAGAGAAAAAAATTAAATAAAATGTTTGCTGAAACATAATTATTATTTCTATTCATTTCTATATCCTGAATTTGATGCATGATTGAACAAGTTTTCCACTAGCTGAGTAGCACTTCTGCTTTGGGTGACAAGCAACACAACAGCAAAAGCAACACCAAGATTACTATCCAGATTTTTGAGTAAGTGCAGAGAACATTTATTTTTATTTTTATTATTCCCAGAGGAATGTAGTGAGGAGGAAAATTTAAAAATATTTTTAAATGGAGCAATAATTTAAAAAAATATTATTGATTATTATAGAAGAAGGTATGGATATTCAGCTTGTGTTGTCTCACTGAAATTTCAGAGTGGCTACTGTGCTTCTTTTGCCATTCACAAGCAGAAAGCAGTACACTGAGGCAGTTACACTTCCCACTACAGGCATTATGATCTATCCTTGTTTGATGTATACTATATGCATCTCAGGCAAACTACTTGGAGCCTGAAATTTTTCATTTTCCATCTTGGCTCTAAAAGGCTTATTTTCTACAGAAATTTTGAGCTGAATACTTTTGCTATGTGAACAGAAGAACAACTCTGATCATAATGCTACTAACGTCCTGAAGATGTAGAAGGCAGAACCATCTGACATCTTGTACTTTTTGGGATGGCTGTTCTTGCAGAGCTATAACAGGCTGTTATATAAAGTTATTTAAGAGACCTCAAATAACACTTCACTGCTTCAGTTGCTACAGTGTATTTTACACAGGCAAATTTAGGCAATACCTAATCTGTTTAGCAGATCGTAAAGATTTCCAACACTGGAAGTAATGGTCTCTTTGCTTGTCTCTAGAAGTGACTGTGAAGGAAACAGCAGCCTTCTGGGCTAAAGGGGATGGTAACACTGCCATTTCCGCCACTGCTGGGAAGGAGGGGTGGACTGCCACCTAGAAAAATTCTTCCTTCAATACTGATGCCTCCTTTGCCCTATTCTGTATGGTCCTACCCATTTTCAAGGTTACGCCGACTCCTTAGAATTATAGAATTATAGAATGGTTTGTATTGGAAGGGATCTTAAAGATCATTATGACCCAACCCCTCAGCCATGGGCAGTGTTGCCACCCACTAGATTCAGCTGCCCAGGACCCATCCAATCTGTCCTTGAACATCTCAAGGGATGTGGCACCCACAACTTCTCTGGACATTCTGTTCCAGTGCCTCACCATTCTCTGAGAATTTCCTCCTAATATCTAAACTGAATCTCTCCTCTTTTACTTTAAAACCATTTTCCTTTGTCCTGCCACTATCAGATCATGAAAAAGTCAGTCTCCCTCCTGCTTATAAGCTTCTATTAAGTACTGGAAGGTCACAACAAGGTCTCCTCAGAGCCTTCTCCCAGCTGAACAAATCTAGCTCTCTCGAATTTTCATCATAAGAGAAGTGCTCCATCCCTCTGATCATTTTTGTGGCCATCCTCTAGACATGCTCCAACGGCTCCATGTTTTTCTTGTATTAAGTGTCCCAGTAATCCATATGGGACCTCACAATGTCAGAGTAGAAAGGATCAATCACAGTTGGCCTTTCTGGCTGCAACGCACACTGTTGGCTTTCATCAAGCTTTTCATTTATCCTTCTCCAAAGGGCTACTCTCAATAAGTTATTCTCCCAGTCTGTACACATATCTGGCACTTGGCTTTATTGAACCTGATTAGGTTCTTGTGGACCCACATTTCAAGATTGTCCATGTCCTTTGAATGACATCCCTTCCTGCTGTATCAACTGCACCACTCAGTGTCATCAGTAAACTCTCTGAAGGTGCACACAGCCCCACTATCTGGGTCATTGATAAAGATGCTGAAGAGCACCAGCCCCAAGACAGACTCATGGGGGACACCACTCATCACTTGCCTCCACCTGGACATAGAGCCATTGACCACAAGTCCTCTGGCTATGACTATCCAAACAATTCCTTATGTACTGAATAGTCTACCCTTTGAATCCATTTTCTTCAATGGTAGATAGCTATCTCAAATAAGTTTTCTCCTTTCCTACCTCCTGCTTCCCTTTTATGAGCAAGCCTTCTGCCCCTTCATGTGCACTGCTTGGGATCCTGCCAACATAACTGAGACAACAAGTCTGGAAATAGCTTATAGAACCCTTTTCTAGACTGGAAACTTTTATATAAAATAGGCTGGAAAGATTTATAGAATGGATTGGCAACTGATTAACAGAAAAACACACCCTGGAGCCAAAATGAATTTGAGTGCTGTGGAAGGAGGCCAGCTCGACTGCTCTGCAAACCAAAGCTATGCACAGCACAGGTATAGGGTGAGCACTAACTCTGACAGCTTCTGCCACCGTTCCTGAGAAGATCTGACTACTAAGATGAGAAATAGTCAGTTTCTGTAGCCTTTTTTTATATATATATAAAAGACTTAATGGCTAAAGAATAAGGAAATAATCTCACAACCACTGCGTATATCTGGTTAGGGTAGACTTCCATCTTTGTAGTGGCAATAGTTTGGATCATGTTAACTTTTACGTGGATCAGATGCATACAACCACTCAGATGTTTTTAATTGTTCAGCAGAATGATTTTAAACAGAAGAAAAGTAATTTCAGGTGGCAAAAATTCACAGAACTATCAGACTTCAGATAAAATATCTGTTGCATAAGATCCTACCAAGATCAAAAGTACTGACATCAACCCCCAGGACAGCAGATACATTAAGGAAAAAACAAGAAAACAAAACAAAATAAAACAAAACAAAAACAAAACAAAAAACCTGTTTCATGTCATGAAGATATTTTCTATTTCATTATTTTCACTTACAGAAATACAGTTCTCCAATACCAAATGTATTCATAATATATCATAAACTTTTTTATGCCTGGTGAACTTCTTTATTTTCAGCAAATGAAAATAATAGCTTCAAAGCACTGTGATGTTGCCAGCAGTGTTTTAGTAACTGTTACTTTATTTTGTGTTCCCATGTGTTCCATCATTGCATGTTTGACTTTGATTTGCAATAGGATATTACAACGGCGAGTGATTAAAGTTCACTGAATATCTCACATATATACATGCATATATATGTGTGTGTATACACACACATTTACTAAATTACAGTGATTCTAAATCTCACTTTTGTAATCCTGGTTTTACAACTGTATTACTGCACCGCTGCCATTTTCTTTTAGCAACTTCAAGCTTAAATTTGTTCGAACTACTGAATTGACAACATTTTTTCTTGACTTTTTTTTTTTTATATTGTTTTTAATTGAAATGTATGTGAATAAAGAGAATACAATGTTTTTCACTGAGAACGAAGTTAAAATTCTTTTAAGTTTTTGCTGCAAATCTTACGCACCATGTGTGTTACCACACTGTTGAAGCTTTTGGACTCAAGGTTTGAACAGGGTTTTACAAGCATTGCTTGACATTTTTAATTAGTTGGTTTTTGTTTTTTGTTTTGTTTTGTTTTGTTTTTTTCCAGTGGAAAATTGAAGTTCTAATAAACTCAGTTCTCAGTTTCATGTGAAATACTGACAAGTTTTAAGTGAATTTTACTTTTAAGCAACTGATATCTGAAGAACATTCTTGTTTTCAGACAAAAGCATAAAAACTTTGATCTGAAGTAATCTGGAATGAGTAAGCCACTACACCAGATCAAATAAATATTACTCTTTATTCCTCGGTCTGACCTGATGTCCTTTTCCAAATGAAAAATAGACCATTCACATATGAATGCCATTATATTCTGTCTCTAGAGTCTAATGTGGCAAACATTAGAGTCCTACTGAGAATCCTCACAAAGCCATCGCCTCTCCAGGATGGGCAAACCCAACTTCCTCAGCTTTTCTCCACAGCACCCTAGGATCACAGAGTTAATAAGGTGACCTCTAAGATCATCCAGTCCAGCCATCAACCAATCACAACCATGCCCACTAATTCATGTCTCCTCTGTAGCTGTTACGCAATTGAGATAATCCTGGGGACTGGTGGATGGGTGTTCCCTAGAAAAGGAGGCTTAAACCTACTCAAATAGGGATGGAGTGGGAACCTAGGTCTTGCATTTCTCAGGTCCTTTTTACTGCCCTGCTATTAGAGTGGAGATAGAGGAATTCTATGTCCTCTTAAAATAAAATAATGCTAACACTTCACTACAAAAAATATCAAAATAATATTCAAATCTGAAGCTTTAAATTTGAGGACACTTTTTGTGTCCTTTTAATGTAGAGGGGACTGCAATATTTACTTTAGAAAGATGGATCATTCCATAGGAAATATTGATACAAGTTCTATCACATCCAGAAGTCTATGCTTTTCAGGGTAGGGGAACACCCAGTACTAGTGTCTTAAAAATTAATTAGGAAAAGGTTATATATGTCTCAAATATGTCTTTCATTTTTTTTTCTCATTTTAAGAATGTAAAAGGCAATGAATAAAATTTTTACAAGTTACCGAGGACAATAGTTTTTGTTTTTACTGTTACTTAATTGTTTAATTTAACATAGTATTAGTTTTAATATGAAGCTTTATTTATTTATTTTTTTTTCATTTCCAAATAGCTTTCCTATTCAGACATAAGAAAGTACATCTAAACCAATAAAGGCTGGTTCAGGAACTGATGGGCTCATTTGCATCCTGGCCAGAACATCAATCAATAGCTTTCATTTTGTTTAAAGGCCAGGGGCCAAATTAGAGTTTGAAAAGTCCTTGTAAAACCTTTGGGTAATTTTGAGATTGAGTCTAATGAAAGATTAATGAATACAAGCATCCATTTCTAGCCCATCTATTTACATATGACTTCTACCTTCAGTCCTGCTGAGTGGCAATCAAAGTGAATCAGTCTGTTTCTGCAGATAATGCTGACTAGCTAAGAATAGCTTCTGCTACCATAGTAGTCTTTTCATGAAATTATTTCCTGTTTTTATCTTAAACATAGCAAGTCTGATTCAGAAAAACAGTGGATAAAGTTTGCTATTAATCACTTATTAAAGAAAATTACCATAATCTCCACCCTAAGCACAGGATTAATAGCAATACCTACCTGTGGTAAATATCCCCACATAATGGCTCATCTAAGCTAAAGATACAGAGGAAAATTTCCATTGCTGAAAAGAACACAGCATTTGCTGGATCACAAACGATATTTCCAAAACCAACAGCTGAGTATATTAGCTACGTGATTTTTTTTTTTTATAGTGGTAATGACTTAACTGAGTAATTTTTATTCTATTTAATAAACACAGTTAATTAATTTCACTTTTCTAATATGATTTGATCTATAGAGGACAATATATATTTCCATTCCCTCTACATTAATTACTTTTGTGAAACACTTGATTTGTTTTCTCAATTCTCAATTTCTCAAGGAAAAATAAATGCTCCTAGTCCAAAGTTATGTTGCAAGACTAAGCTCAGTTTTTGTTTTCATATGAAGTGAGTTATTTTGTAGAAAGATTTTATGTGGCCCACACAAAGAACAAAGCATGCATTCTGATAAAAGTTGCTAGACATTTATTGGAGCACTCAGCTTAACTTCAGCTTTATCAGAACCCTTCTCTAAATTTCTTTAAAATTATCTTTTTACTGTGGAAATATTACCTTGAGACTCATAAATGTGCGATAAACCTTTATTTTCTATGCTGTGTTCTTCTTTTTCTTCATGTCATCTTCTAATATAAAAATATTTTTAAAAAAGTCTTTCTCACAGAAGTTCCTCCATTTCCTTTTACTTTCATACTTTTAACTTTAGATATAAAATCAATCAATATTCAGAACACACTTTTTCTCTCCCATTCCATAGACAAGTAGATAAAATTTGTTTGTTTTGTCCTGTCAAATTCCTGAGCGTTTCTGAAGTGTACTTCTGTTACCCCTTCTCTTTCAATCCAGCTGTGAAACTTCCAGTCAGTCTTGTTGTCTGTGGATTATAAATCTCAATAGATTATTGAGAAAGACTGAGGAATAGCTGCTGTCTTTGTATAGGCAAATCCTTTCAGTGTTACTGGACAGTAATTATTGAAATCACTGATATTGAAGAAGTAATTTTACAGAGTTCTACTCCAAGCTATTGGAAGCACACTCTATCCATAAACTTCAGGATTCAGTATAAGAGAAATAACAAATTCTATGAGATTCATTCTTGATGTGATTAGACATCTTGAATTAACCAGCAAAAGCTTTTCCTAATGCTGTATGTAAAAAAGAAAAAGATATATTCTCCTGCATCTGTGTAGGTATGGAATAATATTGGAGTTTTTTAGGTTTTCTTTTGTTTAACCGGATAACGGGTTAAAAAGTTGTTCTTTTCCTTGCTGCTTTAATAGTAAAAAAAAAAAAGTAAATAGCTTTACTTTTAATACGAGTTCAAGGTCTTCTGGGCTTAAGAGAAGCTACACTTCAATGTAGACATAAGGTATGTATAGAGGAAAGGTAAAACAGCCAGTTATTGACATGCCTACTGTGCATTTAAGTGGAATTATTTCTAAACTAAGTTATAGATTTGTGCAAGCTTGTTATTTTGGTCAGTGTTAGTAGACTGACTAACACAATAAGGACCTAATCAGTGAATGAAGATTTAAGCTACTGTCTCACTAAAAATGATAAATTGTAATAATTACTTTAACAGTTGGAAGAATGTACTTTAAGACTTGGTACTGAACCAGACTTACAAATGTCTATTACTATAGTTAAGAGTTTAATTTAATGAATTATTCATCTCTGTTAAACTGGATAGGGCGCTGATGAAGAAAAACCTTTCAGAAAAAAAATGCCATAAATAACAGTGGACGCATTATATTAATTGATATAGACACTCACATTTGAAACAGGTACTTCCAGATGTGTTACTAGGCCTTTGTTGTTACATCAAACTTGATAAACATCTGGATGGCACTCCAGATGGCCTCAGAAAATAATAATTAAAAAAAAAATCTCATAATGATCACAAACATTGCTAAAACTCCAGTAATCTCATTGCTCTTTTCTGTAACAATCTGATTGTGGCTTCTGCCAAATTGGTGACATCTTTACATGTAAAAATAACCCAAACCTGTGGCTAAAGAGACAAAAATTATATATGACTTCTATCCATACATCAAAAATAACAGGGGTCATATGGTATTCCTTCTGACCAGTAATACATCAATCCTGAACATTCTGAATTTTAACGAAAAAGTAAAAAGCACATTAAAAATAATTTTCCCATTCAGTTAGAATTTCAAAGTTTTGAGCATGAAGGAAATAACTGCCAGAAAGGTGGTTTACTGCCAGAAAGGTGGAAATAACACTGCTCAAGGAGCAATTGTGTTAGTTTGTTCTCTTCGGTTCTAGGCAGGTGGATGGCCTAACTGTTCCAAAAGGAACCTGAGCGTGTTATGCAGCTAAGGAACATTTGTCACTGTTTTGGTTGGCCTGCCCTATTGCCTGGCTGGTTGCAATGGTGTAAGAGCAGCCATTTTGGGCCCCACTCACAAGTCCTTCAGTTTAACGCTCACTTCGCTAGATTGGTCAGCTTGCTGCCAGAGGTTGCCCAGCCTCTTTTAGACAGGTGGATCCCATCCCTCCATAACAGATTATAATCTTCATAGAAAATCCCATTAGTATAAAAATCAAAACTCTCATGCTGGCACCAGCCATGCAGCCAGAAATTGATATGTACTACATATCTACTTCTGGCTTCCTTCATTCCTCTAGCTGGTAAAATTGAAGAGAAGGCAACTTGAACATGAATGTTCTTTGCTTGCATTCCAAGGGCTTTATAGTTTTCTTTTATTCTGACTAGTTTCTAACTTCCAGTATCATTCATGTTTCTATGAAGTAGCAATAGTGAATAGTAGCCCGTGCTCTTGCCAAGCTGTCACACCCCCCTGGCAGTGTTTTGGATCTTGGCTTCCAGGAAACAGAAGACCTCCCAGGATTCCTTGTCTGGCAGAGGGGATTCTCAGCACCTTTTAACAGGGAGTCACCCACTACAAGCACATGGCATTTCTTTTTACAGTATCCACTGCAGGCTGTCAATACAGATTCATCTTGCAGGTCTTGGTCATGGGCGTAACGGGTGTCTGTAGTTGCAAGAGCTTCTTACCTGCTTTTGCTAGCTAAGCTAGAGAGTGGAAACTGAAGCAGAGCCCTGCTGTTGTGTGTCAGCATGTACCGAGGCACATCCTTCTCAGTGTTGTCCACTGCTGGAATTATACTCAACAAACCTGGTAGCCTTCTATGATGTCATGGCTGAGTAGGTGGGGAAAGAGCAGTAGATGTTGTCTACCTTGATTTCTGCAAGGCATTTGACACCGTCTCCCACAACATCCTTGTTATGAAACTTAGAATGTGTGGGATAAACGAGTGATGGAGAGGTGGACTGAGAAAAGGCTGACTGGCTGTGTTCAGAGGGTTGACGTCAGACGTGCAGACTCTGGAGAGAGGTGTTTAATTAGCTGCGTTCCTCAGGGATTGATGCTGAGGAACTGGTCTTGTTCAAGACTTTCATCAATGACCTGAATGAAGGGATAGAGACCACCTTCAGCGATTTTGCTGATAACACAAAGCTGGAAGGAGTGACTGACACACCAGAATGTTGTGCTGCCATTCAGCAAGTGCTGAACAGACTGCAGAGTTGGGCAGGAAGGAACCTGGTAAGATTTAACAGGAGCAAGTGTAGAGCCTTGCACCTGGGGAGGAATAACCACATGCATCAGTACAGGTTAGGGGATGACCTGCTGAAGAACAATTCCGATGAGAGGGACCTGGGTGTTATGGTGGACAACAGGTTGTCTGTGAGCCAGCAGTGTGCCTTTGTGACCAAGAAGGCCAGTGGTACCCTGGGGTGCATTAAAAAGAGCATGGCCAGCAGGTTGAGGGAAGTGACGCTCCCCCTCTGCTCTGCACTGACGAGGCCACATCTGGAACACTGTGTCCAGTTCTGGGCTCCCCAGTTCAAAACAGATAGGGATCTCCTAGAAAGAGTCCACCAAAGGAGCACAAAGATGAATAAGGGCCTGAGGCATCTCCCTTATGAGGAAAGGCTGAGTAACCTGGGTCTGTTAGGCATGGGAAAAAGTCTGAGAGGGGATCTGATCAACATTTATAAATATCTAAAGGAAGGTGGGAGGCAAATGGTTTAGGCCAGGCTCTTCTCAGTAGCATGTAGTTATAAGATAAGGAGTAATGGCTTAAATTCTGAAAACAGGAAATTCCATATAAGCATGCAGAAGAACTTCTTTATGGTAAGGGTGATGGAGCACTGGAACAGTTTGCCTAGAGAGTTTGTGCAGTCTCCTTGTATGGAGACATTTAAGACCTGTCTGGGTGCCTACATATGTGATTTATTGTAGAGTACCTGCTTCAGCAGGAGGGTTGGACTTGAGATCCATTCCAACTCCTGCAATTCTCTGCTTCTGTGATTAAACAACCTGTCTCTCTCTTCCTCTCTAATACTACGTAGACTTTTAATTGCTTCTTGCAGCTCATCCTCTTGCTGTAAAAGGTGCAACAAGTACTGCTCCCAGCACTCAGAAAGCTGCCCACCTTGAGCCCTACCTGCATGACATCCCTATGCCAACTAATTCCTTAGCATTTCTGACTTGATGGTTTTTGTTTTTTTTTGGCCATGATTCTCCCTCAGATTTACCTTAAAACAAACCACTGTTCACCCAATGAGTGATTTCAGTAACTGAAGTAAATAAGGCTTATGAAAGTTATATTCTGTGGGATATGTAAATAAACTTGACCAAACTCAGAGCAAATGTCAACATAATTGTCTGATCTTTTTTCCTACGCTTTTTTTATAATCTGTGGATTAAAAATGTGTTCTTCATGGGTGCTATTCACCTCATGTCAAAGTAGGCAACCAAAATAAACACAATGAATTGTACTCAAAATTGGCTTTTTTTAATCACTGAAATAAAGGGACATCAGAGTGACTACCTGAAATGTAGATTCCTACTAAGCAGATATTTAAAGCTTGATGAGATGAATTTCATCACATCAGAAGATGAATCCCATGAAAAATGCCTATTTAATAGCCAGTCTTTAGAAGAGGTTGTGATACTCAATATTTTACTATCTGATTTAATTAGACAAACCAATTATAACTTTACAGACTTCTGCAGTTCCTGTTTCAATTGTCAGTTCTAAAAAGCTTTTGTATTATAATTTATTTGCTAATCCAATAAAAATCATTGCACTTTGAATCCTGTCCACTTCCACTTCTCTGAAAGACTATTTTAACTGGAAAGCTTCCTCTATTCATTTTTTTTGGCCCTGATGATTACATTAGTTTTTATCTTGCTGTAATTGTGCAGTTCCTGCATGTACCTATTTGAAAAAAAATCATAAAAATGAGAGGTATAAAAAAGCAAAAGTAATGATTTATTAGCAAGTTTTTAAATGTTACTAACTTCACAATTTTTAGTTTTGAACAAAAACTAATTTTTAGAAAGTTAAATATAAGCAATATATACTCAGCAATACATATTTAATCTAATTTTATTCAGCTATAAGAGGCATCCTATATAAACAGATAATTAAACTGGTTTATCACATGCTACGGTCTCATTTAAGATGACTCTGCTCTTTCTCTCTAGCTCTCTCTCTATGTTGCTAATGTGTGTGTTATTGGAGCTGTAATATCTCTGCAGAATAGAGTTAGAAATATCTTCCTTTTCCTCAAGAATGGTCATTTTGACCATTATCTAAGCTGTGTAGCTTAGATAATTTCACATGTAAATAAGTGCATGGTTGGAATGGCCAGTCATGGAATGGGACTTCCTAAGCCAATATCCTCACTGTAGACAATGTGAGATTTCATAGTGTTGTGCTGCTGCTTATGGCCCACCTATAGTCAGTAAAGATAACTGTTTCCAAAGACAATTAATTTCAGTTATTTTAGGCACTTAGCATATGATGGGATCATCTCTGGAATCATCCAGAGATATTTTCTGCCTACATTAAACAGGAGAAAATCTAGACAACCACATTATGTGCAAAGGTTTTGGAGAGTTGAATTTAAGTACCATTTAACACCATTTCAAATAATTAAGTACTTAATTTTAGGTATGTATGCTTGGGGATTTATGTATAGTAAGTGTCTGTACATTTGAAAAAGGACCTTTGCAGTGTCTAGTGAGTCGTACATATATTGACACAAACAAATATAGTAATTATTTGCATGTTCAGGTTTTTACTTAACTGTAGAGAAGCAGTTTGGAAGACACTTGGTATTTTTAGCTTATAAACTGAACAATAAATTAATTTGAACAATAAAAAACATTGTGGGAACTTAAAGTATATCAAGACCAGTGCTAGACTTTTCTGAGTCTTCAGATGAAAATAGAGAACTCTCATAGGAAAGAAGGCTGTGAAGCCAAGACATATGCTCAGCTTTGTAGGCTGTTGATACTGGGTACCAACTCAAAGGAAACTGATATACAGCTCCCAGCATGTGTACAAGGGGTGATTAACACTTTAAGTTATATTCATTGAATCTCCTAGAGTCAGGGACTTCTCTTAGTTGTCATAGCCTGTCTCTACATATCAATGTCCTTTATGATATTTTCTGTTCTTCTTTTACAGCCTTTCCAAATGTCATTTTCCAAATACTTTGTGTATTTTTATCAAAGGAAACTAAAATCAGATAGACTGGATTCCCCAGAAGAGGTCCTTGATATAACGAGCTGAAGATAAACCATCACCTATTTCCAAACATCAGAACCTGACTGAGTGGAGCTTCAGGCAGGGAGCAGAGCTAAGTGGCTAAACCTGGACTTGAGCAAGGCCTTTGACATGGTCCCCCACCACATCCTTATCTCCAAATTGGAGGGATGTAGATTTGTCGGGTGGACCACTTGATGATAAGAAACTGATTGAAAGGATGCAGACAGAGGGTGGTCATCAATGATTCTTTGTCCTGGTAGAGACCAGTAATGATCTGCATCCCCCAGGGTCTGTCTTGGGACCGGTGCTCTTTAACATCTTTATCAATAACATCGATGATGGAATCAAGTGCACCTTCAGCAAGTTTGCTGATGACACCAAGCTGAGTGGTGCCGCTGACATAGTAGAAGGAAGGGATGCCATTCAGAGGGACATCGACAGGCTTGAAAGATGGGCCGGGGTGAATCTAGTGAGGTTCAACACAGCCAAGTGCAAGGTTTTGCATCGGAGGAATCCCAGGCATCCATACAGAGCCGTACTTGGAAGGAGCTGTACTTGGAAGGAGCCGTACTTGAGAGCGGTCCTGCAGAGAAGGTCCTGGGGTCCTTATGGATAAAAAGCTTAACATAAGCCAGCAGTGTGCCCTTGTGGCTTGGAAGGTAAATGGTATCCTGGGCTCCATCAGAAGAGGGGTGGCCAGCAGGGACAGGGAGGTGATCGTCCCTCTCATACTCTGCTCTCGTGAGGCCCCATCTGCAGTACTGTGTCCAGGTCTGGAACCTCCAGTACAAGAAAGACAGGGAGCTGTTGGAGAGGGTGCAGGGGAGAGCCACAGAGATGATCAGGGGACTGGAGCACCTCTATGAAGACAGGCTGAGGGAGCTGGGCTTGTTCAGCCTGGAGAAAAGAAGGCTGAGGGGTGACCTCATTGCAGCTTTTCAATACCTAAAGGGAGCCTACAAACAGGAGGGGAATCAACTCTTTGAAAGGGTAGATAACTGCAGGAGAAGGGGAAATGGTTTTAAGATGAGGGAGGGGAGATTTAGGTTGGGTGTCAGGGGTAAATTCTTTACTGAGAGAGCGGTGAGGTGCTGGATCAGGCTGCCCAGAGAAGTTGTGGATGCCCCATCCCTGGAGGTGTTCAAGGTCAAATTGGATGGGACTCTGGGCAGCCTGGTCTAGTATTAAATGTGGAGGTTGGTGGCCCTGCATGTGGCAGGGGGGTTGGAGCTTCATGATCCTTGAAGTCCCTTCCAACCCTGGCCATTCTGTGATTCTGTGATTCTGTGATTCTGTCATCCTGTAAACCAAATCTCCAGTGCACGTATAAAGACAGATCTCCAATCAAATTTCATAAATGGAAACTTTCTATTGTAATGATGAGATTAACATTTTATAAATAATTGTTTAAGATTTGATTGCCCACTAGTGCCATATTAACAGAATTCTATTTTTTTTTCTTCATTACAGTAAATTCCTTATCTGCAAAACAACCAGGACAACTGAATGGGAAAAAAAACCCTCCCCACGAAATAGCTTTATTTTCCAGGACCTTTGATAGCCATATTAACATTACATTAAGGTAGTTTTTACATTTAATTGACTATACTTCAGTGAACAAAGATTTAATGTCCCTTGAGGAAAATATTGACCTTTTTTTTGTCATGGTCAGTAGTTTATCTTACAGGTCAAGATTATTTAAAGATCTTACAAAAAGTACATACCTGGTGATTCTTTATATTTGTGCAACTCAAAGAAATGCATATTTAAAGTGATTACTCCTATAGTATAATAAAGTATCATTGCAAGAGACATTTTTAATTAAATTTTAGGTTCATCCATAGTAATTTTGTCAAATATTTCATGCTTCACACTATGATCTTTTTAAACGCTCAAGGTTCAATCATACTTAAAAAAATTACAAGAGCACCATAAATGTTCACACCTACAAATATTCTATATGCAGACTTCATTGAAACCAAAGATAACCAGATTCTTCTGCTTTCTGACTCATCACAGTCCCAGATATTCTTTCTCCTATTTAGCTCATAGAGAGATTTCATAATGTATGACATAAGTATTGTATAACATAAATAGCAGAGGTGCACTGAGTCATTTTCTGCAACAAGCCAAATTTTCTCATTCTTCCTTGTAAAACTGACTTCTTTGGTCTTGTTGAAAGGGAGAGCTAGAATTTGTTCATTCTTACTATGAATTGAGAAATTTGTGATTCAAAATTTCTTGTTTTACTTCTGAGATGTGCTCCAACATTTTAAAGTCAAAGACTACCCAAAGAAATGGATACTGAAGATTTATTTCACAGACAACAGCTGACTTTTATTCATAGACTTGATCCAGAGTGTTTTTATTTAGACATTGTGTCCCGTTTGTCTCATATGAAGCAGGACAGATTGTTTTAAATACAAGTTATGAAGAATAAATGGACTTAAAAGCTTCCGAGAAAAACTCTGCCCTCAGAGAATTATGAGGTTAGTTATCCTGAGAAACAAGGCTAAAGAAAAAAGGAAATTTGGCAGTTCCTCACAGAAACACTATTAAGATCACAATCACAAACTATTCTTATGCAAGAGATCAGCTTGGCTAAATCTTCTGCTCTTTATTAATCTCAAACACAAAAAGGGAGCATGAAGAAAGTGGAAACTAGGTCAGTATATCATCAGGACAAGAATAAAAGAACAGCTTAAGTATGTATGGACAAAATTAGAAAAGCTAAGCCCTTAAGTACAGTACAACCAGAAAAGAGCACAAAGAGGAAAGGGAAAACATCTGTAAATACATTATTAGCATGTGGAAAATCCAGTGGGAAGTTGATTCACTACTAAGTGGAGGAAACAGTAGTCATAGACATAACCACAAGGCAGAATTACCTTCTGTTTTTTCATTGCATTAAGGCTTCACCTGCAGTAAGATGGTCAATACACAGTACCAGTTTAATGATACTTTGGACTCCTAACAATGAACTAAATTGAGCGTGACTGGAACAGTGTTTAACACCTCTCTGCTTCACATCCCACCTGATGATATCTGTTCTCTTTGTCAACCAGGGGAAAGGAATGAGTTCTCAGTATGTCAGAAAAGATAATCAGAATGCCTAGTTTAATTAACATAAGGAATGAATGAGACAGAGGGAAAAAAAATGGGAAGAGAGAGAACAAAAGAAATGTAGAATGAGAATTACAGATGAACTGGTTGAACTTAAGTTCCTGGAAAAATGCTTTGACAAATAATCAAACTATCTGTAAGCACCTTGAAGATAACAAGGGAGATGAACAACAGCCAACAGAGATTTGTCAAGAGCGTACTGCATCAAATCAATGTAAATTTACTCTATGATAAGGTTACAGATCTTGTGGACAGAAGAAAAGCAGGAGTTGTAATGTAGATTGACTCTAATACAGTTCTTGTTTCTCTCTCATGTGGCATTCCCATTAACTAGCTAAGAAAATCAGGTCTAGGGGAAACTTCTATGGACACAAAAATAGTTAAAAATTTCACCACTGTGTTTGTCATTAATCCGCAGTCTCTGAATTTAGCTGGAAAGATAAACTGAACAAACTGACAAATGAAACACAAGCAGAACAACTGGTATAGCAGCATTTCTAGGGAAAGATCTAGGTCGTTGGATCATAAGTTGAATAAAATTCTGCTATCATAAAAAAAAAAAAAAGGAAAGAAAAAAAAGACAAATTTAAAAAATTACAAACAGGAGCACAGACTGCAAAGCATGTATAATTTCTCCATCTGACTCATTGTTGGCTAAGGCTAGTTGGACTAATATATCTGGTCTGAGACACTGGCAATGGATTGGCAGTTCAGAGGTGAGCGGCAAAGACTATTGCAAGGTAAAATTTGCCAGGAAATACTGAAGGAAACAGACTTACTCAGAATAAATAAAAGACTGAATTAAGGTACAGTAATAATCATAAAGTAGGAAAGACTGTTGAAAACCAAGAGGAAATAATTTATTCTCCTTATTCAGAGTAAATACAATTTAGAGTGTTTGCAATAGTATAGATCTAATATAGTCCTTGGGAAGACACTCCTCAGATGCAAAGCAAGCATTTAAGTGGCTTGTACAAGAAGGACATGGAATCACACTTGTTTTCTATGAATGTCAGTAATGACGTAAATTTTGTGAATCCCACCTTGGGCTAGATAACCTCTGAAAGTCCTTTCCACATCTATCTCTTCATGAGGAGAGTATATCTGAATTGGGGTTGAAGGCCAAAATAAATCAGTGGGAAACTGAACACTGCTCCTCCTGATTAGAGATGCACACAGACTTCTTTACTTTAAGTTACAACCTTCTGTAAAGAACAAAATGGAAATAAAAGATTTTAGGAAGATATTTTCGAGGACAAATATGGGCAGTTTGTACTGACATTGGTAGTGAATATGAGGCCAAAAATTGCAGTAAATATTTATCTAGATATATTACATATATTGCTGTATGGTGATAAATTACAATTAAAATATTTTTCATGCACTACCATGGGTTACATAATACACAGTATAAATTTATTTTTAATAATTTTTTTAATGACAAGGATGTACCACTGGACAAGATGAGGACACACTGAAAAAAATGTTTTTATTACATATAAAATTATGCACCCTTCTGAGTTTAGTAGCAGTTGGTGTAAAATACAATTTGAATGTTGTATAAAATATAATTAGTGTCATTTGTTTAGCTCTGTTTTCATTTTCAATCTTCTTGATATCTTTATTCTAAAAGAAATGGGAATGTTCTGGTGGCAGAAGTTGAGGTTTTCAGTTTATATATACCTTTGCAAGCAGAACATCACTGATAATTTTTTACTGAAATGCCATTGTTTATGTGAGTTCACTGTCCAGAATAAAACTTATTTCTGAAGAGTATCACTTTTTTGTTAGCTGCTGTGTTCATCATGCCTACACCTTATACACTAACATTAACTTCAAATTCAAAGCTTCATTAAAAATGCTGTCTGAAGCCAACTTTATCATGATAAATTTTATTCTGGTTGAAAAAACTTATCCCAGCCTCCAAGGTTATAGTACTTTCCACCTGCAACCATTTGTTTTCTGGACAGAGATAAAATAATTTCCTGGTGCTGACAATCCTATCAGCAACAGTTTTGCTTAAGTAGTTAATTGAGATAGCAGAAATTTCAGGATTTTGCTGAAAATAAATATTTCTTGAGATCTACTTTTATCATTTCCTATACAGAGAAGTCCCAGGATGGGCATAGTAAAAAGAATATCTACAGTAGCTGAGGAGTTGTGTGACTTTTCTTCAGAGAGAATTACAGTGCCTTCTGTAGTATGGCTTTAATAATTTGTTTCAGAAAATACTGATTATCTCTTTTGAAACTAGCAGGTTTATTATTACTATTATTATTTTTAATAATAACTAATGAAACAAGAAACTAGAGGAAAAGCTTATAAAAAGTATTTCTCTCACAGTATGGTTTGCAAGATTTTTTTTTGCTTCTGTAGCACAGATGGATTCAGATGCTTCTGTCTGTCCTTAAGCATGCCTACTACTTTTTTGATCCCTTTAATGAACTGTTTGAAGAGTTGGATTTGTAAATATGAGCTCTGAAGTAATCTGGATTAAAAATAAAGAATGAAAACAACTGGTTGGAAGTCACATGAATTCTTGCGCTGGTAAGATCATAATTTGGTCATTAAATGATATATTCATTTCAGTGTTGATTCTCTTGCCTTCTGTCTAGTGTACTGGCTTCCAAATGATGTAAATAATGGAGACTTACATTAAGAAGAAAAAACATTTTATTTAAGTAATTTTCAGCATGTGACTCTCTCTCTTTCTTTTTCCCCTCCTTTCTTTTCAGGCATTCTTTGCAGTTCCTCTTCAGTCTCTCTTCTTCTTAAGGAGCTAACCACAAAAGCAGTCATCATGAAGCAAAAAAAATTTTTTGTTTTGTACCCAGAATTTGAGCAAAGTGCCAGAATGGCTGTTTGTTAAGAAAATAGCTAAACTGACATTAGCAAGCACAAGAAAGACAATAACACAGAAGTGTTGTATCATTTTTAGGTGTAAGTGACATTCCTTTTAGTTTTCCCATTCCCAGAAGCCTGCCCTAAAATTTCATATTCAGCTACAATCTGCCCATAGAAAACTGACAAGATACACATTGCTTTAACATCATTGATTACCAGGTTGGAGAGATTATTGATTATTTGGTTTGCCAGTTGTGTGGAAAAATATTCATTTCTGTACTTAATTATATAAATGCTCTGAAAACATAAGTGAAGGATCTTTGAAACATAACTCAGGTTTGGTGTGTTGGAAGTGGTAGCAGAGACCAAGAGAGGCATTGTAACATGTTATACAATTTTGATCAGAGAACCAATGTTTTCTACTAGGCTATGCACTACCATGGAAACTTGGAAGATCTTATTTTTCTTCTTGGCACTAATGTTGACTCACTGGACTAAACAAGCCATTTAAGTATCTTTGACTCTGTTTTGCTATCTGTAAGAAAAAGCTTGTGGTGTTTTGTAACAAAAAAACGAGAGCCACAGACTACTGAAAGCACTCCATCAGCAGAAGCTGCGAGTATTAATTATCTAGCTGAAATTATATATGAACATTTAGTATGTACCATCATCTATTTTCTAGGACAACTGTAATGTTGTTCTTCAGTTTGTCTTCTCTCAACACTGCATCATTTTCTAAGAAAGCAAACATTTAAAGTTACTGGTATCAAGCCAGGAGCACCTGACTGAGCTTTAAAATGCATTGCTATGAAGGATGACAGAGCTACAAGATGATGCTGAAAGACTTCAGATGAAGAAACTATAAAATATTTTACTAACTTTCTTGCAGTGCTTCTTGTCATTGCTTTTTTTCTTCTTTTACAAAATAAAATCTTTAATTCCTACATTAATTTTTTTCAAAGGAATAAAAAGGGTCTCAGTGCTCATAGTACAATAAATCCAGTGTAAGAGTAATCGGTACTAGTTTAAGATCACTGTGGCTACACTATAACACTGGTTTGGTGTATCAGTTTATCAATTCAGACTTCCTCCTGAATTTCTGACAAGTTAACCTTGTCTTGGATCAAGTGCTCTCCATTCTTCAGTATAAATGACGTATTATACATTCTTTTCATAGATTATTTTCTAATCTAACTGAAAGGTTGTTATGTTCCTGTCTTATTTCATTCTGTACTTATACTTGGAAGTGACATAGTAAAAAGTAAATCTAGTAACCATGGAACTATAATTTGATAGATGTTAAGTCATGTCACCTTAGAGAAAGGTGGTCAGGTGCTTGCAGGTACAGTAAGAATAAATAGAAGAGTCAGCTTCTCGCCACGTGTATTTTACTGCTATTTGTAATTCATTGCAGACAAAGGTCACTTCCAAGGAATATATTATTTTACTACTCATTTGGGATATAATTTTATCTCTCTTGAAATCAACTGAAGTATTTCCATGAATTTCAAACTGTGGACCCAGCATTTTATCTCTGCAAACTTATTTCTATTTAGTCTATTTCAGCTGCTTCAATATGTTGAAAATGATGGCTAGAGCAAAAGTCATGTACCTGTTCAACACTGTGACCCAGAAAGCCTTAGTTAGTTAAGCCTACAAAGGACTACTTTGCCCTGAGAGATCCTCAGATAGTTTTGTACATATCTGGAATGTCTGGGATGACTTTGTAGTAAGCTGCTATGTTTCTATTTTTTGTTTCTGTCTGATCAGCGTCCAGAAAAGAAGCAGAGTGGCATGAGAAGAGTGGCAGACAGGTTCCCATATGGGCGCTCTTGAGGGCTTACAACAGTCCTGACACACTGACCAGAAGGCAGCAGAGGGGTAATAGGACAAAATGATGCCTGCAATGGAAGTGCATATCAAGCAAACGTGTGGAATTGGATTCCTCCACGTGGAAAAAATTGCACCCCTTGACATTCATTCCATTATTTCAGTTATTTGGCCTATGAGAGGGTGATATATATATATGATTACTTCAAAGTTTGTCTCTATGCATCCTAAGAACAGCCTTGGGGTAAGAAGTTACCAGTTTCTGCATATAAGATGAAAACTAAAACAACAGAAAAACATTAAGTTTTCTTTGTGAGTACAGATGAAAATATAAGAGATCCAGGGAATACAATCTTTACTATTGACTGTTTAAAATTAAACTGGGAATTATTTAATAGCTGTGAGACATGCAATAAAGTGTTTGTCAAACAAAAGTGTATGTCATTTTTATGAAGATATCCACTGATGAGTATCACTTGTTTCATGATGTATGTCATATTTTACAAGCTTATTTGTTTGCTTTTATGAACACAACTTCGCAGAAGTTTTTTTCTTCCCTTTTTTTTAAATAATTCATGAAATACTTGGGGAAGGAAACTTTGAAGATGAAAGAAATATTTATTTTAAAACATAGTATTATAGAGTTTTATTTGTATAAAATTATTTAATAATTTTTCTGTTTTATATATTTGTATCTTTTTTTAATGCAGCGAAGATTTGTAAAAATATATTATCCAATAAATTATCCAATATTTTCCAATAATTTATTATTATTGTACTTGATGAATGGATCACTCACTGGATAAGGAATCAGCTGGATGATCTGACTCAGAGAGTTGGAAAGCAAAGTCTGCTTTGCCACAAGAAAAAAGTCATTTTGAGTTACATCCAGAAATGTAAGTCAATGTCTTTGTCTCCCCTAAGCCAGTCTGATCACCTACTTCAAATCTTCAGTTCTGGAATCAGCACAATTTCTGGAGATAGGTAGTATGGTAATTTTTAATTGTTTGTCATCCTGGTACTTCACATTTTTTCACTGATACAATCTAGCACCTGTGCAGGTGGAAAAACTTTCCCACTAGACAGTGGGGTACACATGTCCCTAGTTATGTAGGTTTTCCTACAGAAGTTAGCAGAAAAAGACCCATATCCTAAAGTGATTTGAAGAAATAGAAATCCATCCTGGCTCAACCTCAGAAACAGCAGAATGATCTAAGTAACGGGTAAAAATACAGAGTATCTATGTGCAGTTCTCTTAGGGAGAAATTCAGGACACCTTGTGCATATCAAGACACTGATTTTCAAGAGCCACCAGGTGAGCTCTAGCTGTTTTAGAGGTTGCTATTCCCAGCTCTCATTCCTCCTTTCTGCTAGAGGAGCCCCTTACCATAGCACTGCTGGCAGAAATGCCTGTATTTTAGCATCACCATTCTTGACAGACTCCAGCTTAGCTTTGTGCCTTCACCTCAGGCTGAGCCCTGCAGCAGTAGCTTCAGGAGAATTGGTGTGGCCACTGCACAGGACACGGACAAGATTGGAAGTCTGGCAGAGAGCAAGCAGATAGCAGGGTGCTACAAACTGCCTGAATAGCCCAGAAATACCCAGGTGATCTTACTTGGAGGCACCCTTAATGTGAAATAATATTAGATCTATTCGTCCCTATTAAATTTGTCATATTTATGTCATTAAAACAGCAGATGAACTCTATATGGTCATTTTTTCATCAGTTTCAGACTCTATCTCATATTCCTTTATTTGCTTTCTTCAGTCTTTCAGAGCTCACTCTTACCACTTTCCTTCCTGTTTACTCCTCTTTTCTTCTTATCTTTTTAGAAACAAGTTAACCAAGAGAGATTTAACAGGACATTTATCATGTACATGTGAGGCAAGTTACATGTTCAAGCTCTGCAGAAGCTCAATGAATACCAAAGGGACAAATATCACTCTAAAATTGTAAATATGGTCAGAAATGAAAGCCCACAAAAAATACATGTTTTTTCCATGCAAGGATACATATTTACCTTAAGATGACAGATTCAGTCAGCATATTGCAGCAGACGTAGGCTATTTCAGTTCACTGTTTGCATATTTTATATCAAGTGACCTGCCAAATGTCACAAAGAGGTGAACAGGGAATAGAGAAATCAGTCAAGGTGATGGATGAGCTGCAGACTTGATTATTTATTCAAATTTTTCCCACAACGATTGAATCTTGCTGATTGCAGACAGCATTTTGTCACAATCATTAGGAAAGGGCAAAGGTGACAGGAATCTAATGGCCGAATTAGAGTTATTGAACGGTGCCAAGTATGACAATATTTTTAAAATCTGAAACAGAAAATTGTCTTCATCAGTGACCAGGAACAATCAGATCTCTTTTCTCTGAACTTTTTCTCTATTTTGTTCTTGAAAGTGAACAGGCAACTCCAAAGTATGTATCCACAGGATACATTCAATAGCATTCAGCTTCTCTTCAGGCCTCTTCTCTTAAAGGAAGCATGATATCTCATCACTCTCTTCTGCATCCCCTGAAATATTTGGAAATAAAATGCTTCAAATAAGTCTTTTCACTCTCCTTTCTTTCCTTGCTATGTTAGTCATCATCAGTGTGACAGAAGCAGCAAGGAGAAGGCACTATGCCAGGCTGATGCTGAACAGTGACCTGCCACAGCCAAGGTCAGCGCTCCACATGGCTTCAAGAGGGTGAAGATGTCCTGCATAGATTGCAACACACTTAAATCATTCACATTGATTTCATTTCTAACAACCCTGCAGCTCTGTCTGATATGAGAAGAGAGTGTGGGGAGCACAGGACAATGAAACGGATGTCTTCTTCCCAAGTACGCTAGGTTTTCTACTTTACTTTCTTCCTCCAGAAAGACAGTTGTTTGAGTCAATATTGTATTGAGCATGCTGATATGCTCCTTTGATTGCTGATAACCATACTCATGCTTGTAATCCTAATATAAATGAACTGTGTACTTCATACTCAGGGTGATACAAATTCTTTTTGCCTAATAAACATTCAGATGTTAAAAAAAATGTTCCACCTTCTTTGAGAGAAAAATATCATTTTGATTCACAGTCTCTTTCAACAGCATCAACGTAAGAAGTTTAGAGTTACTGGAACGTCAATATCTATAAGACATTGACTAATTTAAAATGTTTTTAATAACTTCTTTTTCAGCATTGCAGAATGTATTTTCTGAATTTTCAGTCAAATGAATATCATGCATGTTAGTAAGAATTAGTCAAGAATTTTAAAGTGTTTATAAAGTTAGAAAGACCTCAAAACATACTGATAATTCTATTATTTTTAGAAATTGTGGTAAAAATCTGAAGGATAAGAATATAAAGAGTAAAAATGTAAAAAGAAGGAAAAAGAACAATTTGAAATCATAGATACATTCAATTTCACAGAAAAAAAAAACAACATAGAAGTAAAGCAAAATAAATTTAAGACTAAAATGAGAGTTTCTCTCTCATAAATAATTTATAGAATATTTACCTCCATCTTTTAAACTATCTCATATCAAAATTCATTTTTGATTTAACATGAAAATGTTTTCAAGAAATGATTTGATTGTTGAAAATATACTTTAACATTAAGTCAGTGTAAGTTCACATCTCTCTAAACTCTTTTGTGATGATAATTACAAAATGCAGCCCTGAGGAGAAGGAATTGGGAGCATTGATTGGTGGAAGATTCAACATGAGCCAGCAGTGTGTGCTTGTAGTCCAGAAGGCGCATAATATCCTGGGTCACATCATGAGAAGTGTGACCAGCTGGTCAAAGGAGATTATTCTGCCCCTCTACTCTGCTCTTGTGAGACCCCACTGTGTCCAGTTCTGGAGCTCCCAACACAAGAAGGACATGGAGTTGTTGGAACAGGTCCAGAGGAGGGTCATGAAGATGATCAGAGGGTTGGAGCACCTCCTCTACAAGGGCAAGCTGAGAGAGCTGGGGCTCTTCAGCCTGGAGAAGACTCCGAGGAGTCCTTATAGTGGCCTTCCAGTACTTGAGGAGGGCCTGAAGGAAAGCTGGGGAGGGACTTTTTATAAGGGCAGGTAGCAACAGGACGAGGGGAAATGGTTTTAATTTGGAAGAGGGTAGATTTAGATTAGATATTAGAAAGAAATTCTTTGCAGTGAGAGTGGTGAGACACTGAAACAGATTGCCCAGTGAAGTTCTGAATGTCCTCTACCTGGAAGCATTCAAGGACAGGCTGAATGGGGCTCGGAGCAACTTGGTCTAGAGGGAGGTGTCCCTGCCTACAGCAGGGGGTTTGGACCTAGATGATCTTAATAATCCCTTCCAACCCAAAACATTTTATGATTTTATGATTATCACAAATGTGGAAAGCTTTTCTTATGAGAACAGCTAAAGGAGTTTGAATAAGTGTCATGATTTCTTTTTATAAACTCACCAGATTTACTACATGCAGGTCAAAAATACTAAAACTTGAGTTAATGAAGCACGGGATCTAGTAATCCAACTTTTACGCTTCTTGTTTCCCACTGATGTGCACAACACCACAGTTAACCAAATTAGACGTTGCACACTGGTTTAAAGCAGAGAAAATCTATATGACCTCCAAAATTAACAGTAGAAAAAATTTTCCAGGGAAGAGAATGCTTCTAGAATTTTCCAAAGCTACTAAAGCCAAGCCCTGGAAGATGTGTTGTCAGCTTGCTGCTACATCCAAATTGTCCCAGCCCTGTTTTGAACTGATTTAAAGAGAGAAATTATAATCCAAACTAGCCTTTATACAGAAAGTAAAATGTTAACCAGGTTCTTTATTTTTTTCTCTTCTGTATGGTCTCAGAGATCTCCAGCTCCTTGCTTGTCTGGCCTTTAAATAGCTTGTGATCATTACTTTGATAAATTGCCCTTTATGTCAACAGGAGCAGGATCTGGCCAAGCATTAGTTAATACCCTTTATCTATGCGAAATATAAATTAAACCCACTTTCTACCCAAAAGCCGCATTAACATTTTATGGAAAACTGGACAGGATTTTTCAGGTGTGTCTCCTCACTCCTTTCTTATTCCAGTGTTAAAAGTCAGGGACTGAAAAGGCTCCTGCAGAGCTCTTAGTGATTATGCTTTTTGAAGGAAGAGAAGCAAAGAGGTTTAATGAATACTGAGGGTAGGAAGACTTCAGGTTCCAGGCCTTTTATTATGATATGTTTTATGAGCTTACTCTCAGACAATCTTAGCAATATGATAAAGAGAGCTCAGAGAATATTGATTTGCATTATGTGTAGTCGGACTGCTGACTGGAAGTCGAGTCAATGTGGAAACAGCTTTGGTGGGCTAATTCTTGATAAGGTATGAAGTAAAACACTAGCTATACATTCATTATCTTTTATTTGGCTAATCCAAAGCAGTTAAATATAACTATTGTGTGAAGCCTTATTTTCTAAAACACAGAGGAGCATCTAAACATGAGAGCATATAGTAACAACTGTCTAAATTGTTCACCAACTTGTAAGCTCCTTGTATTCTACTTATGGAATCGACTATACTTGTAATACTGACTATATTAACTATTATACTGACTTAAGAACAAAGCAAAATTCACATGGGCTGCTGAACTGTTACTACGTCAGCTTGTTGTATGAAGTCTAAATTCAGCTTCACGCAAAATTTAAGGAAAAATCACAGCCAAATGACCAGTATGCCAGTAGTAAATAAAGAATTTACAGTGAAAGGAAATTACCACCTGTAACAAAAATGGCAGCTATTATTTTGAAAAAGCAATTATTTAAGTGTCTCTATATCGTATTTCATTATCACACAAATAGGTTTCCAGTTCTCAAGCACATTATGAAAAGTACCCAATAGGACATTTGTTGGTTCCTGTTGCAAGCATCACTAAAATAGAAACACAAAAGTAAGTAGAGAAGCTTCTCATGAACTTCTGGTAAGCTGCCTTTGTCACTCCTTGCTCTTGCTTGAAGATTCTATATTTGAGAGCTTAGTTGACTCATATTTTTTCAATTGTATTTCAGAAATAATAAAATTATAATATTAATACAAGAATATGAAATGCTGCTGAGTTGTTTGTGCTAATTATGCTTTTACTGTGATTGATAAACTGCTTCCCTTTCCTGTTCCATCTTTTCCTATCTCTTGTAAAATGTGTTACATTATTGATAGGACAGCTTCCACAAGAAAATCAATTCTATTTAGTAAGAGAAATTGCTTATTTTAAACTCCCATTTTTAAACATTCTCTTACACGTGAGTTCAAAATACCTGGTCCAAATTTTTATATAAGTACAGATCAAAGAGAACTCAGTCAGGAATGAAGAATTTTAGGATTTATTCTAGTAAAAATAAGTCTATGGTGTTCTCAGATTATTTACCACAACTGCCCAAGTCTACCATCCCTTCCTTTCGTCACTGTTAATCATCCATTCAGGTTTAGTGACCACATCTAGTGCTTCTCATTCTGCTCTAAAAACTGTTCCAGGATTAGGATAAATACTAATCTGAAAAGTTTGGTAATGAGATGATAATGTCTGCCACATTCTTAGAAAGCCATTAACAATTGCACTAGAAGTAACAGGAACAGAAATTTTAGTGAACGGTGCTTAATTTATTTTTTATTGTTTAATATATATTTTCGAAAACCAGTGTAAATAGTGAAATTGTTCTAAACTGACAACAGTTAATAGGTAAAAACTGTCACACATTTGGTTATGAATGAATAATTTATTTCAATCATCTCTCAGTTTTTATATATAATTAGTATTTTTCAGCTTATAGTCTTAAAATATTTAGTTAGAAAGATTAATTCTTAGAAAAAGATAAGTAGCAAATATTCTATATTCTATCTATTCCTTATTCTGTGTTTTTACATTATGTTAAGCTGTGTACATATTTCTGGATGCATGAGCAGAATATACTGACTCTTCTACTAAAAAACTTTTAACATTGACAACAAACCTATTTCAAACAAAGACAGAATTTGCAAAGTATTACATTTCTCAACCATTCCTACTCAGTATCACAGAATCACAGAATTGCAAGGGTTGGAAGGGATCTCTAGAGATCATCAAGTCCAATCCCCCCACAAAGCAGGCTCCCTACACACAGGTAGGCATCCAGACAGGTCTGGAAATCTCCAGAGTAGCAGAATAAAGCATAACATCAAATTTTATATGAGAAAAAACAGTTAATGTACACTGCAATTTTGTATAAATATGTGATCAGATGATACAAAGGGGTTGGAGCTAGACTCTTCTCAGAGGCACTCATGGATGTACAAGAGGAAAAGTACACAGAGTGAAGCACTGGAAATTTTAGTTAAATGTAAGGATATTTTTTTGACTATTAAGACAGTGAAACACAGGAACAGAACATCCAGAACAGCTATGGCATCTCCATTTTTGGATGTGTTCAAGGCTCAACAGGACAAGTTGATCTGGTTAAACTTGCTCTGAGCAGGTGTTTACACCAATTGACTTCAAAAGGTCCCATCCAGTCTGAAGTGTTCAGTGACCTTATGTTCACTCAAAACACTTTGAGGACCCATTTCCGTTACCCAAATGACTATTTGAACTAACCTTTTGAAAAGCCAATTATCTCTAAATGTTTTTTTTTGCTACCAAACTAGGTCAAAATTTGACAATGAACTGACCACAAATGTTTAAAGAGTGATATCTTAGGAAACCAAGTAGAAAATGTAGTTAATAAATGCTGGCATGTGGTTCTTTAGAAGAACTCCATCCAGTTTATATTTAACTTCTACCATCCGAAAATGTAAAAGACTCGGGCAACAATGCATCATTGTTGGGAAAATTAATTTTGGAATCTGTTAGCCAGGCTCCAATCAAAGCTTTCTTTTTTAGATAGGTCAAACCTACCCATTCTCTTACAAAGCCAAAACACTACAGAAACAAAGACTGTATATAAGATCAAAACCCAGCTGACTTTCTCAAGGCAGCTCCAAAACAAATTACATATCATATTCATAGCTGGTGTCAATCAGATCAGATCTTCTAACCTGAAGAAGTAACACTGTTTCACTGAAGATAAGCATCTGAACCCATGCACAGTGTTAACAAAACTTTTGGTTCTTTTATATAAAAGAACTAAAATGACCGATTGGAAACATAGTGTTTGACACATTTCAGAAAAACTTCTTTATAGGCTATAAAATAATTAATCACAACTTTAATATGGGATGACTTTTTACATTAGAGCCTAGTCTTTTAGACCTGTTAGGTGACGTAACACTTTTTCAGAAGTATTCTGAGGCTCCAAGCTTCAGCTATTGCTTGATCATGCTTAGAAGATACCACAGACCACCAAAGTAAGCGTCATCATAAATCCATCTCAACCAAGCTCAGGCTGCAGAGCCCAGATGCGAGCTTCAGGTCACGTGGCAAGAGGTCTGTCACTTGAGGGAGAGACACTGTGTCAGCACAGATACTCCAGATCATGCCATAGATGCTCTCCAGTGATTTAGCAATAGTGTGCATACGTATTACTTTGGCAGATCATCTTTTCTGCCCCTTTTGCTGTGCCCCAATAAGCAACGCTTTATTACTACTTCTCCCAGAAACTTCAGTGAACTTAAAACTTTGCATTATAAATTTTCAAGAAACTCTGTGCCAGAAGTATTAGCAATAGAAGTTAAATTTATCAATAAAAAGGAAGCAGAGATCTCTGTGTAGTAAAATGACTCCAGAACGTTTATCTTTATCAAAATGCAAGTTTCACAATTACTCTGAAAACTTAGCAACAGTGCAGATATATCATTCTTGCCAAAACCATCTCTCAGTCATTATGGAGTAAGGAATAATCTGGATTCTTTGAACATGACATTTCAGCATAAGAAATCTGAAAGTGCTTTATGTTTTAAAGGCTGATGAATACTTTTGATGAAATAATCAGCAAACATAAATATATATAACAAAATAGAGCATTCAAAGTCACAGATCCATTTCTGTGTATTTTGAGTCCCATGATAGTGAAATGAAACTACAAGATAATGTGTTTAGAGTCTCCTTTTGACACTCCAAATTGGAATTATACTCTTTAATCTATTTATCTATTTAAAAAACAATGCACTTGCTATTGTTATCAGGATAATTTTACCATGCACTTCATTGCTGCTATATGTATGAGGTCCTAGCAGGATTTCATTTTAGATTTTCTGAACAACTCAGAAGTCTTTCTGTTCCATAAAAGAAAAAGGAAAAGGCTTCTCAACAGGTTTAATACCATGTATGTCTTAGTAGCTATTTTAGGCTTCCCAATACTAATATCATGCTTAAATATCTTGTCTCTTGTCTTGTAGGTAAGGTCTCAGTGTGACAGTTTATGGAAAACCTCTTGAATAACAGCAATCAATAAGATTTCTCTTAGTAAAAGGGAAATAGAATTGACTTGACTGGCATGGAAGTGTTTCTATTTAAAAAAAGCAAGGGAAATCAAGATCTTTTTCTCTGATTATGCAATCAGCGCTGAAAGAGAGTTTCCATTCACAACCAGGGAGAAGCTGTGAGCTGAACCAGGGGGCAGAAGGAAACAGCAGCATTTGCTGAGTTCGATTGTTTCCAGAAGCTGATTTAGGAAAGAGAGTGTCTGAGTCCAATCGCATACAAATTCTGTCTCCTGACTCAGGATCTCAAGTGGAACAAGAGAAATCAAGCTGCAAGTTACAACTCAGCTGAAAATTGCTGTTTGAGACTCTTAAACATTTTGGCTTCATTTGTTATCACAGTTAACATTACATTCAAATGCGCACACACATGTCTACTAGCGTCTTGATGACAGGAAGAGACCAACTTTATTTTTAGATGTAAAAAAAAAGTTTTTCACTCCCCAGTAATTAATTGTGTGCACTATGGCATAAAAGAAGGGGAAGAAAATAAATGCTAGCTTCATTATGAGTTAAAGTAGGCAGTGTGTGCACTTCTGCAGCACCCACAGTTGCTCTCTTCAGCATAATTTGCTCTAATGCAAAAGAACAGAATTTATTAAGTGTGCTTGGGAACCTAATTCCACTTCTGAAACATGTCAGGCAGCACAGGTGCCCTGAGAGGCACTTAGAGGCCTCCAAGCATCAAAGTCTGCAATGAACACCTAAGAAGTTGCCTTTGCCTCTATGGAGTGTAAGGTGAGAATTGAGCCATGCCAAGTCTGCTATTATTCTAGAGTTGTATTCTAGTCTAGGCTGTTTCCTATTCTCATTAATGTCAGCCAAGAATTACTAGTAGACTTCATGCCAAGAACTCCATTTATACATTAGATTTTGTGTGGTTGTCAAAATAGGGTTCAGGGTTTGGAAAAACTACATGAGAATTTCTTGATGTTCTTGGGGGAGAGAAGTGAAGGAGGAAGCAAAGAGCATCAACCTTCATGGCTTTTATGGAAGCAAGTATTGGGATTATGATTTCTAAAGTAGTGATGGCTGTCCATAGAGAGTTGGGGAAAAAGAAAAAAAAAAAAGGTTTATACTTGTCTCCTGTGAGAAAGGATTGATTATGTTTCAGGAGAGAGGGAAAGAGAGGATTTGATTTAAATCTCTAGGTGACTCAAAAAAAGATGAGAAATACAAGCTAACATTCATGTATAAAATACCCTAATAAGTGGTCTGGTAATTGAAGCATCCAAATAAACCATCTGGTGGATGCATAGGAAGAAAGAGATCAATAAGGATCATTTTATTTCTGTCACACATCATGTTTTTTAAACCTTTACAAATACTGTTTCAGATTTCACAGATAAGTATTGCTTATTCCTTAATGTGGGCTGAAAGGTGATTTCAGGGTAAAGGACAATTTCAGAGTAAACAGCTAACATCAAGGCATTCCTGCGCAGTGCAATTACTGTAACTGCAATGTAGGTTGATTCTGTGATACCTGTCACTTTGGCTTCCTGAGAAGAGAATGGCAGAAGGGAAAGGATGCAATGTGCAGGTTGACACGTTAAATAACCTACATGCAGAACAAATTCAGCTCACCTGATGGAAGCACCAATGACTGGTCAGCTGAGTACCTCACCATAGTCTCCTGTCAAGATCTCTTTTGAGTGCAGTGAGACCTTGGATGCTCAGCGGACATAGATAAAATCCAACCCAGATGTGCATTACACAGATGCTCCCAGAAGCCAACAGAACAAGCAAGCTTCAAGGGGAAAAGCTCTCTTTCAGCAGCCAGTATTTGCTAAAAAATCTTTCTGGCACTGGCAAAGTGCCTTGTGAAGAATATCAGCAAAGTCCAAGAGTCCTTAGTGACTATAAAACTGCAAATAAGCATATGTAAATCAAATATGGCACAAAAAGCCCTAAGCTGGTGGTGATTGCATCTTTTGAAGAAGCTGAAGCAGTTTACTTGCTTTAGCTTTGCTGGGACTGAGCCAGTCAAGTCAGCTTTTCCTTCTAGAATGGTGCACGGGAATGACTGCAGTGCCATTTAACACTACTGTATTAGTCTGAGATCCAGTTTCATATTTCTGTCTGGCATTGCACTGCAGTTTAGAGGCCTTTAACTTCACTGTTATTTATAAGCATGCCCTGTATTTCTGCCAGAAAATGGGTAACAAAAAATCTATAGTCTGAAAACCCTTAGTAGCTAATTCAACCATAGCCAAGATAGGGATGCTTTTCATTTGTGAAGGAGAGAACATCTAATATACTGAAGAATGTAAGGCAGGAGAAAACAATATTCTTCTAATCGTCCTATTACAGTCAACAGCCCCAGCATCAGAAACTTGGACAGAATGGGAGACTTACCTTCTCACATAATAATCGGTCCATCTAAGTAGGAAAACTGCCTCTTAGAAGAACTGACTTAATTTTCTCCGAGTAAAATTCTACCACTTAGTCAAAGGCACTTAAGTATCCATTTGAATAAAGATGGAACTTCATTTCCCCTTCCTGAAATGATCTGACTACTAAATAAAAGAAAAACATTTCCTGCCTCTGCTCTTTGGACTGATATCTAGGCCAAATCTCTCTTGGCACTATAGAAACTCATCAGCATGAGCATCAATTCCCCTCTGTCTCCACTGCACAACCTTTCCGATTGGATGAGTCACTGTATGCACATGCATCCAAGCTGCAAGCAGCCCTCCTCACTCAGTCTTAAGAGAGGGCTGCATACAGCAGCCTTGTTTATTCTTACCCACAGCCTTTAGGTATGACAGATTTGCTGCACAGTATTAGAATGACTGCTTTTGCAAGAGCCAGGAGTGAACAGACAGACAAAGAATAGTTCTGTGGATGTACAATGAGTTTAGTATTTGCAAGAAGTGCTGTTTTTAAAGCACATATGCACAGACTCCTACAGTTTCCCAGAAAATGCAAGCATGACTGCATATTTGCAGAATGACTGCTTGACGCACACCACATTTCATACACTCTTGTGGCAGATGATGAGTATGGGTAGAGTGGGAAAACCCTGAGGAAAATGATTTTGGAAAAGAAGCTAGTCTTGCCCCTAGGACCATACTTCTGCCCTACTACTAGTTAGACCTGGAACAGAAGAGTACTGAACATCCCTCATTCCAGGTGGGAGGTTACTAAGCTGTTAGATGTCTCCATACCCCCCCTCTTGCTCTGTGGTTCTAGCTGTAATTGATTTACAGCAAAGGTAAGGGTACAATATGGAATATATTTCCTATATTTCCAGGTACAAGTATTCCCAGACTAAATTCCTAAGGTAAAAACAGCCATTCAGTCACAATCTGTGTTTCCCAAGAGCTTTGCTGCATATTGTCTAATTTTTGTTTAGCTTGATTTTTGAGAAATGGCCATGAACTACAGTTCCTAGAGATTTAGGAAAAAGCTTTATCATAATTTAGTTTCTAATAGGGACAGGCAAATTTCTAGAATAAAAAGAGTACTTTTAAGCAGTGCAGACTCAGAGCATGCAGCCAAACAGATGGCAAATCCCAGGAAAATGAAACTTTATTGTGATGGTAATGGCATTACTTTTTAAGTTGAATAAAGCATTAGGTAGATCAACTACTGACATGGCACTGTTCAGGACAGGCATAATAGGAGTCTAAAATTGTCATCCAGAAGATAGCAAGATCTTGTGATGGGAGTAGTTGGCTGTTTGAGTTGCTTGAATAGAGCAGTTCATTCAATTCACCACAATATGTAACATGTTTTTTTTAACACAAAAAGCAAAGTCAAATGTTGCATTCCAGCCTCTGCCAAACTGCTATTTACTTGAACAACTGGAACACAGAAGACTTAGTTCCTGTGTGGTCTATGGCTATTTATGTAGGATGTTGTGCCACTTTCTCATAAGATAGAAAGATCATTTGAACACAAAGGTAAAAATAATGAGCAGCTTATCCTTATCTGAGGCTATGGAAGGATTTTCAGAAGAAAAAAATGAAGTGATTGTAAACACTAATGCAGGGAAGAATGTTTTGACAAATATAATGATAGTGTATTTTTATATCAAGGATAATGAAAACATACCTCACTTCACCTCTGTGCACAGTCCTTCTCATATTAACTTCAATAGCTACCAAGCTAGGACATGAATGAAATATATAAGGAAATCTGGGAGGTTGAGGGAGGTGATTCTGTCCCTCTACTCTGTGCCAAGGAGACCTCACCTGGAGCATTGTGTCCACATGTGTAGTCCACAGTATAAAAGAAACAGACCTGTTGAAGCATGTGTAGAGGAGAGCCTCAAAAATGATCCAAGGTATGGAACACCACTCTTACGAGGACAGGCTGAGAAAGCTGGGGAGAAGAGAAGGCTCAGGGGATACCTGACAGCTGCCTTTCAGTTCCAAAAGAGGGAATCTAAGAAAGAAGAGGACAGGCTCTTTCACAGGATGTGATGTGATAGAACAAGGGAAAATGGTTTCAAACTAAAAGAGGAGAGATTTAGGTTGGGTATTAGGAAGACATGTTTTACAATAAGCATGGTGAGGCACTGGAACAGGCTGCCCACACACGTGGTGGATGCCCCATCCTTGGAGACATTCAAGGTCAGGATGGACCAGGATCTGAGCATCCTGATCTAGCTGTAGGTGTCCCTATTCATTGTAGGGGAGTTGAACTAGATGACCCTTAGGCGCCCCTTGCAACTCTAAAGATTCTACGATCTGCAGCTGTCGTACAACTTTGTGTTACATGGTTCATGTAAAGGTGGCAGCCAATCATAGGTAGCTAATTTCATTCAGATTTTGGCAATGCATTCTTTGTTCAGTTTAGGATCCCAAAGCAGCAGAGCCATTGAGGGATAGCAGATCACAGTACTGCCTGCTAATTAGGGGCCTTACAAATATAGGTCACAAAAACAAAAGCAAAGCTTTTCCGGGAGAACACAAACTTGTGATTTGTGAATGAAAAGCCAGGAAGTTTTAAAAGTGAAACAGAAGTAAATTCAATCAGGCTCTTCTTACAGCTGAAAGCAGTGAAAACTCTTGGCTTTTAGTACTCTTAGGGGAGAGAAGATTTTCATAACACTTTGTTCTTCTAGATAAACTCCAGCCAGTTAGTGTCAGAAACATGTTTTCCAGCCCTTATCAGACCAAGGAAATTGTTTAAGAGGTATAGAATAGGAGGTAAAACGATCTGCTATTCCCCTATATGTTGCTAGACTTTGTTAAACACTGCTGTAGTTTCACTCCCTCATTTAGTATCAGACATATTTCAAATCTTTAATATTTATGTTCTTTTTTGCTTTAATTTGCTTTAATTTGTGAATTAAATTTGCTTTAATTGTGAAATATGTTATGTATTACAACCTTGCTGAAGAACTGCTTTTACTATTGTAAAAATCTAACAGTCTATCTTTTCCTTGCAGAAGTCAACAGAAGTGTCTTTTTCTTACTGAATGAGGACTTAAGATATCCAAGTCAGTGGGACAACCTGCTATAGTTTTTTGGATTTTTTCTCTCAGAAAAAAACATTTGTGAGCATCCTTCAATATGTTTTTCCACCTTCCCAAACATAAGAAATCCCCTTTTTTTTGTTGTTGTCTTAGAAATGTAGCAGAGAACAGAGTTCTAAAAATGTCATCACATGTTACCAGAAGTCTGACTTCAAGAAAATTTTATTCTGAATTTTTCTGTGTTTAATTGCAAAATGTAGACTGAAGTTATAAGCATGAAAGTCCATTAATAGGCCTGTCACAGAGACTGTAATAACCCTTCCTCTCACAGCAGCTTCCTCAATAGCCTAAAATATTTACAGTAAAAAAATATCCATTTTATCAGTACATCCCTTAACATTTTTTACATTGAGACAGTGATTTATCAACCAGTATTTTTCATATTCTTTTCCAAAGCCCAGTGTTCGTGGGTTGCAACACACGACAACTGGATTTGATTCTCTTCTGTACCACCACTTCTAATTTTGAGAAAGTTTTCACATCCCACAAATTGGTATTTAAATTCTGCTTAAGACCAAAATTCTGACCTTCAAAATCCATTGCTCAACTGCTGCCAACCTTGGGGGCACATGCTCAGACTGAACAATTATCTACTGAGGCCAAAGTCGTAACCATGGAATTGATCACCGTATGAAATGCAACAGAAGATAATCACGTTTTTCTTTTTTTTTTAATAAGCAGAGCCAAAGGAAGAATTTTATTACTTTACTTTATTCAGTGGCTCAGTGATTAGAGATTTCATCCTAAAACTAAGTACGTCATTTCCTAAAATACCAACATTGCAACAAAAAAAAATGGTGGACATCTTACTACTTACCACCACTAAATGAACTCTGAGATTCTTCTGGACCACTAGGAGAAAAAGATTATTTCTCGCTAATCATCTATCTACAGCATATTCCCTCTTTCAGCATTACAGAATTTCCCTTTATAAGGAGCCTTTATCCTGTTCACACACAATAATTCAATTCCCTTTTTTGGAATCACACATGCAATTTGACCTTAAACCAAACTCTCATCTGTAATATACAGGTAAATTGTTGAAGACACTTAGTATTTTCTACCCATAAAATCACAGCCTATTGGCACATCCAGCAGAAATGATACATTTCTGTTGCCATAATTTCCATGTGCAGGCCAGGAGTACTGCACTGTCAACAGAAAGAAGAAAGGATGTAAATAAAAGTCCACTAGGAGAATGAGAAAGATTGATCTAGATTAAGACTGCAATATTTGCAGAAGTGTTTACTGTAGTACAAAATATATATTCATTCCTTAATCCCCAAATCAAAGATGTTTTGCAATTACTTGGGATACATATAGTATTTATTTTTTTTATTGAGATTAAACTTAACTTTATTAAGGATTTACATCACACCATTATTGGTAGTAGATAAAGATATGAATTTAGATCAATGTACATGGCAGACTACATGGAATATTTTGCCTTCATTGAAAAAGTTAGAGTAAAAATATTTCCAACTGTTATTAAAAAAAGTAAAATACAGAGCCCTAAGGCATAGGAATGCTACACAAATAGAGATGTAATGTTATAAGGGTAATGCAAAAGAAGCTTTCATTTCCAGAGGAAAATAACTCAGGAAAAGAAAAATAAAAATGAACAATAAATCCCTTTACAATATAATGTAACAGAGCAGAACATTAAGGAGCAAGACTAAATCTGGCTTGCAGTTTCAGGGCATTTTAATAGTGTAACATATTTTGAAACAAAGTAACAAGTTTCAAATGAAAAAAAAAGTTTTCAAAGAAAGCATTTTCAAGAATTAAAGTACAGACGTAACATCTTTCATATTTTTATCTGGAAGTTTTTACTGTTCATACTAAGCAAAAGTATTTCTCATTAGAAGTCTGATCTTATTTTTCCTGTCTCTTCTCTCTCCCACATTCTTATTTTCTCTCAAACCAGACCAAGGAAAATGTTATCCATTTTCCCTCCCAGATGCTCACCCATCCCTCTCCTATGCTTTGATCTATTACTAGCCTCTTCAATCATTGCTTAACCACAGAGCTGCTATTTCTTTTGAACCCTAAGCTGAAAATAAACTGATGTACAGATTGGACTTTGGTGAACAACTTGCTTTGTTAGAGATTAATTTTAGATCTTCTAATAATTTAACTGCTTTTTCTTTCCCTTCTTAGATTTCAAACAGGATGTAATCTCTTATGACATAACACTGTAAAAATGCAAGCTTGTAACTGATCTATACATAAGTAAATGATAAAAAGATACTTTTGCTTTATTATTATATCTCACAACATTTTTAAGATTCTCTGTTATGTGAAGAAAATAGTGGAACGTATTTAATACTATTCCCCAGTTTAGCATCCATCCTCTGAATAAGGTAAATGTTTTTATTAACAGCTCTGAGATATTGTAAAACTTCTTAAACCTTGAACACCTTTCCCAAAACTTTTCTCATAACCCTTTGAGAGGCTCAAACAAGAGTTAAAAAGTGAAATACTGCTACTTTTCCACCTACAACATGGCACCAATTAGAACTGCATCTGTGATTGGCTGTAAATTGCCATCAGCATATGTGGGAGAAAAGAAAGAAAAAAGAATTTATTTCAGTCCTGCCAAAAAAGAAAATTTTTCTTCATCTTGCTTACTTCTTCCTTCCTGAGTAACCATATTTTTGTGGTTTATTTCTGCCAGTGAAACAGGAAAGTTTGTTTCTTAATACCTATTTATTTGTTTTCTGTCTCACTCAGTTGTTCATTTGTTCCCAATTCAGGAAGTATCTCCTTCAAGGAAGTTCTGTAAGCACATAGATCACAAGTGAGCTTTTTAAAGTCCATTAGAACTATGTGCTAAATACTTCCCCAGACACGCTGGTATTCAAACATGGGGTGTTATGCTAAACCTCAATATTTCTTTCTACATCACAGAGCTTTACCCTTTTCAGTATTTTCTTTGAAGTCCTATTTATGTTGTCCAGAGAGAGATCATGAGACCTCAAGAAAAGATAAAATTATACCAGATGAAACCCTGATTAAACAAGTATTTCAAGCTTGCTTAAGCAAACAAGTATGAAAATAAAAGTTGAATACAAAATAATTGCAACTCAAGAGAAAATTTAAGATATCAAAATTAATGCAGTTGTCGTGATTTCAGTGTTATAGCAGAAAATAGTTTTCTCATCTAGACACATTAAAAGATCCTAATTTTAACTTGTAACATTCTCAGATATTTTTTATTACAATTGAACTTTCATAAAAATGCTGTTCAAGTAAGTAAAGCATTTCATCACTCCTTAAACTTGTGAAGTGTTGATCCCAATAGACTTGGTAAGGATATCTTACCTAGTTTGAGCTGAAGATTATATTGCCAAAATTTCTTTACTGTAAAGCTCGTATTGACAGCTCCTCAAGAAGAAGGGATTAGGAAGATTAGAGGATCATTCTTTGAGTTCCTACCATTGACCTAACCTTGTTCACAATATTGATTATAATTTTTTTCCACCCAATTAGCTACGTATATTTCAGTTAAACATACTATTCATACAGCAGTAATTATTGAGGAAGAGCCCTTTGACACAAATGCTTTATAGCCATCCTTTACGTTTCAAATAGAAGCCCAAAGAAAAGCTCTTTGATGCAGCTATTTCATTTGGTTTGTTTATCACTTTCTTTGTTTACCAAAGGTTATGGGAGCATCTCTAATAACCTTCTCCACATTCTAACAATATGTAGAATGGTTCTTTTATCTGTTAACCCCTACAGGTACCTCCATTATTCATAAACATGTCCCATTTTTCAAGGTATTGATTTAAAAAAAAATAGTTTAAGCTCGTACAGAATTAAGCCTAAATGAGGTATTTGGCAAAATGATAGTAAGCTGTTACCTGTTTATAATCATGCTGGCATATATTTTTACCCCCACTGCTATTTTACATATATGGATAATTGTGGTCTAAAGAATGCCTAATGATACATCTTCATACGCTAATCATTTGGATCTCTCTTTCTCTCTAACCTTTCAGTTAGAGCAATTTAATGTGAAGTTTTCCTCCTGAACATGTTCCCATCACAAATGACTTAGAGTAACTGTTTTGTTTTCCTCTGAAATATTTATATTTAATGTCAATCCATGGGCCAGTCTAACAAAACCATGACCTATTATGGCAGATATTTAGCTCATCCTACTCTTAAGAAATACATAAAATTTGTTACTCACTGAATTCATATGACCTGTTAACTATGATTGGTGCCTTCATCTCTAAGTAGTAACACCAATTCCTCTGGATAATTTCTCATCATCATCAGTTTTCATTGCTACAAGGAGGTCAGGATATCCATAGGTGAATAATTTTTTAAAAAGGCCTATCATCAATTAGTTTAGTTTTCTGGATTTGTGCCTTGATTCCACAGCAGAATTACACTGTTATTTCATCATCTGTGTATATATCAGCATTTAATCTTTTTAAAAAGAAGGGTACATATGAGCTGCAATGTTTGTCAGAAGCTGAAAAATGACTAGATTCTTCTTGTAAAAGTGTGTATCTTTCACAGTTATAAGTCATCATATTTATGGTACACTTTTAGATGTGTTCCTCTAACATAATAGAAAGGAGGATTCCTCTATTGAAAGGTACTAGACATTAAATCTACAATCAGAGAAGCTTAGGTGCTGAACTGTCTTAAAAAACAGTAAGTCAAGCTTCTTAGCTCAGAAAATAATGCAAATTGAAGTCCAGTTCAGAAGGAGGTTTAGAAATTATCTCTGTCACCTTCTCTGTGGCCTATTTGGATGTTTCCTCTCACAAAGATTTCAGACTAAATTTACATTTACATCCAGCTATTTGGGACCAAAATTTCCTCTGATCCTACTGCTGAGACCCGGAATTAAGCAACTGTAGAAATCCTACCTGCATCTTTGGGTTGTTTTCTACTTAAACTCCATTTTTAATCTGTAAAGTTTTCGTCACCCTATGATTCTACTACTCCATCCTACTACCCAGTTTATTCTCTCAGATGTGGTTTGTTGCAGTTTCAGTCTTTTATTTTTACTAATTAGTAAATTAGTAAAGACTAATTAGTCTTTTACTAATTATTTGACAATTGACTACTTAATCACATCTGCTAGAGTAGCTGCTGCTTTTTGTATCCACATCTAAGCTGTCCAGTAGCAGCTGGATCTCATCACAATTGTCAAGGTCACTTAAGACTCTTTTTGACTTGATATCAGGTAGGAATTGCATATATAGGTTTACAATGAAATAGAATTAATTGTATCTAGATTGTATTAAGATGGCCTGTAGATAGACAGTGGCAAGTTATTCTCCCTAATTTTGCTACAGATAGAGGGATTGCACATTGATTACTTCCCCTTAACTTGTTCAGAGGTAATCACTGTGTGCTGGCATATTCCCAAAAGCATGTATATCAGAACTAATTCTACTAAAATTCTTGACCACACTTTATCAGGTAAGCTAATAAAAAAATATAACTTGTGGCTATTTCTAATTAACAGAATTCCAAATGAAAATAATAGTTAAAAACATTCTGAAAGGAAAGGAAACATTTTCAAGCAAGTTAGTAGTGAAAGCAAACATTATTGACGTTTATATCAAAATTGTTTTAATTTTTCAGGCATTTCATAATTTTTACAGTAATTGTACATCAAGAGGTACTTTCTGAAGAAAACTGAAAATCAGGAAACACATTACATACTTGAGTCATAAAAGTAAATCTGACCACTGTGATCCACTTCTTGAAAGAGAGAAGAGATTTAGCAGCTTGAATATATAGTACAATTCAGCGTATAACTTAGGATGGCATGGCTAACACCACAGTTTCTTCATGTCAGCTATTATATTGTAAAGTTATTACCTCTTGCTATGACAAATGCTTTAAAATGCCAGGGGAATTTGTGAACAACAAGTGATCAACATATATCATAAAGTGTTTGCATGTTGAAGGTATAAAGGCTTGTGCTATGTAGTTTTCTTTGAAGGTTATGTGATTTCAGTGCAGTATTGGTTATGTGCTGTATCTTTTCCCAGATTTGCTTCCTTAGAATAAAATATATATCTTTAAGAGAATTACATACCTTTCAAATTTACTCTTAAAGAAATAGCTTAGATGGGGCTGTTTTTAAATTTGGCATTAGTTCTAGACCTGACTCAGAGTTACTGCAAAAACCTTGCTTAAAGGGATGACAGCAAATGATTCACTCAGTGCTGTTTTGTTGATCCAGCTGTTGGGCTGTATTGGACTACAGACTTCCAGAAAGACAGAAAAGTGTAATTTTACAGCAGACAGAGAGCAACATGTCTTGGATCCACCAAGATGACTCACATTCTTACAAGTAATCCCTGTCTTAGGCAGCTCAAAAAATTAACAATGATTAATCAAGCATAAAAAGTCTGGATGACTATTGCAAAATGCATCCCAATACAAAATAAAATCCTTCCCAAAATATTTGTGAGGATTTTTTACTGTATTCGTGTCTGTTAGTTTTCCTTATACATGTACCCTTCTACTGCTGTACTTTCTTGTCACTGAATGTTGTAATAATAAAGAACAGCAGAAATGCAATTTCAAGATAATATTTGTAAGGCTTTGAACACATTTGACTTCAAATTTCTGTGTCAGCTTTGAGTCTAGAAATGACTCAGAAGTCTGCTTGTTCTATTAACCACTCATTTTCAGTTCTATTTTCTGTTGCACCTGTTTTTCTATCTTTCCCCAGTCCTTACTATATTAAATAGACTTGAAATGTGTAAGCTTTCTCATCATAGATCTTAGGAACATCCATCAAAACAAGCAAATAAAAAAAGTGTTTTAAAATGTCGCATAACAACACGTGAACCTCTTGCTGAAAAATACAACCTTGGGGATTTCTGTCACCAGAAAATGCAGTTGAGAGATCAGGTCATGATAGTCCATAGAGATAATAAGATTGGTCAGAAAAAAAATCATTGCATTCTTGCAGACAGATAAACACGAGGAAACTGCAATCTATTCATAGCTACAGGCAGATGGTTTCATAGATTCATGTCCAAGAGCAGCAAAAAGCAGCTTGGTTTGTCAGAGAAGATATATATTGTGAATTATTCACTCAGTTCAAGTAATGAGTGCGGTCAGAATAGAACAAATTAACACACTGATTCTTTTCTTTAAAAAGAAAAAAAAAGAAGCAAGAATGTGAATTGCTGAACTGCTTTGCTAATCCAACAGAGCAGTAGCTTGTCCATTAGATTCGGCTTCTTCTTCACCTCCCAAGCCCCCAGTACCAGGCCAACAGTTCTTAGGCTGCTGACAGTCCAGTCTCATCTAAGCCTTGAAGGTGCTTAAAATCAGTTTGTTCTTTTGTTTTAGTAAACCCAGTTCTTTGGGACTGGCATTTCACTACACAGAGATGTGTTGGCAAGTGCATAAGCATCAACACTCCAGTGCAAGCCGATAAAAGTCATGACGCTGCTAAATCTGCCCTAGCTACTTAGAGCAGCATGATCCATTAGGCATACTCAAGTCATGCACCAACTCCACACAAAAACCTAACAGAATAGACTGACATTTATAATCTAGGAAATTTATGCTCCTGGGTCTTTTTGGCCCATGGTATTTTTGAATCCACAGACTGCATTTTTTAAGAAGGTATCCTTACTGCAAGTCTGAAGCAGTATGTATGAAGATGAAGACCAGCTTCTATCCTTGAAATTAGTGAAGGCATGAAACTGAACATAAGAGAATGTTACTGTCAGAAATAGATTGAATCTGGTGGAGATGGTCCAAAAATGTTGAAATGTCGTCTTTTATAATACTGTAGGTATGGGCTCATAGTGTGTATTATCTAAAATGGCTGTAGGTTCCTGAAATTTGGTAGTCAACATCATCTGAAAATTTTGCTAATACATATTCACTGTGTACTTGTAAACATCTTGACCTCAGATGCTGCTACCCTTCCACATCTTTGTTTTCACTCTGAAAAGCCTTACACATTTTTCATACTTTATTATCTGTCTTCTGACTGAATATTCTGTTATCTACCATAGCCAGGTACCATTATTGTATTAGAAGATTCATAATAGAAGATTCATAAGCAGTCTACTTCATGCAAGCCCGCAGTAAAAGCTTTCCCAGAGAAGCTCAGAAAGAAAAACAGGCATGAGAAGAAACAAGACAGCCTAGCTCAGTGACTTGTGGGCTGGGCAGGAACAACCACAGGAGAAGCCCAAGACTGTGACTCGCTACCTGGTGTCTGGGTCAGTTCAGTGTCTGTGTTCATTTCTTTCTTTTTCATTTCCCTTCATTATAAAGCTTACACAAAGATATGTATTTGGAAACTTGAAAAAACATAAACTTTTAGTTTATCTTCAACTGCATAGTGACTGTCCTGTTGACTTACAAATGGAGAACCATGAACTGGTTTGGTTTATTTTGTTTGTTTGCTTTTCCATTAGTTTTGCTAAAGGGAGTTGCATGGTGTATATGATTTATTAAGTATTGTATCACAAGCTGGACAAAGTACTTGCAACACTAAATAAGTGAAAAGGGAGGTTATTTAAAGATTTTTTGCCAATTTGGCCTTGAACACCTCCAGGGATGGGGTATCCGCAACTTCTCTGAGCAGCCTGTTTCAGCACCTCACCACTCTCATAGCAAAGAACTTCTCCCTGACAACCAACCTAAATTTTCCCTCCCTCAAATTAAAACCATTTCCCCTTGTCCTGCAGTTATCTACCCTTTCAAAGAGTTGACTCCCCTCCTGTTTGTAGGTTCCCTTTAGGTACTGAAAGGCTGCAATGAGGTCACCCCGCAGCCTTCTTTTCTCCAGGCTGAACAAGCCCAGCTCCCTCAGCCTGTCTTCATAGGCCTGAGAAGTGAAATGCTGGATTTAGGATATAATTAATTTCAGCATATTTCAGAACAAAAATCTATTCACAGTTAATATATGTCTATCCTTTCTGCTCTATACGGTACATCAAAATACTATTTATTGACATTTGAAATATAACAAACTCCAGCAAACCAGACATTTGGAGCTTATACAAGCAGGCTACTGTTTGACCTACTTTCATTACAAGTCTGAGACTGCCCATTACCCACTCAGTGATGAGTAAGATGAAAAATTTAATCCAATCTACCTTGCAGGACTTGAAAAACTATCCAGACAACTCTCAGCCAAGGAAAGTATTTCAAATTAATATACCAGACTATGAACTCTAGCTGAGGGAGGAGCTGGCACATTCACTTCTGCACAGCTCCACGTGTCAAGTCTCACTCAATCAAACCTGTGGGGCAGGTATCTGAGTGAGAATGCACCTGAACTCACAGAAGCTAAAGTCACCAAAGCATTCCCACCAGAGCCCGGAGATTTTCTGTCACCTTTCAAAAACAAAAGAACAGCAGCAGTGGAGGCTGTCATGCCCAGGTTAACAAGCTCTGCTTCCTCAGCAATACCTGTTGACTTGGGCTTAATGTTTCACTCAACACCACTGCTGGTTTCAGGACCATTCTGTCTCTGTTAGCTTGCTCTTTTTGTACTTCACTTCATTTCATCCTGTGCTAGACATGTATAGATGTATAGCTATGAAATGGATTAATGAAGTAAAAAAAGGTGAAGCTCTTCCTATCATCACCATAAAGAAAAAGAAATATATAAAAAAAAAAATCAGTATCTCCTTAACTATCATCATTTGATGGAAATGTGTTTAAAGCTAAATGCTTGTTTAAATCATTGGACAAATCAAGGTCTAACACTGATGACAACAGATGGCTTATCCTAGATTTACACTAGTATAATTGAGGGCAGAATTTGTTCTGGGATGTCAAATAAGTATAACAATGAATTAAACAGTGCAACCAATGTAAAAGAAAAATGCTCATTAGTGTGAATAGAAAACCATCACAGTAGAAAAATACCAGCACTTACTGCAATACATCAGCTATTCCCATTAACATAGTAACTAACCATTTCTGGATAGTATTGTGCATGGCTAAACAAAATAGTGCAAAATGATAGCTCTCATCCACATGACTAAATTACAGTTCTTCCCCGTCTTTATTATCTGTTTTTTGCTGATGTTCTATTAAATAATTTCCATACATAGTAAAAAAAATGAAGGAAGATAAAGTGATTTATGTACAATAATGCATACATATGAGTTCTGTTGATCCTTTATAAAAATAAATAAAATAAAGATGAGCAAAACAAAATAAAGCAAAAACTTTGGTTTAAGAGAGATTCTCTAAAAGAAGAAATCTCTAACATTGCTGATTTCTGAGTGGAGTGATTCCAGACCGACTTTGAAAATCCCAGTCAAAGCACATAGTTTTGCAGTAGACTCATCTGGATAGTTTCTTAGCCAAAACAATTTCAACAAAAAGCTGGTTCCAGACATACCGTATTAAATAACCTCTGAATTGGCAAAGAGTTATGCATACATTCCATCTGAGAGTCTGCTACGGGTCCGGTCAGTTGAGGTAATGTAAGTTCAGTTTCACAGCTAGAAATGTAGCAGAGTTTTAAACAAAATTGTAAAACAGTTCCTTTGTAGATTGTGCTGAAGTAAATAAGAAAATCTGGCTAGATAAGGAAAAATAAGACTAATGTGCTACTTCAGACTTCTTAAACTTTAAAAAAAAAAAGCAGTGGAAAAGTTGGATGAATGCTTACAGTGAAAGCAGAAATAAATATGAGTGTTTAATATTACTGGCAGGCAGGAGAATATGGTCATCCTACAGGATCCTGTTTTTTCCTCAATTATGTCATAGTCCACATGAATGTAATTTCACTTGCGCTGTGGGAGTTACTCCCGGTCAAGATTTAAAATCAGTCTGCAAGCAATCAGATAAATTGTTTTTATTTTTATTTTCCTCTGGCCTTTCCTCTCCCCTCACAACCATGGCACCTTTCTATGTTCCTCTTGTTTAAGAGCCATTTGTGCGGCCAGGTAGGAGGTGAATGGAGCTGCCCAGAGAGCTTTACTCACAGTGCAGTTTGGAGGTGGGTGCAAAGAAAAAGCAGGAGTGAAAGCAGTGATCTTACCCAGCACCCTTTTCCCCTTCCATCAGCATATTTTTCTCCATATTACAGTTTGCAAACCCTCCACAATTCTGCCTTTCCCAACTTCACATTTTTACTTTTTAAAATCACAGTCTGTCTTGAGTTCTCCTGCATGCAGTTATTGGGATTCATGGCACTGTTACACAGAACTTGTGAAACAAAGCAGGATACTTCCAGTGTTCACAGTGTGAAAGCTTACACTAATATCTCCCACAAAATATTCCTTTTCCCAACATGATTCGGGGACAACATAGTCTTTACTCAACAGTCTTCTATATAGCAGTTCCCTTCTATACTTGAAGAGATGGAAAGGCTGAGTGCAAATATAATGATATTTTTCAGTAGTTCTCACTGACTTTGAATGCTTCAACTCTATAATAAATAGTGGAAAATTATCTAGACAGCAGTATTGTGACAGTATTCAAACTTACATATAAATTCAATTATACTGATGACATCTATATATATACATATAAATATGTATAATGGGTGATCTTTTTGAGAATTAACAGTGTGTCCTTTGTAGTTTACCAATTATCCAGAAAATTTCAGTTGAACCAGTGAATTTCCATATGCTTCTCTTTAATATATATATGTTATATATATGTGAGAATGTGTAATTTCAGGCATCTTAACACAAAGAGCAAGAGGTAACCTGGTTCTGCTGATGCTTTCGAGTAGTTCTGAAGAGAGACAATCAAAGGGAAACATTGCTTGCTTGTCATAAGATTTTTCCATAGCACTTGAAGTATGCACAAAAAGTAAAGGAAGAGAAAGAAAAAGAGCTCTGGTGCATAGAGTGACAGAGGTCTTACATTCCAAATGAATCTCAACGGCAGTGAGTACAGCACACCAGTTTGGGTTCAAGCGGTTTGAGTGAATTCAAGCTAGTGAATCTTACATGGCATAGCTATCACGTCCACTGATGTGAAAACATACCCCTGTGCCTCTAAAAGCAGAATATCTTCAGTGCACATCTTTCCTACCATTTCCCCTGCATCCAAGGTCAACGAGTCACTGCTCCAGTACTGAACTATTAAAATCTGTTTTTCTTATGCAAAAAATGTGACAGAGTCTAATCCTGATAATTTTTGGAGGACTATTAAAAATATACAACAGAAAAAGCCAGAGCTGTAAATAATGATCAATTGATGACCGCTGGTTCTTCGCAAAGCTGATGCTTAGTTTAAGGTCAAAATCTGAGTATCAAATGTCTACAGCAATAAATACTATTAATCAAAACTATGCTCTCACAAATGTTTGTGGTTTCAGTCTGGAGGCAGTTATTTTACTGCACTTTGCAGTTTTAGTGTCGTTTGGGTGCTTAGTAGCATGTAAATCTTTCATAGGAATAATGTAACATGCCTTGCTTTATGCATCTCATTTTGAGTCTGCTTTTACTGGTATGAAGAATAGCTTCATTATGTTATAAGTATCATACTAATCCCTTAAAAAACATAATCTCTGATTAATAGTAGATATTAGAAACATTTGGGATACTTCATTGTTTACAAGGCCCTTCAGTTCACCATAAAAATGGGATAGAGATATAGAATTTTAAGTGAAGTTCACATAAGGGAGGAAGGACTCAAAATGGCTCAAATTCATATAAATCACAGTCACCAAGTCCATTCCAGATTTTACTGTATGTTCATTAGATTATGAACAGTCAAAGACTGTCCCTCAACAAATGAACTTCCCAGCTAGGACATTAGATTCAACTCTGGCAGGGTCTGTAGATATTAATGCAACACAAGTGATGTAAGTAAGAATGATTTGCTTTACAGCTCAGGAATTTCTCTTTGTAAAGTAAATTACTGGTTAAATATACAAGCAATAATGGAAACAAGGCAGAGTCTAAGACTTCCTTCATGAGCAACCTCCTTTTGTGCTGATTGACAGAGATGTACTTTTCTCATTTGTTCTCATTTGTGGCAATACAAATCTTTCACTCTTCTCCGAGAAAAGACCAACCACTGTGGAGAGTAGCTTCATGGTTGGTGGCCATAATAGTGTCTACAACATTAGAAGTGATTCCTTGCCAGTAAGAGACTCACATTCCTCAACATGGAGATTTTCTAGGCTGACAGTCAAATTTTTTGTCTCTCACAAAAAATGGTGATATGAGACACTATTCTTCTTGAATAATAATAACTTCTAGGTTTTGCTAGCCCAATGTCTCAGACATTCTCTGGACTAGCTTGATGGATCATGTAGGGAAATTAGGAAAACTTTAGACATTTCCCTACTCTCTAAGACTCCAGCCCCAGAATATTGCCTGAATTCCAGCCTTGACACGAAGTTGGTAACCTTCAGTTTCTTTGTTTTTCTTGCTGTCAATATATTTTTGTAAAACTAGTTCTCAGAATCAATTGAGCTGGAGTAACTTAAATGATCCACACAGTAGGACAAATTAATGCTCAAAGGCATTTGAGTAGTGGAGATATTTTATACATTCTTGAAGAGTATGACTTTAGTATTTCTTAGTCCATATATGGCATTAGCAATGAGTGTCAAGCATACACTTTTCTGAATACACTCACACTGTCCTTGAAATTTGTTACATTTAAGATGGCTTTCTTCAACTATCCTTTTACTGAGCTAGATGTCAAAGCTTCTGCCACTTCATCAAACCAGATAATCTATTTCTAAAGTAACAGTTCATTTAGCATTAAAATTGGCACTTAAGGGTTGATATAAAATGTAAATTAAATGTAGGATATGAGTAAATGAGGCCATTCTTATAATTCAATTTTTGTATTGGTCCCAAGGCTGATATTTTTATCCGAATCATAAACGCTCTTTCTCCTTTTAAAAATACAGTTTTCAATTTCATTTGTGGCATTGCTTTCAAAGCAGAGAAACATCACCTTCACTACAAATTCACATGAGAGTAATATGACTATCAATCACAATGGCTTAGAAAGAGCTAGTAAGATTTCAAAGCTAGGGATAAAGATAAAAGAAATTAAATTAAGTAATGCTAGAATGAGGCAATCAAGATTAAATGTGTTCTCAGCTGCTGAGTTAACCAGTTCTGAGTTTTTATCTAACATAAGGTTAAAGAAATGAACCCTTAACCGCAATTTATTTCAGTTTAATGTTTTTTAAGCTCAAGTTCAGAGCAGCTGATTTTCCACTGTTATTAAAAAAAAAAAAAAAAAAAAAAAAAAAAAAGACTGACATCATTTCTCCTTAGTAGCTCTCAAGAAGTTAATCTAACAGTCATGGTGATCATTTTCAAACATGCAGTATGATTTTGCTAGAACCCAGTGAGTTTTGAAAATCTCACATAATTGGCAAATTCATGATTTGGTTACTAAAAAAATTGCCCCAAATTCTTGAGTCTGAATAGAATTTTCTTATTTTTTGCATTGAAATGAATCAGCCTTAACTGAATTAAATTGAAAATTATGAAAATTATTATTAAAGTGTGAAGGGTTTTTTTTCTTTTCTAAGGTTTTCTATATAGTTATTTACCAAGAAAAGTAGTCCAATTTTACTAAAGACCATGAAATTTCAGTAGAGGAGATAAACCACAGTAAGATGCTGCATGGATATTTCATTCAAAATTACTATGCCTTAAAATGAATTCAGGAAAGCTCAAGAAATCTCCAGAAGTTGGGCAGAATGCTTTGATGTGTATTTTTTTGCCAGTTCTGCTATTCCCAACCACCACTACATCTTTCCCTCCTCACCAACAATCTCCATAATTTATGAGAGCTGGAAGTTCTTCAGGTGTTTCCTCACCTAAGGCAACACCTGCTAGTTCCATACTGACAGTCTCCAAAGCACAAGTGTACGTGCTTTCCCATCTCAGTGTCCCCAGCTGCACATCATGTGAAGAATTGACATGATTAAAGAAATAGCTCTTTTGAAAGGAAAACATCCTTGTTTGAAAACTATGAGGAGAGATTGCAGATGGGTTGGTGCAATTTCACAGTTCATTTAAACAAATAACAGAGTCAACTGCGCTGGCAAGCACCCAAAATGATTACCCTTACCACCTCCCAACTGTGTCAGACTAGGTAGGGCTTGTGTGGTCATCTGGATCAGGAGTTGATCTGGTTAAAACCTAATTCTGCAAATGAGTAAGTGAAAAAATTTATGTTTAACTCAGTTCACTTATCTAATCAGGTTCTCTGCAAAGCCCTGAAAACTGTTGTACTAGCAAAATGAGGGAGTGATGGAAGAATTGGAATGAGTAACCTGAGGTAAGTAGTAGGGGTTGCTTGTGCTACCCCCTGTGTTACTGCTAAAATAAGTATGGGTCAAATGCCACAGTAGATTTTTTTTTTTAATGTTTTCCAAAAGGAGCATCTTACACTGTGGAAAATATCAGGGAATTCAAACAAATAGGAAGACTTGCCTTATTCCCAAGAGTTCACACATTTATTTCAGAGAATCAAGGATATTGTTTCCTTAGTGTTCTTGTTTTACCTTCAAACTTGTTAGCCTCAAGTTTCAAATTTATAAATTACAGACTTTTTCTCTGAGAAGAAAAAAAGCATTTAATTGATGCCTTAGTTTGCTAAGCGCGCTTAAAGAATAATAGCCCTGAGGATAGCAAGTGCCTGGCTGTTAATACACTTTTCTAGTTTTCAGCATGTACCAAGTCGAGAAGGGAAAAAATGAGCCAAGAATCACAGTTAGTATCTCCCTTTACAACATGTTCTAAGGAGGATGCTGAACTTGCCCTCACATTTCAAACATCTTGCAGTTTTCTTTCTACAACTGATTTTATTTCTTTCTGGGCTTATTTTCAATACAAATCAGTGACAGAGCCAGCTCGCTATAAAATAAAACATCATGACAAGTAGATCTCTCAGAAAAATCCTTGGTGACAAGGAAAAGTAGAAAAAGCGTATCCATACAAAAAATACTGCACTAAAGAAAGAAATTAATTTCAAGCAATTTTTATTTTTTTTTAATGACCTGTCAGCCAAACAGGCTAATAAAGACAAGTTTCAGTAACTCCAATCATAGCAGTAGGATGAATGTTTTAGAATCCTTAAATCAACAAAAATTAAGTTTGTAAGTGTGGGAATTGGAGTGTCCTCTTAACAGCCCAAGCAGCATCCCAGTAAACAGAAGAATGCCAATAGATGTGGAAAATGTTATCCAACAAGTCAAGGCAAACAGCTAGCTTTGGACCTGGAGCTTCTGGAGAGTAGAGCACCGTATTCTACATCAGGCACCCTTTGAAGTACTGTGCAAAGCTCCAACTGAACAGCAGTAGTTCAGTTCAGTCCCTGCCGAGCCCCAGCTCTGGCCCCCCAGCTGAACTCATGACTCAGCTCCTTTTTCATAGCTTGGTCATGCCACCACAAATCTTTGAGACCAGGTTGATGAAATGTTCCCTTTTAAAAAGGGTTATTTTTTTGATTATGTCAAAAAATCTAATGTTGAGTTTGACTCTGCTGGATCAGCTAGTTCAGATGAGCTTTTGTGTTAGTATTCTTCTCCAATAGCTGAGCTAGCTAGCTCTCTCTGCTTTAGGACCTAATTTTGTAAAGTTCCTTACTCAATATGCTTAAATCCCAGTGAAACTGGGCATATGGTTAAGTACTTTCCTGATCAGGTGTGTGCATATGTGCTTTCTCAGACTAATGTCTTAGATTATAACTTATTTGCAAAATATATTATGAATTATCTGGCACATTTTACATATGAGAACATGAAAAAAATATATATAAAAAAAAAAATAAAGCCAAATATTTTCTGTTGCCAGGTAGGTAGATTTTTTTTTTTTTTTTTTTTTGCTATTTTTTTCTCTGAAGTGGTCTGAATACAGTTTAAAAGTATATTTTTATTTATATTTTGGCAGCTAAAAAGCAAACAGAATGGAATAAAGTAAAAGGATTTCAAAGATTCTTAAGGTTTTTAACTGTTTGCTAATGGTAAAATGTTGTCTCTGGGAACATGTTTGTAGGGAACACTTGGCTGTTTAGTCTGAAAGCCCTAGAGAGACATAATCTGAATGAATACAATAGACTTGACGTATTCCTCTTTCTTACATTATTTAAATAATATAGACTCCATTTTCATTCTGGCAGAGGCTTAACAGAAGGCTATCAATTGTGACAAATTTCACAAAGCAATTCTTGATGTGTGTTTATGTCTTTTGAAGATTTTAGTAGTCATTGAATGACTAAGAGCAAAGGCTTTACTTGATAAATTCAGCACCTTTATTGTTTGTAGAATATTATGTGGAAAGTCCAGTTTAAAAATAGTAATCAATTATCCAGTTTTGTCAGTATCACTTTTTTGAACCATTTAACTCCATAATCATTTGTGAACATTTGAAATAGCTGTGTTCTGTAGTTATGCCTACTCAGATCACTCAAATGGGATCATTTCTATTTGTTGTTTGAATGGGCAGGTGAACACTGCTGGCAAGAACTCTTGCATATGCAAATACAAAATATATTCCTCTGTTCTGTGAGCATGAAGTTTCAAAGTTTGCTTTTTCATAACACTTATTTCAATTGCTAAAGTATATTGAAGCTGCCATGGGAAATGAATTTGAAAAAGATAAATATCACCTACCAAAAAAGCTTTAGAAAATTTATCATCAAATATTTGTTACAGTGTTTTACCTTATTTGTCTTTCCACTCTGTAGCTTGTATTTATATTATCTAGTTTCAGCCATCTGAACAAGACCTATACGCAGTATGCTCAGCCAACACAGGGAGCCTTTCCCCTTGACTCATATGATTCAGGTCACGTAAGGTCTGAGCTGCCCTCATGAACTACTTACTTCTCCCCATAGTCTGAGCCTATAGGAAGCCAAAGGAAAATTAGGTCTCATGATGAGGTGTAGATAGATGCCTAAAGTGAGTTTGCCTGGCTTTAAACCAAGGTCTGACCAGATCTACAGAGTGAGTTTCTTCTACTTCATTCCTTGTCTAGCTATTGTAGGTTTTATCCTCCGAGTTTATCTGATGCTCTGAAATAAATGTTCTTGGAGGCGAATTGAGATCCAGACTATCTTAGAAAGGTCACAGGCCTAGGGTGACTTTGTCCTGTGTTCCTTCTTCATGTGATCAGGTGATACTGCCATATATTCATAATATAACAAAAGTGTGTACACTTTTTCTGAAGTCCAGGAAGACGATTTAAATTTTTTTTTTTTTACTTTTTTCAGAAATAGAAAAGAAGAAGTAGACAGAGCTATATTTAAAGCAAGAAATGAGGGAGGAAGCAAACTTCTGAATGGCTAACAGAAGTAGGGCATCTCAAGTGCCTCATGTGCTTTTAGTATCCATTGGGAAAACCATAACACAAAGCACAAAAAGTGTAATAACTTTTGAATAGAGCAAATGCTTGTTTCATCTTATTCTTCTCTAGGGCATCCTCTTTTAGCCATGATCAGAGAGAGGATGTTGAGCTAGATAGCTGTTTTTGTCTGAATTGGTAGAATCTCCCTTATGCTCTTCTTAAGCAAAGAATGGAATGGAAAGGGAAGGGGGAAAGAATTTAAACTAAAAGAGCCTAAATTTAGGTTAGATGTTGGGATGACACTTCTTACTCAGAAGGTGGTGAGGTGCTAGAACAGGCTGCCTAGGGAATTTGAGGATGCCCTGTCTTTGGAAGCAGTCAAGGCCAGGTTGGATGGGATGCTGGTAGCCCGATCTGGTGGGGGGGCAACCCTGCCCATGACAGGGGATTTGGAACTAGATGATCTTTAATGTCTCTTCTAAAGTAAGCCATTCTATGATTAATGCACACAACTCAGAGACAGGAAGTAAACAAAATACCTAACACTAAGGAGACTTTCAATCATCTGAAAATAAAAAATTGAATCAACAAGACACAGTTCAATTCATAAATACAATATATGTTTGTGGAATCAAAGCAAAGATGTACAAAATGTGTTACAAATAGCATTGGACAGAAAATAAAGAAGAAAAAATTATCTAACTACTTAAAAAACAAAATAAAGTGAGAGGAATTACAGATCCCTATAGGCTTAAAAGGAAAATAAGGAATGCAGTCAGTGACAAATACATAGTCTATTTCATGATTTTCACAAAAAAATTAAATTGTCACATAATCCTTATCATAATTAACTTAATCAAAGACATAGTAATCTGAAATAAGAATCTTATTTATTTGGGTACATTATATGTAAAAATATGAAATAGTGCTTGGTGAAATCCTGGTAAACTCCTTAAGGAATTAATTCTCGTTTAGAATTTCTGAAAGCTCAAGGAAGGTGCTAGAGTAGTGGATATGGGAAAATTAATCACCAATCTTTAAAAAGGCGGTAACAGAAGATATAAGAATTCATAGTTAAGAAACCTAGCTCTGATATTTTTAGAAATACTGGAACAAATGATGAAACAACTAACTTCGAAGTATTCAGGAAATAGAAAGATGCTGAGAAATAACCAACAGATTTCTCAAGACCAAATCTCACTAATCTAAGATAATTTCCCCCTTGGGCAGAATAACCAGCCTAGTATATAAGGAAGAATAATGGGATAAATTTCAAGGAGGTTTTTGGTTCTAGTCTATATGATATTTGGTGAAAATTGTCCAGCATAAATTGTGTACATAACATTGACAAAATACTCATATAACATTTGTATTTACTAAATAGTAATATCAAGTAATGCTTTATTTATATCATTGTTATAGTGTATGGTTATTTGTGTTGCGGATACTTCAATAACATGCTTAAATTTAGAGATGACTCAAGGAGATGAGCTCAGAGGAGCTTAAACTAGACATACAGAAAAGCTCTTCTGTGTGAAAAGAACAAATTCGAGAGATAACAGTTTAGACTGCTGAAAAAGAAAGGATCAGGCATAATGCTTAGAAAATAATTTGATGATCTATCCAGAATTCAGCAAAGTCTTTGACATGGTCCCGCAGAACCCCCTTCTTTCCAAATTGTAGAGATGTGGACTTGATAGGTGAACTGTTCAATGGACTAGGAACTGGTTGCAAGATTGCACCCAGAGAGTGGTTGTCAATGGCTTGATGTTCAGATGGAGATCAGTGATGAGTGGTGTCTCTCAGGGGTCAGTGATGGGACAAATGGTGTTTAATATCTTCATCAGTGATATCAGCAGTGGGATTGAGTGCACCCTCAGCAAATTTGCAGATGACACCAAGCTGTACAGTACAACTTATGAGCCTTTCAGTACCTAAAGGGAGCCTACAAACAGGAGGGGAATCAACTCTTTGAAAGGGTTGATAACTGCAGGACAAGGGGAAATGTTTTGAAGTTGAGGGAGGGAAGATTTAGGTTGGGTGTCAGGGAGAAGTTCTTTATCAAGAGAGTGGTGAGGTGCTGGAAGAAGCTGCCCAGAGAGGTTGTGGATGCCCCATCCCCGGAAGTGTTCAAGGCCAGACTGGATGGGGCCCTAGGCAGCCTGGCCTAGTATTAAATGGGGAGCTTGGTGGCCCTGCATGTGGCAGAGGATTGGAGCTTCATGATCCTTGAGATCCCTTCCAACCCTGGCCATTCTGTGATTCTGTGATTCTGTAAGATGAGCCACTATGTTCCAAAGAAGATCAAAAAACGATGGGCCAGTCATGTGCTGATTTATAGCTGTGTGATGGCAAAGTAGTCTTGCATAAGGAAAATGATTTTGAATTTACACCAGATAATCAGATGCAACCCATTGTAATGAATATCTTTGGGAAACTTTGACATGTTATCTTTGAAAATATGATACTCACTTACTGCTATGTAGGAATGACTTAAATCACAAACTTGGGGCATTGTTTTCCTTAGGCTGTTTCACTTTCAGGACATAAATCTAGATTTGAAAGGACTGCCAGCTATCTCAATTTTCAGTAACAATTGGGGAGATTCAGCAATCTAGATACTCATGCACTACACTGCAGATAAACCTCTAAGTACAGAAAATGTTCATTCATGCAGCATTCATAAAACTGAAACTCACTCCTCATGAGAAAAATCAAAACACCCAAATTAAAGCAACAGCAACCTCACCCCCTTTTCCACAGGAAAAGCTGCAAACTCAGCAATTCAACACTTTGTTTCCCTTCAGCTGTATGGTCACAAATTAATGGGGTGGAGGCATGATAACTATGAAGGAATTTGGGATGTTTTCATTATTGCTGGGCAAATCACTGTTGAAAAGTAAGCATCTCCTTTATGCATAGATCAAGTGAACTTGGCAGCAGCAATGTCATTGATGCTAACAGTGTGTGACAGGAAACAAAGCCATGTGACTGCTGTGTTTTGTAAGTCTAACTCTTGTGTAAGATTCCGGTACATTCTCTTCTAGCTATTCTTTCAGAAATTTGAACTTTTAATTAAAAGGCAACATTGAAGCATGTCCAGTGCCGACAGACTTAATGCTGTTTCTTCTTTATATTAACATGCAAACCAGCTTCAGTCAGCATGCAAGGAGATACTGTATAATTAGCCTCATTGTCCATTATGAACAAATACGTGTTTCGGTGAGGGAGAGAATGTACTAGTGTTTTCTAATCAAACAGTCAGGAGTTGGAATTTTCAGCCTTTAGTGATCATGTCACTTTCTCATAAATATCCTACTGACCACTTTTTTGACCACTTTATTCTGTGAGTTCAGATGAAATATACATGTCAAAATAAGGTTGTTTGTAAGGATATCTGAGTAATTAAAAGTGATTCAACTAAAAAAAAAAAAAAATCATCATCTGAAATGCAACATAATAAATATTTATAGCAAATATTGAAATGTGAAGAAATAGCCAGATGCTGGCTCAGGAAAGATGAGCTATAACATGTATTTTATAATATGCATGGTTATTAAACACACTAGAATTCATTTCAGTGATGAGCAAAGAGCTTGGTAATGCATGTTTATCAGGGATCTTCAATGATATGTAATACGACTTTTAGTAGGAAAAACCTAGGGACTTGTATGACATGACATGATATACTTAATGCACCAGCTGGTGAATTGAGTGTTAGGATTGAATTCTGAAATGAATTTGGGGTGATAAATTAGAAATGTATTAAATGTCATGAAGCAGTGAGTAGAAAAACTAGAAGGTATGTTTGTTTAGGAAGCTTAATTTTTCCTTTGCTTGAATTCTGGACTTGTATTATGCATGAATAGTGAAACTCCTAATTTTCAAAAAATTTTGTACTGTCATTTTAGTTTGTGAATTAAATATCTTGCAATTGGAGCATAAAACTAGGATTATAGAATTATATTCTAATTTTCAGACTGACTATACATATATTGTTAATTTCCATGGAATTTGTAATGAATGTATTACAGAAATAAAATCAGTTTCTACACAGATTATTAAATAATTGTATGGAATCTATATTTACAGTATATTTGAAAAAGCAACAATATTTGAAAATGTATCCAAAGTATTTTTGAATAAATCCTCAAGAAATAATCACTTAAATCTTATGTCTTCACCTCCAAAGACCACCAATCCTTGGTAAAATTTGGCCTGGACATATTCACAAATTAACGTATAGAGGAAGTAGTAATTCAAAGCTATCATTACAACCTTTGGAGGCTTCAGGATTATTTACTACTTCTTGCGATGATAGCCTGGATTCTGACAGCTTTATAGATGGCTTAATAAAAAGAGCAGGTCAACATGCAGAAACAATCTAAAAGGGACTATCTGACGAGGAGATCATGGTCAGGTACATAGTAATCTGCTGTTTGTTTGCATCACTAAATCATTATCCAAATACATTATGTTAGATGTTCCTACATGGACACAAATGCTGTACTCATAAGAACCCACACCACGATCCAGACTTGCCCATATAGCTGTGTTTCTTGCAGAAAGTAAACCCGTTACTTGGTTTTGTTCAACCCTTCTGGTCCAGGATGATTAACCCACTTTATATTTTCCTTTCTGCATTTCACTATTTAACACTATTCTTTACTTCAACTGCCTCAACACTTTTGAAAATTCAGGTGAGGGCAAGGACTATATCAGGAGTGAAATCCTACTACACAAATGGGAAATGTAAAGGTTTTTCAGGTAAGTGGCTGTCTTTCCAATGATTTCAGCTGGCTTTATTGACTAATGACATAAAATGGAAGACTGCTTCAAAAGTATCTACAGCTGCATTTAGTCATTATATTAATGCAGAAGGAGATAGAAAGAGCATCTGTAAACAGTTACTCTGTTACCATGCCAATGTTTTGGTAGCTTCTGAGATTATGCATAAACTATGCAGTCTGCATAATAATGTAATTTGTTCATCAGTATACAGAAGCCTGACAGTATTTTTAACAAGAAAACTTTAAATATTTTAAATTTCTATTTCTAGAAACAGAAATCCATTAGATTGTTTTTACAAAGTTTGAAGGCCTGATACTTTCATGAATCTAACGCAGTATAGATGGAAATCAAGGAGAAAAATGTTCCATAATCGACCATGAATTTAGATCTACATTAATGAGTAGTACTGATCTCCTCATTTTTATTAAAAAAAAAAGAAAAAAAAAAAAACAGAAAAAAAAACAACTCAGTTCTCTTCTTTGTGCTGAAAATCAGTTTTTCACCAGTCCGTTTAGTTCCTCTCTCAAAATATGGTGTGTGTTTAAGAGGTACATGCAATTTTTTCTCCCAAAACAAGGTAAGCAAACTGTGATTCTGTGCTGCACCTAAAGCTTTCAGCAGGTGAACATATTTCAAGTTCTTTATAATTTTTCCTCTAGAACTGACATCATGGCTCCTTTTATTCTGCAAAAAATTTAAGAACCTTCACTGTTATTAAGAACACAGCCAACATTCCATACTTGATCTTCAACTAATGTAAAGCAGTAGATGGATAAATTCATTTGAGAAAGCTTTGACTATCTACTGACTGACTCTGGCTGTGAAAGATTGTCACAAAGCAGGTTTTAATTCTGTTATCTCTGAAAAGCTGAGCAGCTTGGTAACTACTGCTAAACACACTTTCCAATGTCTAATGCATGAAGCAAACCATGTCTTACCCTCTGGGATCTTGATCAGCAGGGTGGAACAGCTGGTGTTTATTACTGATGGGTTAGCCCCAGAGAATTTAGGGGTCCACTGAGTCTTTTGGTTTGAAGCGTGTGTTCTCTCGTTGCCTAATAAAAAATAGTATGTTTTCTGATAATCACACATTCAAGTTACCAGTAAGTCAATGTTAGACTGATAATGTTTAACTGAAATGCATTTTTATATCAGCCTTTGAGAATCATTTCAAAATCAATTAAAATAAAAGTAAAAAGTGGTAATATTTTTACCATATGAGCTTTAGAAGTCTTACTTTTCTGAACACAGTTGCAGAAGCCTTATATTGATATGTATAAGTAGTGACTGCCCAATTGCCCAAAGGGCATTTTACATTAAACTTCACAAAGATTCAGGTGTCTCGGAAAACGAAGTATTCTAAAGGAGACATTTTTCTTCTCAGAAAACCAACAGTACATTATTTCAGCATAATTGTGATTTATTCTCAGAAGTACAACCCACGGTCAGGAGTTTTTCCATTGAAGAACAAATTCAGCAAACACATGAGCAGTGAGTTCTCCTATTTAGGTCCAAGGGCTTTACACACTGAGCATCCCCAGATGTTTATGCCCAGCCCAGGATCAGTCTCACAGTGTCATGGTGACTCTATAATCCTGAAGCATGTGAAAAGAAGAAAATTCGATAGAAATCTTCCTGTTGTGTTTGTAAAGATTTGTTTTTCATTTACTGTTGAAGTTGCCACATTAATTTGCCTGTGGAACTAAATGTATCTTAACTGCTGTTAAAATGTAGTAAAGTAAAATGTTACTTTCCTAGCATCACTGAGTGGTGAGAAAGAACTGTTATGCTTATGCTGTGATGGGAAAATTGAGGCAAATACGTGTCTACACTGCAGAACACCAAGCAGGCACAAATGAACACTTCTACCAGCAGAAGCCATCTCATACAAGTCTTATTCTCCTCCTACAATATCCACACTTGTGCTATGCAGGCACACAGATAGCACTCTCAAGAAGTTAATTCCTGTTAAAATTAACTGCTTTACTGGCAAGTTAGTGTTAAGTTGATGACTTTCCTGCTTTGGTTCAGTATGCTGTTGCACAAACTCTTATGTAAGCAAAAGGGAAAGATGACTCGGGGGCAGTAGGGGGAAGGAACAGATCTGGCAGAACACAGGCCACTTTGGTCACCAGAAGAGCCTGCTGTCAGCTCATGGTGTTTACAAAACTAAAGCATAAGCTTACCCTTAAAAGCAGTTCTGTATCTGACTTTCCCTGAAATCAGTGCTCTGAATCTATCTGATACATCAAATGTTTCTAATAGTATATATGATAACGTAAATATGCTTCCTAGAATATGTATGAAAAGCCATTTCAATCCCAAAGGACCAGGAAGCCTTTTAGAAGTAGGAAAAATCTCATAGATTCAACAAACATAACAATGCTAATAAATAAATAAAATATTCTATTCAGTAAACTGTTCCTTTGTCTGTGCAGCTTGTCTTGAGAATGGTTCTGTCAAAAGAACCTCTTCCACAATCTGTTTCTGCACTGGTGGAAGGAGGGACTGTATTGTACGGTGATTCCTTTTAATCACAGACATGCCTCAAGGGCACAAGATGCTGGCAGTGTGGCCAGTCCAAAAGAGATCATGGATTAATGCCTGTGAAAAACATTCCTAGCTACTCTTTTGTGCATTATTTAAACAGAAAATGATAGAACTGCCTTAAGCTACCCACTGTTACACTTTCCTATCCATAGTGTGATTCTCCCAAAGAGTTGGACAGAAATCAGTTCCATCTCTGTGTCTACATTCTCTTTTTCATGTAACTTCATCTATTCAGGCTTTCTCTGTAGTACAGCACACACTGCTGACGCTGAGGGTCCTGCATGGCAGTAGCAGAATGACAGAACATTTTAGTGAGAAATGCAGAAAAGCTATCTTCTCCAACTACTCCACGTCAAGCCAGTGACGAGGCATGCACTCTAAATGCATTTGTTCCTGAATCGTTGCAGATAGGTCCTTCAGTTCACTAGCTTTATGGTAACATTTTCCATTTTTCTATGAAAAGAAATAATAAAAAAAAAAAGATGGAAAATGAAGAACATCTTGAATTCAGGACATATGTGTCACAGGTAAATGAGAAAAAAATTGCATTCACTCAGAGACAATGTCTGTCTTGTGCCTGAACACCAGAAGCTGACATGTCTGAACCATTTTTGACATATTGTTCAAAAAACTACCAAAGACTGCTATTATCCTCACAGATTCTTCATATTAGGTGCAGTAAAGTAATTAGCAACTAAAGTTCTTGTTCTCGCATCATCCACATTATATACTACTCCTTATTTCCACTTACTTTTGGGAAGTTATTTGCACTTCAAAATGCAGATGAATTATACTGCTCAATAGCTATTTGTTTAACTTAAATACATTGTGGCAGATCTTTTCTAAGCACTTTTCAGTCATGTCCTCCTCCATCCAACATTCCCAGCATCAAATGATTTATGTATTCTCAGCTAGGACTATGGTTCACTTTGTATTCAGATACAAACGAAAAGTGAATAGAACCAATTTTGTCCTATCACAAAAAAAAACACATCCATGACAGAAGGTCTGGTTTGAGTTTTACAAATTACAGAGTGACATCTTGTATCCACTGAAGTCAACAAAATTTTTTTCCACTGATTTTGGATGAGACAAGATTAAATGCAAAGAGTATGATGATACTCTTTCCATGAATAACACTACTGTCTGAAACTAAAACCTCACTAGAAGTGTATGCTCAACAAAAGGGCTAAAATATGTCATTGAGTTTGTATCACACAAAAGCTATGAACATCACTTTAATCAGTTTTGGCTCTGTACAAAAACAAAAAAAAAAACCAAAAAAAAAAACACCAAGTCATGAGGAATAAATTTGTGCTCGCAATTACTCAAATTGGTTCAAAGATACTTTACTTTGCTCTGTTGGCAATTATACTTGTCAGGTCATTTATTCTATTGGTTGATGCTACACTTTTGTAGATGCCTCTTGTTTTATTATGTCTTATTTAAAGGAGCTGAGAATCAATTCTGTTTTGTCTGCAAATGAAAAAGAAGCAGCAAATAGCTTAAATGCCATTGCTTTACTCACACCTCTGGAATGATTACACAGGACACAAAAAAACACAGGAGAATAAAAAATACAAACTCAGAAGAGCAGATATCTTCATTTATTTTCTTCTTATTCCGTCTTATTACAGATATACACCACATTGTCAATTGCAGCTTTTAAAATGAAAGATATATGCTGATACCAAATATAGATTATTGGGATTGTTTTAGGTACTGATTCTAAAAATAAATAAATAAATAAATAAATAAAATAAAATTGTGAAGACAGCATTCCATGTATAATAATCATTCCATGGAAACATATGTTAATGCCAGTTACTTCACTGTGTATCCTGTCACCTTTGGCACCTGGGCCTTCTCCTTGCACAAGACAGCCTACCGTTTATACAAAAAAAGGCAGCCAGGTAGAAGTGAGGCTCAGCAGGTCTGTGGCAGTGGTATTGTATGGTAGATTCAGCAATGAGGACAGAAGTCAGGAGAATGTGCATATGGCAAAGGGCTGGCAGCAACCACTGACTGTACAGCTTGAGCCCTCCCATCTATATTGGGAATAGAGGGATAACAAATAATAGGGAAGAAATTTCAGGGTATTTTTATTTTGATTACATGCTCAGTTTGACTCATTTGGATGTACAGTTCTTTTTGGTAGGGTTTGAAATACACGTTAACCTGATTGCTTTTGGTGACAGAGTACACTGTTAGCACAAATGTGTACAAAACCCCTGCAGGGGGTCAGGATAGGCTACATGGGCCATCTTTCAACCTAGCAAGAGCAGTGAACTGCACCATTAGTAAAAGAAGTTTTTTGAATCTGCTTTTCAAGAACTCTTGTTTCAGAATCTCCAGCTTCTTGCCAGTGCAATCTATCTCTGTGCTTCAGGATCCTTAGTTTGAAATGAAAGTTACTGTTTCTTGTCCTGTAAAGGCCACCACAGGAAACAGACAGGTCTCCTTTGATGGAAAACTGTTTTCAGTAGAATGTAGTATGTATTCATAAAAGTGTGTCATTACATACACATCTGTAGAGTACACAATTGTCTTAGATCTGCTTTGCAATGCTTCTCTTTTCATACTTCAATACAGGAGTCTCTACAAGAACGATCTTCCTGTGCTTTATAAGGTCCAGAAAAGATGAAATAGTTCTCACACAAGTTTTGTCTTTTTGTAATTTCAATTCATAGTGTAAGCTTATCTAGGTTCTGTGTGTGAACAAACTCCTTTGGGTAGATTGATTCTTCTTCCATCAGCTATGGAGTGGATGTGATCAACTAGTTTTAGAAGGTTAAAGTTAAGTAAAATGAAACCCTGAGTCAGGGAAGCCGAGCAAAGAAGGTACAGATTTGTATTCTTACGTAAAAACGTAAACATATTCTATGTACAATTTCAAATAAATAAATAAATAAATAAATAAAAGGAACCTTTAATCCTGCAGCACACACACCTGTACATATATCCTTCTCCCTATCTCTTCTCTGATAGGTTTCTGAGCCCTAAATTACTTTGCCACAAGAGCTTTTCTCAACATGTCAGTGACAAGCACAGTGGCCTCCGTCTCCTCTATGAAAGAACCATCTCTCAGTACACATGTGGAGCCGGTTTGTTGCCATTTGTTGTGATTTTTCTGATGTGATATGACTACTTGAGGATATAAGGAACACACCCAAAAGCCATAAAGTCATCTGGTTATATTTCTAGACACAGTAAATCAGTATTTTGTCTTTAGTCAGCAGAACTGTACTATTTAATGCAAGCTGAGGGCCTGATTAACAGGACTCCTGAGGATGAAGGAGCACACATTACCACTCTGTTGTTACTACGGTTCAGTGTCAGCTAAGTATCTGTAAAAAGAGAGACCATTTCAATAAAAAATACTTTCCTGTATTATATTATTTTTTAAATGTGTATGTGTGAATTAAGAGTGCATGTTTTCATTTCCTGTTTTAGTTCTGGAGTGAGAATGAATAGAAAGGAACAGAGTGCAAAGAGAAGAACAAGATAAAAACTGAAAGCAGAAATCTGGCCCCACTAAACAACGTGTTCAAATAGCTCTCACCAACCTCAGATGAGAGTGGGTTTAAACAAAAAAAGAAAAAAAAGAACTCTTTTTTATGTTTTACTATTGCAACACTTGAACGCATCTCTAAAAAAAAAAGATAGGAAAAAGATTTAAAAGATGTTTTAAAAGAATATATAAAACCAGTGGAGGAAAGACAGGTAACCTTTGATAAAAGGAACTTGTGAGAAGACACATGGGATTGTATGAAAAAGTTGAACACAGGTGCTACAGTGGTACAAAGGTGGAGTAGGAAGCTCAGTGATCAGATGGGAGAGAACACCAGTAAGAATTAGCTTACTCCTTCTGATGCTGAGGTGAAGAGGACAAAATCAAGAGGAAGATGACCATTTAAGAAGACAGTTTTTAGGTAACTAATAGGCTACATATTCTTCAATCAAATATGTTTGACTGAAGGGAATTTTACTAGAGGCTACCCATTTTGGATTCTGTTTTCCACATAAGGTATTTTTGGTCAGAAATTGACCCGTTTTTGAAAGCAACCCTCAGAACACAGGGGTCTGACTTTGAGGAAGTGTTTGTTGTCTCGTGGAGAACAGGGGAAGTTGAGTGAGAAGCCACTCAACTCCCTCTCCCCAGGCTATTCTTGGCTCATTCACAGCACTGAATTCATTCACAAATTGGGAACTTATTCCGCTGTTACTTTCTAGCACATTTAGTGAAGTGATGAATCCCTAATTAGTATTGTGGTGTTGCTATGTTTTGATAAATGTGCTTATAAATGCATTGCTTCAGAAGAAAATCACTTATTTTATCAGAAATCCTCCTGTTGTCAATGACAGAAATATAGCATGAAACGGAAGATTTTGAAGAAAACACTTTGTTAAGATGTAATTTTCTTCATACACTGGCTTTAACAACCCAGCCCTATTTGCAGAGCTATGGCATTAGCCCTTACACACCAATAATGCTTAGACTTTTAGTAAACCTAGTAAATATTTTGCAATGTGGCTGACACATTAACATGTGTATTAGTGAGCAGTTGTCTATAAGGAATTTGTCAGACTGTCAACAAAGACTAAGACAGGCAGTCCAGTCCCTGCTCGGTGTAAAGACACCTGCAGAACACGGCAATCACTCAGAAGGGAATTAAAGTAATAGATTAATTGACCGTAAGAATCATTTTCCTTGTTCATGAATCTGGATTTCCTTTGGCTGCCAGAATTGTAGATGAAAGACAAAAACATTCTTGACCTTTTCCGTCAAAGAAAATGCTTCTCTCTTTGTCTAATGCACAGAAATGTGGACTATTTGAGTGATTTTAAAGGTCTGAGAATTGCAAAGAAAAGGTGTCAATAAAATAGTATTCAGCTTCTCATTTATTCTGTTGTGTCTTGACCCATTAAAAGATGTTAGTGAACATTTCAAAAGTTGTCAGCTTGTATCTTTGTAGTCTACCACACTTCCTGACTTTAAAGTCTGTGATGCAGCTCTAACAGTTAGTCTGTGAATGCAGTATTAACACATGAAATAAGGCTACATGGATTTTAAAAAACAGTACTGTCTGGAGAAAGGTGATACGTGCTGAAATTTTTCCCCCGTCTCCAGCTCTCTGTGCAGTCCTTGGCAAGACAGCTAGTCTGGCTTCCATTTTCCCATCTGAAAAATATCCCTTCACAAGGAAGTCAGCAGGTTTCATCAATTAGTCTCTAATTAGGAAAACACTTATACAAGTGTTTCAGTTAAGTTCTTTTCAGAAGAGCCATTTAAGCATGTGCTCAAATGACTTCCTGAATTAAAGCTTAATACTTCCAAAATTCTTCATATCTCAAGACAGAAAGAAGATGGTATACAAATGTTATGTAGGTATGTTATGGTTTATTTATCTGTTGTTCATTAAAAGAATAAACAGATCACTTCACAGAGCAATTAGCTTGTTTATCTTTTTACTTGAATACTTGCAGGCTCCTTCTACATGCATTCCTTCTGGATGAATTATATTAATGGATAGAGCTTGAACAAGACCTGTGCGACCTGGTATAGGGAACCTGCTTTGGCAGGGGGGTTGGACTCGATGATCTCTGGAGGTCCCTTCCAACCCCTACAATTCTGTGATTCTGTGAAGACATGTGCACAATAAGGTCTAAGCAGGGAATGAACTGTCTGACCTATGAAATGTTCTGAGATTACAAAAATGTTCCATTTCCATTTCATTATGAAATCAGATCATTTCAAAGTGTTTCATATGGGGGAAAAATCTGTCCATGGTAAGGATATATATATAAGATGAAACTTCCATTTCTTCATTCTCCTGCTGATGATGCAGGGGCCAACCAACACAATCCTGCAGTGGATCTTTTAATCTGACCACAAACTCTGCTCTTATCTTCTCCTTTCCACTTTTTTATCCAAGGTGGTATTTTCCTGTGACTTTATTCCAGAACCTCAACGTAATCTGATCAAATCCCTTTTCACTGACTGATCTGTTCTCTCAGATAACCAGATCTTCACACCACTTTCAAATGTGGATAAGTTCACAGTAGGCTTCACCCACTGAAACAGATTTTATGGTAACCACAGGAGCAGAATTTTTTTGTCCTCCCCCTCAAAACCTTCTAGTTCTAGGTCTTTCTTTATCTAATGAAATGTTCCTTTCTTGATAAAGGCTGACCTAGGAACAAATATAATCAGTTAGTCACAACTGTTGAGTAATAAATGGCTCTGAATACAGACATGATTTGCAACTTCAAGTTATAACTCACCTTATGAAACAGTGTGGATCGACTCAGTTTCAGTTGGATTATATATTTTGGCACTCTAGTTTATAAAAACCATTTATTTCTCAATTAAGTTCCATTACTCTGTAGCAAATAATTACTGAAATAGCCTAAGCTACACAACATTTCCGTTTTGGCATAATAACTTACTGGCAAAATATAGCTTTGTGGGCACTGTGGCAGAAATAGTTTCAGTGAACATAGAGTTTTGTTACACACAAGAAAGATGGGCCTGTCTTTGATGAGAGAGATGAGTATGGAATTTTAACAGCTTACGTAACAACAAATATTTGGTCATGTGGGAGTCTTCTAAGAATTCCGTCTCGGTCTTTCTTGTTCTCTGTTTCTCACACATACAGATGAATGCTTCCTAATCTGGGAGGATATTCTGAGCATAAATTTACTAGCAGGTATGAAATGACAAATGCCATAGAAATGACTCTGACAGCTCTCTGTGTACATATACCCACACCCTCTTTTTCATTCTTCTATGGTTTTGGTTACTACTCCTACCATAACATTTCCTACGTTACTTTTAGAGCTGCCTTTGTGGCTATAAAACCAAACACTTCTGTGAAGGCAAAAGCAATCACACATAACAAATGCTAAGGCTTTTCCCTTTGTTTCTGGGATCCTATTTTCAGATAACTGTGAATTACAGGAAAAGGGGAAAAAGAAAGGATTGTATTGGTATTTATGAAGGCAGGTTAGAGGGATCAGTGTCATTAGCAAAGTCAGGTGAGATTTGCAGCTCCCAGAGAATAAAACTTCAGTGGGCAGTTATTCCACCAGAATGGATTGGTATGGCAGAAAAAAATGTCCCAGTGTCTTCTGAACATTAATATGTAATCTCTTCTCTTCCAGTTTCAGTTAATGAACGAATGAAATAGTGGGAGTGCTTTGAAGCAGAGAAAGACTACACACCCAGAAACAGATCCTGTAGTACTTAACAGCCTATGTACACAGCAACAGATGTCACCAAGAAAGTATCACCCTTCATTTCTACATTGAAAATTACAGAACAAAAAACCATTTCAGTGTATTCCTATCTGTGAACCAGATCCATATTCACCACACAGTCACCATCACATGGAACTCTTGACGTTCAAGGAACATGATAAGCAACTACCACGTAGGTGCCACATAGACTTTCAGGAATTCTGATCTAGTAGGCCCCAGATGGCACACATATGGACAGAGAAAATCAGCCATGTTACAGTACAGGAACTGCTGTCTTGGAAATATCAGCATAAGCTGGAACTGGGAAACTATCCAAAGTCCCAGTGATTGATCCCCTTGCCCTCCACAGTGGAGAAATGGGCTGCTGGGGAATCATTACCATCTTCTACTGTAATGAAATACAATGTACAGCTCTTTGCTAGTTGAAAACTTAAGTATGCCTTGTCAGGTCAGGAAGCTTGGCCACAGCTCCTTTGGCAGGATAGAAACAAACACAGCAAGATGAAAAAATCAAACCCATTTCTGTAGGCCAGTTTGAATTCAGTTAGGTTTTCACATGCAGAAAATTCATTTTAAGCGATTTCTAAAAAGTAAAAACATTGACCACAGGTTCAAATGTCTCTACCAGATGGCAGGCTTGCTCCAAGAAGACTGTGGCAACCCAGATTGAGGGCCTGCCCAAAAATGTGGTAGTTCAAGTCTCTGGCTGCAAAGTGCCTAAGCCTGCTGCTGCCAGGGAAGGATGGGAGGGATGCCGCCTGTGTGAGTTGCAAGCAGGTGGACGAGCTGCTCAGCATAGTGGTGGAGCTCAGGGAGGAGGTAGAGAGGTTAAGAACCATTAGAGAGTGTGAGAGGGAGATAGACTGGTGGTGTGATTCTCTGTGAGAAAGGAGCAGAGATTGCAACCCCTAAACTGTAGTGGACCCTCTCCCTTGCTGTGGTCAACCTGAGAGAGCAGACTTGAGAAGAGAGGAGGAATGGCAGCAGGTCCCACCTCAGTGGTGCAGGCAGCACCCATCACAACCTACCTCGGTTTCTCAGGTGCCTCTAAGTAATAGGTTTGAATCCCTGAAACGGGAGAGTGTAGTGGCTGAGAATGAGATGGAGGAAGAGCCTCCAGGCTTTTCTAAGGAGAGGCGGTCGGCTCCATGCTTGAAGACTGCCTCCTCTGGTAAAGAAAGGAGGATGATAGTCATAGGTGACTCCCTCCTAAAAGGAACTGAGGGCCCAGTATGTCGGCCTGACCCCACCCAGAAGGAAGCATGCTGCTTCCCTAGGGCATGGGTCAGGGATATCTCTAGAAAGCTTCCTGGGCTTATTCGTCCATCTGGCTACTATCCCTTATTGGTATTTCAGGTTGGTAGTGATGATGCTGCTGAGAGAAGCCTGAGAACAATAAAAAATGACTTCAAGGGACTGGAGAGGGTACTTGATAGAGCAGGTGTGCAGGTGGTTTTCTCCTCTATCCCTTCAGTGGTGGGGAAGGACATTGAGAGGATCAAAAAAACCCTCCTCATATATAAATGGCATAGAGGTTGGTGTAGGCACAAAAAATTTGTTTTTTCTTACTATAGGGCAATTTACTTGGCTTCTGGCATGATGGCTGCAAATGGAGCTCACCTGTCTGCAAGGGGTAAAAGGATCCTAGCCCAGGAGCTGGCGGGCGTCACTGAAAAGTCTTTAAACTAGGTAAGAAGGGAGAAGGGGACAAAATGAGGGTCACTGGGGTTGAGCAGGTAGTTCAGGGCTCAAAACAAAGCCTGATGGGTGATGAGGGTGGAGTTGGAAGGAATGGAGAGTGGCAGGGGGATGCTGCTTCCCTAAGGTGTCTGTATACTAATGTGCGCAGTATAGGAAATAAAAAGGAAGTTGGAGATCTGCGTGTGGTCATGTGGTTACAATCTCACTGCAATCACTGAGACGTGGTGGGAGAGCTCGCATGACTGGAATGTTGTCATGGAGGGCTGTGTGCTTTTTAGGAAAGATCAGCTGGTGAGGCAGGGTGGTGGAGTTGCTCTTTATGTGAGAGAGCAACTAGAATGTATTGAACTCCACCTGGGGGACAGTGGTGTAGCAGTGGAGAGCTTGTGAATAAGAATCAAGGGGCGGGCTGGTATGGCTGACACTGGTGTGGGTGTGTACTACAGGCCCCTGATCAGGAGAAGGAGGTTGATGAGGCCTTCCATAAGCAAATGGAAGCAGCGTCACGTTCCCAGGCACTGGTGCTTATGGGGGACTTCAGTTATCCAGATATTTGCTGGATAAGCAACATGGCCAGGCATGCACAGTCCAGACAGTTTCTGCAATGTGTTGAAGACAACTTTCGGTTGCAGGTGGTGTAGGAACTGATGAGGGGAGGGGTGTTGCTGGACCTTATTTTCGCTAATAAGGAAGGGCTTATCAAGGAAGTAAAGGTCAGGGGCAGCTTGGGTTGTAGTGACCATGAGATAGTGGAGTTCAAGATCTTGAGTGGAAGAAGCAAAGCAAAAAATAGGATTGCTACCCTGGACTTTAGGAGAGCCAACTTTGATCTCTTCCAGGACCTACTTGGAGCAATACCGTGGGCTAGAGTGTTAGAAGGTATGGGGGCCTGTGAGAGCTGGTCAGCATTTAAACAGCTCTTCTTCGAAGCTCAGGATCAGTGCATCCCTGTGAGCAAGAAATCAGGAAAGGATGGCAGGAGACCTGTGTGGATGAGCAAGGAGCTCATGCACAAACTCAAAGGGAAGAAGAAGGTCTATGAAATGTGGAAAAAGGGTCTGACCACTTGGGAAGAATATAGAAATGTTGTCAAAGCCTGCAGGGATACAATGAGAAAGACTAAAGCCTGGAATTGAGTCTGGCAAAGGTGATAAAGGATAATAAAAAAAGGCTTTTTAAAGTATGTTAACATTAAAAGGAAGACTAGGGAGAATGTGGCTCCCCTACTAAGTGAGGGGGGTATTCTGCTAATGGAGGATGCTGAGAAAGCGGAGATACTGAATGCCTTCCTTGCTGCTGTCTTCAGTGAAAAAGCTCTCTCTCAGGAATCCCAGACCCTGGAGGTTAGTGAGAGGATCTGGGGAATGGAAGACTTCCCTTTAGTCAGGGAAGAGGTGGTCTGAGAGTGTCTAGGCAACACCAATGTTCACAAATCTATGGGACCTGATGGGATGCATCCACGGGTGCTGAGGGAGCTGGCAGAGGTGATTGCTGAACCGCTTTCTGTCATCTTTGAGAGGTCTTGGAGGACAGGGGAGGTGCCTGAAGACTGGAGGATAGCCAGTGTCACTCCGGTCTTCAAAAAGGGCAAGAAGGAAGATTCAGGTAATTACAGGCCAGTCAGCCTCACCTCTGTACCTGGAAAGGGGATGGAACAGCTGATGCTGGATGTCATCTCCAGACAACAGGAAGAAAAGGAGGTTATCAGGAGTCATCAGCACAGGTTCACCAGAGGGAGGTCGTGCTTGACCGACCTGGTGGCCTTCTACAATGTTGTCACCGGTTGGGTGGATGGGGGGAGAGCAGTGGTTGTAGTCTACCTTGATTTCAGCAAGGCATTTGATATTGTCTCTCACGACATCCTTATAAAAAAGCTGAGGAAGTGTGGGATACATTAGTGGACAGTGAGGTGGGTTGAGAACTGGCTGACTGGCAGAGCACAGAGGGTCATCATTGGCGGTGCAGAGTCTGGCTGAACACCTGTAACTAGCGGTGCTCCTCAGGGGTCAGTGGTGGGTCCAGTCTTGTTCAACATCTTTATCAATGACCTTCATGAAGGGATAGTGGCCATCCTCAGCAAGTTTGCTGATGATACGAAGTTGGGAGGATTGGCTGACATGCCTGGAGGCTGTGCTGCCATTCAGCGAGACTTGGACAGGCTGGAGAGCTGGGCAGTAAGAAATCGGATGAGGTTTAACAAAAGCAAGTGTAGAGTCTTACACCTAGGGAAGAATAATTGCATGCACCAGTACAGGGGGATGAGCTGCTGGAGAGGAGCTCTGCGGAGAGGGACCTGGGTGTCCTGGTGGACAACAGGTTGGCCATGAGCCAGCAGTGTGCCCTTGTGGCCAAGAGGGCCAATGACATCCTGGGATGCATTAAAAAGAGCGTGGCCAGCAGGTCGAGGGAGGTGATCCTCTCCCTCTACTCCGCCCTGGTGAGGCCTCATCTGGAGTACTGCGTCCAGTTCTGGGCTCCCCAGTACAAAAAAGACAGGGATCTCTTGGAAAGAGTCCAGCGGAGGGCCACAAAGATGGTGAAGGGCCTGGAGCATCTCTCCTATGAACAAAGGCTAAGTGAACTGGGTCTGTTCAGCCTTGAGAAAAGAAGACTGAGAGGGAACCTGATCCAGGTCTATAAACATTTAAGGTGTAGGGGGCAGAGTGGTGAGGCCAGACTCTTTTCAGCAGTGTGTGGAGGCAGGACAAGGGGAAATGGACATAAGCTGCAGCATAGGAAGTTCCGCACAAATGTGCGCAAGAACTTCTTTATGGTGGGGGTGATGGAGTATTGGAACAGGCTGTCCAGGGAGGTGGTGGAGTCTCCTTTTCTGGAGATATTCAAGACCCACCTGGACACCTACTTGTTCGACCAGGTGTAGGGAACCTGCTTTGGCAGGGGGGTTGGACTCGATGATCTCTGGAGGTCCTTTCCAACCCCTACGATTCTGTGATTCTGTGATTTCTATTTGTACAAATTTGAAAGAAATTTCATATAAACTTGCGTGTGCTTTTGAGAGAAGAATAGACTGCAAGATTGTTGTAATTTTTACTTTTTGGCTACCTAAATCTACTTATATATACTATGACACAAGTCACAGAAAACATGTTAGTAAAGAATGAGTTTCAATCATCTTACCATTTTGAACTCTTATAACTACAGATCACTTATGCAGAGAATCAAAGTGTTCACTGCTGCCATGAAAAGTGAAAATCCAAAGACTGGGGAAAGATAATACTAAATAAACGTCATATAACGCATGGGTTATAGTGCATCCTAGTACAAAATGGAAAAAAAAACCAACAACCAAACAAAGAACAAATAAACCAGTGACTTTTTCCCTACTGAATTCTTTGTAGAAGCATTAATACAAAACTCCACAAAAGATTTGAAACAGCATTATGGTGAAATAATTAAAATGTTTTCCATTTCTAAAATGTCTCACTAGTTTCTAGAAATACTCATCAATACGTAAATATTGACCCTATAGAAGTTAATAATAAATATTCCTATTAAATTCAATGTGAAATAGAATTTCATTCTCTAGGTATTTTGGTGGCATGAAAGGCACAGGGAACAAAATGAGCAGGATATACAGGTCTCAAAATTGTGTAGAAGGAAGTGATTTAATAGCAGCTATTGTTGTGAAAAAAACAAAACAAAAAAAAAAACAAAACATGCTGTTTTATGGTTTTTTTGATAACTACAGTGGTTTAGGGTAGGGATGCAGGAGTTCCTGGATCTAGTTACTACCTTGAAGGAAAGACTCTATTTTTCAGTTTTCCTTTGCAGATTTAGGGATTGTAAACTACTGTTAGAGGGAACTTGTTAATAATGCTTATGGAAATATATTGATTAGCATCAGGATAAACTATGAAGAAAGAAAGAAAATATTAAATAGGTATTTGGGTTAATGATTCTGAATAGACAGGTAGGTTGATGATAGAAAGGATTGAGTGATCTTTCTCAGGCATGTTTCCTACGTTAACAAGAGCTTGAATTTACTGTAAACTTAGGCTAATTCACTCAGAAGATTTTCCCAAGCCTACTAAAATTAGTGGAACTCTCTTCCGTGATTTCTTGTCATCCCAGAACTTCTGGGATTAGGCCCAGAACAAGTAAGGAACAAATCTCTGGAGAAAAGATAAAGGATATGAAACTGGGGCAGAGGAGAAGTCCCAGGAGAGATGCAGGGAAAAGTCATTACACAACTCAAGCTTAACTTTCCCCCTTCCCCAGAGCAGCTGGATCAGCAGAGCCATCCTAAACCCGACAGTTTACAGACCTCCCCCTTTCCATCAGTGAGAGTCAGCATGAGAAACTGGAGTCAGTCACAGTCCCCAGGCTCCCTGACCCCACCTCACAGTTTCCCACAAGGCATGAGATGCCTGTAGGACTTCAGGGGCTGATCACTTTCATGCATCATTGAAGGGCACTTAATCATGTACATCAACAAAGGGACCACCCAAAGTTTTGAAGTTTTCTAGAATTTTTCAGTTCCCCAATCAGATATTTTCAGTAATAAGGGGATTTCCCTTTATCATCTGTGTTTTATTTACTTACTCTAATATTTGCTTTTAACTCAGTCCAAGTAAATTAATGGAGAAAAGGCGGTATATATTTGGGTATATAGAGCTTTCTGTGAATCTATGTAAAAGTCATATTTATTTTCTTACTTTTAGTAAAAGTTTGAGGAAAAAAAGCCTCTATATAAGAAAGTACTATGGGATCTAAAAGATACCTCATGACAGAAATTCCAGAAAATATTTATTTTAGTGATGTCACTGATTGTTTTTCTCTTAAGGACAATAATCTCACTACACCTCAGCTGCTGTCTGTGTTATTGGAAAGATGTCCATGGTTGCTTAGATGAAATTGTTTAAAGGAGCTCAGCTAGAGAACTCATTTGAAGAGTTCAGAGAAGAGATCAGTATCCACGTAAACAAATATTAGGACCACCTTCCTTTTAAATTGATACCTTTTTGGTTGAATGGACAGTTTACTAGTTGTTAGTTGATGATGGAAATGTATCTCACCGATGTTTAATTATAGATTCATAAAAGTTGTTCACAAATTAGAAATACTTTCAATAGTTTGTTCCCTTAAGGAGATGCTGGCTTGCAGTATCACTAGCATTTCAGCTAGCTGGTCATAATGAGAAGACGCAAATACGTAATTCACATACTGTTAATTAAAGTTGCTAGTAACATTCAAAGCTTTAATACATAACTGAAAGCTACCTGTATAAGTGCTGCACACATAGCCTGCACCTGTAAATGTAATTCAGATGTCATGTGATGCAGAAGACCATCTGGTGAGGGGAAAAACTGAACATCACAAATGCAAACAGAAACAGAGCAAGGAGATAGCTCCAAGAGGAAAACGGCACCCTGGCCTGGAAAGAAAAGTATCTATTCCTCTTTCTTTCTCTTTTTACAGGCACTAAGACTTTCTCTGAGAGCAAGTAATAAGGAAGGTTAATGACCACACTAAACACCACATAGAAATACAGATAAATGTAAGAATTATGAAATGAGGCAACGTTATGAAAACTATATGTAGAAGTCCAAATTAGAGAAAAAGGCAATCTTGAGAATACTGAAAATATTCCTTACCTGGTAAATAGTGCTGTTAATTTCAGTAATAATCAGTAGTTTATTTTAAAAGAGCCAATTTGAGACATAATTAATAAGGGCCCATCTTTCATTCATTATACTCTAGATTTGATTGTACTGGGAATTCAGTGTCTACTAGGCAAACAAAATTGTAAAGACACGAGATGATTAAAAGTCAAACATATCAAATTCTTTTGTGTAAAGCAGGTATCATAATGAGTGTTTATATATAACAAAGCATCTTACAAGGAATGCATGCAACCAAGTTGGGGGGTTTGACTCGGTGATCTCTGGAGGTCCCTTCCAACCCCTACAGTTCTGTGATTCTGTGAAGTGAGTACTGAAAAAAATGGCAAGTAGGAAGGCATTTTAATAAAAAGTCAAAACCAATTCATAAAGACTATGTGAAGGTGGACTTTCCACTCAAAACTATATAGTATGTAACACTGTGTGGCAGACAGTGGAACACATAATCTTGCATAGAAAAGGCAGAACAAAGAGTTGCTTACTAAATTTGGACACTCCTACATTTGTTTACAACTGTAAATAAACTAAGTTGAGCTTTAAGAAAAGATCAGTTAAAATTTGTGATTAGGCCAAGAATTCCCAGAAAAAATGACCAGAGCACAAATGTGGGAGAAAATAAGGTCAAGCGTAGGGAATTAATAGATGTTGGAACCACAACTTTCTTAGATGCAGGGCATAAGTTGGAGGGGATGAGATATCTAACACTCACTACTTTCTGACTGCAGTAGGATATTTACTCAGAGTATCCTAAATCTCTGCCCTACAGCTGAATTTCCATTTAATGTCTCTTGTGGGCATTGACTTTGAAATGCTTTTATACAGATGTACACCTTGAAAATGCCTGAGACAGAGAAATGTTTCTCATTGTGCATGTATTAAAATCTATGTCTGGGAAAGCAGACAGTTAATAGCATGTTCAGGGTTCATAAATGCAGAGCCTGCATTTTGTTACCTTCTGAGGAAGTCTACTCCACACATATGTTATACTGTCTCAGGAAACAATAAAAAGTTCATCCACCCATTGAATTCTCATTTAATTGAATGATTAAGTGATATTTTTTTCTTATTGCCTAGATTTCAATTTAGCTTCACTTTCTCTGGATTTATTCATTGCTTATCCCTTTTATTGTTCCTCCTAATGGCTTATTTCCTTCTGGTAACTATTTAATCAACCTTTCAGTACACTAGGGCAGTCAATATTGTATGGAGAGCTATACTGGATCTTCTAAAGCATTCACTTTGAATTATTTAGAGACAGTATTCTTTCCACTATGAATTTGTCTATGCTTAATGAATTAATGTGATATTTAAAGAAAACCACTATCATACAACATGATTTTAGCAAGAATTACGTGATTGATGTCTTTAAAAATTCATCTCAGGAAACATCTCATAAATAGCTGGTAGATAGCTGGTACTAAAGCTCTTGAGTGGGCCAGCCAATGTCTCCTTAGAAAAGTGTTTAATTTGGATGAGGGCAGAAGAGATTATTCATCATGTTTCCCCCTGGGATCCATTGGTGGGATGCAATCACAGCCATGATTCTTTCCGGTCAGCAGTGCCATTTGGAGGACAGGAAAAGTTTCACAGTGTTGCACGGCTGTTGTCCCCCTCACTTCTAAAAATCTGGGCATCCCAGCTCTTCCAACCACTGGCTGAATCGCACTTCTCCAATGAATGGCAATAAGCAAACAACTGTACCAGAAAAGTTTTCAGTGGAAGATGTAATGCCCTCAACAAACTCGAAAAACAAACTCGAAAAATAATATGAAATGCTGTATTTTTCTACAGCATGGTACTGAGAAATGGAAGAAAGGAAATGCAAAACCTGTGTATACTCAAAGTAAATCAATACTTCTTTCTTGAGGCAGTGTTACAATTTATAATAGGAATATGACTCCAACACAAAAGAAGCTTACTGAGATTTTTTAAATTTCTGTTCCTTCCCAGTTATGGAAAATGATGTCCAAAGTAGGTGTTCAAAATACTTGAAAACTCATCCATCCATAAGTAATTAACCTCTTGATAAAATCCCCCATGACTCTTTGCTGCAGAGCAGGAAAATGTTCAGTATTTTCAGGCAGCCTCTTTTCCATGCTTAAGGAAATATTTTCTGTCCAGCAAAGTATTGATTCTGAAAAATGCTTTGCTTGATCAGAAATCTTGAGAAAGCTCAACACAGGTCAGTGAAGAAAAACATTAATCACTCTAAGGTGCTTTTAGGGATTCTCAGGATGAAATAAAGGAAGATGACATGCACACTTACATGCAATATAGATGCTGTTTTTGTTAGTTTTTTTACATTCACATACCTCTTTTTTTCAGATGATCACATTCTATTGAAGTACAGAAAATTATTTCTACTTAAATCATGCATGCTTATTGCACATAAAATTGACCTGAGAGTAGAAACTAGTCTGTTAGTGAAAGTAAAGTTATTATTTTTAAAATTCTTTTTGTATTTTCAATTGAATTAATCAAATCAATTCAAGAACCGTGTTCCTTCCATGAAAAATTATTGAGTTGTCAACTATTAATATATTTTGTCTAATTAGAATATGTTGAAAGAATATGTTGAAAATTTTCCAGACAACAAAGCTTTGAGGATTTCTAGTTTGCTAAATATAGAATATTCAAATAACTTATATCTGAGACTTTTAAACAAGTCCAAATTGAAATTGCCTGGATTATTGATCTCTTTTTCTTGAGTCCAGGTATGTTGTATCTGAAGTGCCAGAAGTCACATGGCAGTCCAGTGGCTGATGTGTTGCGTATATGTAAAGTCCTATCTCTTGAAACTGTCTTGGAAGGACAGACCAAAAGTGAGTTTTAGATATTCATTATCTGTGCTTTCACTGTGGCCTGCATTTGTCTTAGGGAAACTGTAACATAGGAAACACCATTCTAGTATGATTTTCAGAGAAAGTGAAGAGATACTGAGCTGAAAAACAGGCCCATTTCTAGAAACTGTTTAGCAAGGAGTTGTCTAATGGATTTTTATGGTTCTAGTACCTTAGAAGTCTGATAACAACATATTAAAATGTGCTTTAGCCTTCCTGAATTCCAGTGGATACTCACTGAGCAGATAGTTTCCTCAACTGAGTCTGGAATTATTTTCAGATGGAGCTGTTTAATCCACTAAAATGATTAGCATTTTGCAGTTTCTCACAAGTACTTACTGTGCACTTATTTAAAGAAGTATGCAATTTTATTTAATTGGGGAAACAGGAGTTTCACCAAAGAATCTAAATCAATTCAGAATTTTTCACATATTTTTACTCCTTCTAAATCTGTCCTTAGAAAAGTACCATTTCTCTACAAGGCCAGTTTCAAATCCTGTTAAGTCTAGTTAAGTCCTCTGTTATTATTAATGCTTCAACTGTGAGCAAGACAGTGCTCAGATATATAAAAACACAAGGATATTTTCTGGAGGAGAATTTTTCTCTCTAATGTGAAACATTAGAAAATAATTATCACAGATGATGGTTGGTAGAGGAAAATAGGGAAACTATAATTAAACAGAGATACAAACTAATAACAGAGTTGCTTTGCAGGCAGATCTGTAGGTAAATTTTGTTGAAGTACATTTCTGGCTTGTTAGAATTATCGTTTTTTTTCTACAAAAGGTCAGGTAGCTGGGGGAAAAGAAAAGAAAAAAGAAAAGAAAAAAAGAAAAGAAGAGAAAAGAAGAGAAAAGAAAAGAGCTCCATAGCAGAGGTCAGTAACAGAAAGGTTGCTGAGTTCTGAGCAGGAATTGAAAGGTTTGTCATGAAAAGTCACATGCAGTGTTTGTCCTTGAAAAGTAATTGCAACTTGTCAGAAATACCAGTTGTTGCCAGATGAAGATAGAAGTTCAGCATTATTTATGGATCTACACTTCTCAAGTAAATAGATTTCCCTTAATTTGCAATTCTAAAAGTGCCTTTAGACCCATCTTTAAATGGCCTCTCTAAACACAGGGCAGAATTGGTCAGGCGGTTTTTGACAAAATGTATTTTTCTTGAAAGGTGTTGTTTTATTTAAGCTGAATTACTAATGGAGCTGAACAGATTACGAAGAATTTTTCAATGAGATTTCTAAATAAAAAGCCTTCAGCCTACTTTCAGATGCAACTGCATTTTTAGAATGCATTCCAATCTTTTGTTTCAACCCTGCACATTCCAAACCTCAAAATTTGCAGTGAAGCAAAGCATTTTCTATTCAGCATGGAGGTTGATGGGGATACTGCACAGATTTCGGTAGTCCTTGTCAGATTCCTGCATTTTACCTAGATATTTTTCTATAGACTTCAAATGAAATTGCATTTTGTTCACTATCCAGGTTAACACACACAAGAACAACCTGAGGGGAAACCTGTTTAAGGTCTGAAGTAATTGTTTTTCATACTTGGACTGAAAAGATTAGAAACTAAAAATAGGTATATCTGTGTAGATAATGAAAGATTTTCAAATGTATTTCTGTTGTTCCTGATGTTTTATAAGTAATTTAGGAATGGGAGTCATTATTTTCTCTTGTTGCAGCTTGGGTTTATTTTTTGTCTTTTTTCCCAGTAGGAGTTTAATCTGACTGTAGAATTCAGGCTGTGGCAGCCCAGCTCTGAAAATCACCACAATTTTTGTCATCCACAAGTCTTGTGGTAACACATGCTCTAAAGAGATATGTTATACAATACATACATATAATAAAATATATATTTAACATCTATTAAGTCAACATTTGCTTGACCAACTTGATAAAATCCTACAATGAATGGGCTGGGCTGGTTGATGAGGGGAGTGCTTTGGTTATTGTCAGTCAGGCTTTTGACACTCTCCCATACAATCCTCTTACACAAGCTTTGATGTATGTGTAAGCAGAAGGGTAAATTGAAAAGTAGCTTAACAGCTGTGTGCAGAGGGTATTAATCAGTGACACAGTGTCTAGTTGGAGTTGAGTAATCTGAGGTATACTCCAAGAGTAATGCTGCATCCGGTCTTCTTTAACATTGTCATTAATGACCTGAGTGATGGGACAAAGTGCACCCTCAGCAAGTCTGAAGCTTCCTCAAAACTGGGTGTCAAACCAGAGCATTTTACTGTGATTCAGAAGGACCTCCAGAGGTTGGAGATCTCATGTAGTTCAGTAGGGGGAAATGTTAACTCCTGCACCTAGGGAAAAGCAACCCCAGGCAACAGGACATACTGGTGGCCACTGAGCTGGAAAGAAGTTTGGACCTGGGATGTCCTTGGCTAAACATGAGTCAGTAATGTGCCTTGGCCATAAAGAAGGTTAATGGTATTCTGTGCTGCATTAGGAAAAGCACTGCCAGCAGGTCAAGGGAAAAGATCCTTCCCTTCTACTCAGCATTGCTGAGGCCACACATGGAATACTGTGTTCAATTCTGACAAGAGAAATGGACATGCTGATTTTGATGAACAGCCATGAGGATGATGAAGGGACTGGAGCATCTTTCCCATGAGGAAAAGCTGAGAGAGTGGGGGATAACCCACTCTCTTATCAACTCTGATAAGAGAAGTCTCAGGGAGGATCTTATCAATGTCTATAAATACCTGAAGGAAGGGTGCAAAGAAGATGGAGCCAAACTCATTTCATTGGTGCCCAGTGCCAGAACAAGAGGAAATGGTCTTAAACTGGAACACAGCCAATTCCATCAGGCAGAACTTCTGTGATGTGAAGGGAATGGAGCACTGGCACAGGTCACCTAGAGGCTGTGAAGACTCCTCTTTGGGCATCTTCAAAAGCTACCTGTATGTGGTCCTGATCATCCTGCTCTGTGTGTCCCTGCACAAGCAGGAGGTTGAAACAGATGACCACCAGCAGCCCTTTTTAATCTTAACGATTTTGTGTTGCTGCAGTTCTCCTAATACAATTGACAAAAAGTGAACGTGGTAAAACTAAAGAATGCTATTTATGTTTCTGGCTGTGTATTTTGAACTTTTGTATTACAGTAGCAATTAATAACAAAGGGAAAAATACGCTTGATGAAGTTTCTTGAAGTTTCTGTGCTGCTTTGTGATGTATTGATGTGTAAAATAAGGCCAGAAGTACAACACTGTGGTAAGTATTGTTACTGGATTATTTTTGCCAATATTGCCAGTCACGATTTTCTAATCACCATGGATTGTGTGAAAATAAGCTGTTTTATTTGCTATACTTGCTCATGTTTTCTGCTATTTTCAATGCTTCCAAAATAGCCCATAGTCTTGTTCAGAGCAAACATAAAGCTCAAAAAATCAACAGTCTAAGGAATCGAGCTCTGATTTCATCCGTAGAAAAATCTTCTCCATATTAAAGCCACGTCTCAAAGAGTGAGGTGAGAAAATTAACAAACTGTTTACTGCATTTATTTCTATCGAAATCTTTGTTACTATTATATTTTTTCAGTTCCTTATGTGTATGGCGTAATTTAAACTTTTTAAGGATTTAATAATAATAAAAAATACAGTACTTACATATATTATAAATAATATTTTATTATAATTATATTTAAAATGACATTAACAAAGAAAAAATGAGCGAAACAAGGAATGTCAGTGGCAGTTGAATGTTTTAAAATATTTGCTTCTGATATAACCTGTGGAAACAATTTTCTATTACTGAGTATCAGAAGGTGCTATGTGACCTCTGGTCTGCCATGTTGTAGAATCAATTCCCAAGAATAAGCTGAGGAAGTCTTAGTACTGAGATAGAGTGAATTCAGAAAAAAATATAATGAAAAAAATTATATTGGCAGGAAGGTAGAAGAAGGATAAGATTTAATCTACCATAATTTACACATCTGAAACTCAAACATCTAAGCTTGAACTATTCACCCCAAACTCTCTTTACAGTCAACAAGAAGAAATAGGCAGAGATAGATTTGACTCATGTTAAGATAGCGATTAAAAGACAGCTCACGTGAATAACCGTAGACAGCTGACATGAATCACCCTGTTTGTAGCTTTTGACTGCAAGGAAAATCTAAAATGAGCAGCTCAGACTTAAATGTCCATCTTTTAAACACTTAAAGTTTGGGTAGATGACTCCCAGCCTAATTAATGAATGTGTCTTTTTAACGAAGAGGTCTTATCTTAATCAAACATCCTGGAGGTTGAAGAAACAAGAAGAAACAATACAGTTTACAAAGGAACAGCACCGTCTCTTTTGCTGATCTATTTTTTCTTTCATTACTTCTTTTTTTTTTTTCACTAGTTACTCCAATTTTGAAGTCAAATTAGGTCTTGCTTTCAGTAGTCAGCCACTACTAATTTGAGGTTGCTCTGTATCGTGTGATAACCACTCAAGAGCTGAAGAGTTAGCCTGACTTAGCACACCTGTATTACACTATTTAGGGCAACTTAGTTTGTGTAGTGTAGCTTTACAGCTTTCAAGTTGTTTGGTTACTAAAGAGGTCAGAGTGACAGGGTCACTCCAGTTAGTTAATGAAGTAGCATAAGTTTCTGTGCTACCTTTGCTCTACTATTTGACTAAAACCCTTTTGTAAGCTCTCCTGAAGCTCCAAATCTATCGAGTTTCATGCAAAAATACATGCAAGCTCTACTGGGGCAAATATTCAGAGCTCATATACACTGTCACATCAACACTCCATCTCTGATGTAGTCAACCTCCTTCTAGACAGTCTGTTGACACAATGGCTTCTCTCTGATATAATTCCTTTCAGTACTCAGTAGTTCTCACAAAACTTCTCTACATGATACATCCCATGTCAGAGTTCAGCAGATATATCACAATATAAAAAACTACAAAAAGTCTTCTGTCTGAAGAAGTGCTTTAGTATCTAAAATCATGTCCCTGCTTTCTAAACATATCAGCTTTCACCTTGCCTCTATGTAGCACATCCCAGGTTCTATTTTTCAAGCACTATAGCAGCTCTCATCGCAAAGTGCATTACTCATCTTTACTCTTTTTAAGATATGGGAAAGCATTAAGCCTTCCACTGGTTTCAATCAGATTTCATCAGGTAAAATTCATCACACCCTAGGAAACCCAAATTTTGTTTCCTAACTTTCATTCTTCCTGCTTACTGAAAACAAAACTGTTCTATAAACACAATCCCACCTGATTTGAATGAGAGTGAACAAATCCCCAACATTGCGCAGCAAAATATCTCACAGCAGTAGGCTGAGATGTTGTGTGTCTCCAGGCAAAGTAAGAAAAGTCTTGTGACAGATCTAAAAGTTCAGTACATAGTTCAAAACATTATTGTAAGTATAGTAAATAAGCCACTGAAGGAAATTCCAAACTTATCATTTACTTAAACTCTTAATATGGCTTAGCAATTAATACAGTCATTCCTTTCTAATGCTCAGTGTCTATAGCTACAGCACACTTCTCAGGAAACAGAATAAGCAGAGACAGCAACCAAGCTAACCTAAAACAACTTGGTTTTTGTTGCTTACAGTTCTTTTTTCCCCCACAGCAGATGATAGCTTCCTACAGAGAGAAAAGATCCCCATGATATCATTTAGGATGCATCCCAAAAGATTTGTTCTTTCAGGGGTCCAGTAGGTCTCATTTTCCCAGTTTTCAAGATTGCTAGGATGACTGAGGCTACATTCACAAGACTGTTTAATTGGTATGGATCCTGTTGTTCTGAGAACCCACCCGGAATGTGCTGCTTTTTCTTACTGCACTTGGTTGCTGCCAGTGCCTGGGTGAGGTTGGAAAGGTTCCAGTACACTGTGCTCTGTACTCCCCTTACATCAATAAACACTGTGCGAGGTCCTAAATCACAGTGCAAACTCAAATTTTGTCCTTTAAAATCAGAAATATCTACATTTTTGAAGTTTGTGGCTATTTGCTTAGTAATATATTTGTTTTACCTCTGTTTTTTGCACATTTCCCAGTAGCTACTGGCTGAGACGCTTAGGGAAATGAAGCCAGAGCTGGTTACAAAGGTTGTGAACTACAAGGAATTATTAACAACAGTCATCTGAGTCTGGAGCCTGAGATCACTTGGCTTTTGGCCTGCGGCACGTTCCTGTGAGACAAATAGTGTTCCCTGGGAGTACAGCGCCTGACCTTCTACCTGGGATGTGAGGAGGCATGACAGATGCTCAGGTGCCATGTGCTATTTGCGACACGTGGCAGCTCTGGCTGCCCTTCACCTGCTTGCAAGATGACGAGATCTAGAAAAACAAGGACTTTCAGAGATTTTGGACCTAGTGCCAGCTGTAGAGCTGAGGTTAAGGAACAGCTTTTCCCCTTTTACCTGCTCATCTTTGACCCTTATTTCTCTTTTACCTTGCTATTCCTAGAGAAAGTAGAAGAGAGCAGGTATTTCTCTCCTTTTCTCTACACTGCTAAAATTTAACCAAGATTGATTTCCCTCAACATGATTTAAAAAACTGTAGCACTTGCCATGACAACACTTCACATCTGCTTTTCACATTTTCAGTATTACTTTATGAGTAAAACTGAAAGACTTTAAGACTACACGAGGCTTTGCACTGTGTCTCTGCACCAAGCTGATTTTCACTCTATTCAGCATAACTCAGTTAGCAATCTGCAGCTGCCAGGACAGAATAGTCCTCTGATGCCCCAGATATTCCTAGAGGATAAGGGAAGTTACCCAAACACCAAGCACAGGCCAAATCACATGCATAGTCAGCTCGTAGCCCTGGACCAGTGTGAGAGGCAGGCACATCTCCTCATGCACACAGTAATTTTATTTTTGTGAGAGAGAGGAGAACTGAAACAGTCTGGCAAAGATCTAAATTGCTGCTGTCACCTTTGTTGTGGATGACAAAAAAATAAAAACAACAAAACAGGTCAAAATATCCTCAGTATGATTACTAAAAGTTTTAGATATGATTGTCTATTTCTTCCACAGGTACCAACCAGGAAATGTACTGGATTACATTACAACTGGATGTAATGTACCCCATCTTGTTTATTTGTAATATTACCTACATGTGTGTATTCACATTTGTCCATCAGATTCTGCTTTCCACTTTTGTTTCAGAGAATTATTTATAGCTGCCTTTGGACCTAAGTAAATGTTTCATTCTTGCAAAAGCACTCATGCAGAAGTGCATAGTATTATAGTTTGTGGAATGTCACTCCAGCAGGCATCTGCACTGCAGTCATTTATGGTTGATGCCATGATGGCCTAGAGTGCCCTGGTCATAGGAAGCACTCAGAAACCTTTCACATATTTTCATAGCAGAAATAAACTATTTCTTGTATAATAAATCAATTCAAATACAAACCACTGAGAGCTTCGCTAGCCTTGAACTAGGACATTCAGGGTTCATCTGCTGCAGTAATGTATAAATAAGAGCAAGATTTGAATGTCCTATTTTGACTGTAATAGCCTTCAAACATGCAAGAAATCTTTGTGAAGCATGTGCCTGACTTATTTAATTTCTGTTGAGATTCTTGGAGAAAAGTCCCAAAATCTGCTCCTTATTGACTTTTGGATAAAGTTTTCTGTTGTTTGCTTTTTTTTTAATTTTATTTTACTTTTCTTTGGAAGTTGCACAATAATGTTTGTGACAAGCTTTGAGGATTTGAAGTGCAGTGTTTCGTTCTTCAGGTCTAAACAGAAAGAATCTGCAATAAATGAGTGTTCCCTTTGGAAGGTAATGCACTTAAAAAGCAGAAAGTGGTAAAAAATACACAGACCTGCATCATATATAATTTTGCTCCTTGTGTCTATATGTCAAAATATTTCAATGACATTCACTTATTTTTTACTCCCTTCTAAATTCTGGCCCCTTTCTTTTAGTGTTAATTGTGGCTGGTACAAAATCAGTATGGATATAGATCAGGACTTGTTTTATCCTAGTTATTCCTTAATCACTGTGTTCAGATCAGCCTTCATATCTCCTTCATTCAGTGGTCAGAAGGCACTCCTTGTTTCGTAACAAATGCAGTAACTCAGGAAGGTTTATCAGGAGAGAAATAATTAAGGAGAAAGTCATGCAAAAAATGTATTTCTTAGGAAAACAGAGTAATACAATTTACTACCCAGATAAGTATTAATGCTGTTTTCTTTTGTTTTGTTGTTTTCTAGTGAAATGAAAGATAGTAACATTATAATACCGTAATGAGCAATCTTTACAGAGACAAGCCATGCAGATATTTATTTGGAAGAAGATAGCATACTATTGAAAAGTGGTGAGCTAGTTCATGAGTTAGTGAGTTATGCATGCTTGATTTACTACAAGTCACAGATCACACTGTACACAGGAACATGTCCTTGAAAGGGCAAATAATTTCAGTCCGTTTTTTTATTTCATTCTGGCATATCAAACTATGAGCCGGAGTGAAAGCTTCTGGATGCATCTACACTTCCTTAGATAGAAGTCTGTATTCCATTTTTCTGCTTCAGAGTGATCAATAGAGGAGCTGGAAAAGAAGGCTTTCAGTATCTGCCTTTGGTATTTGCATATTTAAGAAAGAAAAGAATATCAGTCATAGCAGAATTTTAATTTTTTCACATACTGTTTGATTCACTGATGACTGATTTTTTTCCACCAGAGTGCTTGACCTTGCAACCTCAAAAAATGACCTCTCCAAAATGTAGGCCATTTCAAGGACTCAGGAAATTACAGTGATGCAAGTATTATGTTTGCTGACTTTCATTTGAATTTTGTTCATGTTAGACTTCATGCCAGGGTAGTTCTGGGGGAACTACCCTGGATCCAGAAGTGGAAATACTTATCCATATTACACAATAATTAAAAGCAGAAAAGGAGAACTATGTGCATCTGATGCAAGTCTGGAATATTTTACTACATACTTTAACTAGTTATATTAATGAGCAAATAGCAAATAGATGGGCTAAGTCTATCTGACACATTCTGCACATTCTGTAATTTCTGCAGTTTCTACATTTTGTTTAGTACTTGTCAGTTGCTCTGGTTGGATTCTCCTAAAGATACAGGGGTAACACATCCTGATATTTGCTTAAAGTGCTTCACATGATGCAAAATGCTAGGTGAAGTGGGGAAAAAAAAAAAACTGTGGTCATTAACATCCTCTTAAAATTGCCTTTAGCTTTGACTGGAAACAATCAGGATACATCCTGCACTCAAAATATAGTGTAGCCAGACTCCCAATACTCCCCTACAATGGCTCTTAGGCATACTCCCACTCTGATTCACCCTTTGTGTGAAAGAGCCAAATAGTAGCAAATATATATCACTGATTTAGACTGGACCTCCTCTTTCTACTTTTTTAATTCCCAGAAAAGCAACATATTGCTGTCCAAAGCACCACAGGGATCCAAAACAAACAAAAAAAAACCCCACAATTCTTTCTGAACATTTTTAGAGAGGTTATTCCCATTAAGAAAGGATATTTCTCATTGCTGAAACTCCACAGTTTATAATACCAAGTACAAATGGTACATTTGAAATTGATATTGAAATTAAATGTTAAATAAGTACTAAACTTGGTAACATGCATATGCCCTTAAAGTATGCTAAGAACACTTAATAATCTGTGATTGAGAATCTGTCTCAGTTTACATCCATCTGTCAATCTAATGAATTCAGTACAGACATTCTAACTAATACAGGTATTGTGTTTAACTGAGAGAAGAATCTGAACTGAACTGAATTTATTTGATTTTAAATACAGTATTTGCATCCTTGAAAACTTCAGAAAACAAACATGCTCCAGTTTAGGATAAAAAACTTAGCTGAGCCCATTAATCAATCAAGAATACTTAGTGCATCTTTCTGGCAATTTTCTCAATTATACCTTTTGTTGACATTGTCAGACATTTGAAATTTCAATTTTAACATTTTGTTTGTCTATGGAGCTAAGTAAGTCACTCTGTGTAATATCTTTCCTTCTTTCAGTGTTTGGATCACCAGCTAAGGTTAAGAAAAAAATATATATATATAAGTTGTTTGAACAGTATTCAAAATATAGAGATACATAATGTACTTAAATCATATCTTTTGGACAGTTTGTGGAATTAGAGCCAGAGCTGTTGTTGAGTATGTTTAAGTTCAGAGATACCAGGCAATGCACATGTCTCTCAATATCATCTTCCTCACTAATGATAAGTAAAGGTCAGTTAACAAAAAGAGGAAGAAGCAAAACTCAGAGGAAACTACCTGGGATTTTCTATAAAAATTTGACCGCCCCATACATGGATTACAGCCTGAATGAAAAACACCATCTGCTTTAGAATTCAATAAAAGAGAACAAAAGGATCATTTTTGTCTTGTGTTTTGTTTTCCTCAACTGGGATCATTCCATAAAAGAGAACATAAAACAATGAAAGATATTCTCTATAAACATAGCACCACTAGCACCAATTTTTTCTCTTGGTATTCTTTTTTCCCTTTAGCAGAAGAAAAGGGCAAGTTGCTTTTGTGCTGCTCCTCCATTTCTCAGAATAGAAAGTAACATTATGGAAAATAGGAAGACAAAACATGATCGTATCAATAGCGGATTCCTAAAGGAGGAGAAAAAATCTTCTCTTCCACCTGTTTCCTAGTAGTTCTTGTTTCTTCTGATCACTCACAGGACTGAGTAAAGGCTTTAACTAGCCTCAACCAGCAATTGACATGATTATGAAATTGTTCTTATTTCCAGAAGACAAAATCCTCCAAATGATTAATTGTATTTATCTCCTTGGTAGGTGATATACTACCTTGAGGTAAGATTTAGCTCTCAAATAAAAACACTAAAATTGAGTTGTTCAGTCATGAGAAACATCTGTTTCTTGGTAAAGCATTGGGATTTGATTTCTACTGTATTGAAATTTTAAGATATTGAAAGAAGATACAAGAAATCTTAAGATGTATGTACTCAGGTATGCACATAAAATTTTGTTTATCTAGATACCTAAAGACAGGCATTTTACTTTGCATTCTGAATTCTATCCTTGAAGTAGGATCCAGCTATCAAAGCATAAGTGTTAAGTGTTGTTCCTCTTGCCTTACTCAGGCTATCCTATCTACCCTCCACCTGCTACTTGGCAGAATGTTGTCTCTCATAGGCCCCATGTTGTATGCAGCTGTCACTGACAGTCTAAATGCTGAAGTATCAAATAGCACATGAAAGTATTTCAGGGCAACTGAGTCTTACACAGACACTTAAGCAAAATTTAGAAATTAATGCTTATCGTGATAGTTCTGCCAATCTTGTCTAACCAATCTGTCCGTAACTTGGGATAGAAGAAAACGGCAGTGTTCTGTGACAAATAATTTCAGTTGTACTTAATTATTTTTTTCATAGCTCTAATTATAATTTTATTACTACTTTTCAGAAATTTTGTATGTTATTATGAAAATCCCTTGCATTTTGTATTGCTTTATTTTTTTTACCCCAACCATTAATCTTCTGTTTTCTTACGAAAGAGTGTTTATTCTTCTACTGGCATTTCGTATTCAATGACACTATAAAGAAAACTAACACCACAGAATCTGGATAAGAACCCATTTGGAAATTAATATCTATTGCAGATATTGCAAACTAGAGCAGTGTCCGCCTAATGGTCCTCATTTGTTTTCAGATGGTCACCAGAGGTCAGTTTAACAATGTCCCCATTGATCTCTTTCTATCCGTTTAACTTTCACTACTACAAGAACCAAGCACACAAAAGAGAGAAGGAAGAATGTGCTCATTGTGGTTCAGCCGGAATTCACAAACACAGAAAAGATCTTCTCTATTGACTGTTTCCTCCTGCAACTTCCGAAATAGGGCTACCCTTTTGTACGAGATACAAAAACAGAAATGCACCAGAAAGCATGTGACTTCCAGAATTGCCTGTAGCTTTCCTGGCACTGAATTGAGAAATATTTCTTCATTGCATGTTACATAATCATCCCTGACGCATTGTTTGTTCCAGTTCAGTACTGTTTTCATCAGATAGGAACCAAAAAGCTAATGGAATGTGAAGAGTGTCCCCCTGACTTCTTTCCTGCAAGTTTCATAATTACCGAAGTTATTTAAAAATGTGTGCTGGAAGGAGTACTTTTTGAAACCGTACTTCTTGTTAGCTAACGTTCTTCATAGTACACATTTCCTCTCTTTTTCCAGTAAGCATGCAGTTTACTGAACACTGAGATCTTGTTCAAATGAATGAAAGGAAGAAAGAGTAAGTGAATGAATGAATGTTTGCAGGTCCCTCCAAAAGTAATGCCTCCTGTTTTTTTTTTTCCATGGAAGCAACAACATATACAAAGAGCACAATAACAGCATTTGATAGAACAAATTCTCAGCTACAAACCACTGTTCTTCAACATAGTCACCATTCACTAGCTGATTCAGGTGAGATGATCCAGGTCCTCTTTGTTTTGTGGTGTGACACCTGTGCACATCCATCTGGAACGCAGCTTGTCTTTCACATTTCATATAAGCTGTTGCCACTGCTTTAAACACATCGCTCACTGCCTCACTGTGTTCACGCCCACTGTTTGGTCTCCATATTCATTCAGCAATCATCAATGAATATCAGAGGGTGCAAATTTTTCTGCATGAAGGAATGCTGTTTCACATTTTTACTTCATACACACTTCCATGTCAGACACTGATCAGACAACCTCTCTGCTGCCATCTATCACATGGTAACAAAACTTATTGGAATATTGGTGGGAACGTGTAACCTCTACTGCCAAACCACTAATATTCTGGTGACCATCCTCTGATGTCATGGGACAACATAATAAAATAGGAGGCATTACTTTCAGAGCAGCCCTCTTATGATTTACTCTTAGAGTAAATTAATAGAGGAGTAACTCAGTTTACTTGAATAAAATTACTCTGGGGATGAATTTGTTCTGTAATTTTTCAATGACATGTTTTAAGGGGCCTGCACATGAAACCACATGAAGTCATTGTAGCATTTCCATTAACTTCTATGGCTATAAGTGAAGTTTCAGAAAAATTAAGCAAATGACTCTTCTTTTTTAATTCACTAAATAAATCAGTATAGGCAGACCATTTTACTAGCTCCTTGAACTAGTGTGAAGACAGCTTTCCAGTATCCTTATCAATCTACAATTTCCTTCTGCGTGTTTTTCTTTAATGTTCAGCTGCTCAGACGTTCTCAGCTGCAGTAAGGAATGCAGTACAATTAGCTCAAGGGAGGCCTTATATCTCTCTACAGTTACCCGAAAGGAGGTTGTGACAAAGTGGGGGTCAGCCTCTTCTCCCACATAAGTAGCAACAGGACTAGAGGGAATGACATCAAGTTGCACCAGGGGAGATTCAGGTTGGAACTGAAAGAGCAGTCTGGCACTGGTGGTTGTCATTGTCCCTGGAGGTGTTCAAGAAACATTTAGATGTTGTACTAAGGGACATGGTTTAGTGGGAAATACTGGTGGTGAGTGGATGTTTGGACTAGATGATCTTAGAGGTCTTTTCCAACTTTGGTGATTCTGTGATTCTACAGAGGTTCTTAATCCACAAGATAAGGCACTCATAGAGAACTACAAAATTTAGAAAATTCAGGATATCATTTGATAATTTGTAGTGGTAGATTTGTGCTGTTATCAGGAGAACTGCTAAGATCTAGGAAAGCTCAGGTTCTCCTTTTTTCAGAAAATACTGCAATCAAGAGTATAGTATGTAAGCAGATAGCTAAGAAATGACTGCTCTACATCTTTGTTGTTCAAAGCTAGAAGCTGAAGACCAAATTTTACTTGAGAAATACCAATTTTTTATGTAAGTGTCTTACAGTATAGTAAAATCAAGAGGATACAGGCTTGAATAAATCAGTGACTCTTTTTTTTCCCATGAAATATAGTATGTCACTGAAGACAGTATGACCATCTCTAATTCAATGAACTTTTCCATGTTAGTATATCCATTTTCTCTCTGTAACAATATATGAATCACAGGCAATTACTATGAATATATTCAATTTAGAATACTTCTATGAAACATATTTAGGTCTTACAAGGTGGCTTCTCTGAATTGGCCACTAAGTCTTGATCTTGCATAATCACTGTTCAAGGGCAAGTTTTCTTCCAAAGATGTGAGTCAACTGAAGAGAATAATGGTCTCAACAAAGGGAATTATATTGCAACTGGTGTTGTCAGAAAAGAATTTGATTTCTCTTGATTTCTTCTGCTGGGATATAGAGAACTCTTCTATATGATGTTCTATAGAGAACATCATCACGTGTTCCATTTCATTGACCCTAATAACATTTTCCCAAAGGATCTCATCCAATGATTCCTTATACAGCCAGACTTCTGCTCTTTTGAAGTTCAAGGTCCTGACTCAGCTCTTTCCCAGGTCTATATTCCTTGAGATCACAAACTCATCTTCCTGTCATAACTTCTTTAATGATCTCCCCTGTATTGGTGCATACCAGGTCTGGTAACACTTCACCCCTGATTTGCTTTGTCAAATACCTGGATCAGTTATTTTCAGAGGACTCCAGAAGTCTCTTGGATTTCTATTTATCAATTGGCCTCAAATACTGACTAAAAGGTGTAATGGAGAAATTGATTATAGTTGTAAGTGAATTCATTCAAATCCCAGAAAATTTTTGAGCCTTAATTTTAATCTAGGCACATCTCTGTACTAACCTGAGTTATTACTGCTATCCAAGCTGGATTGTCTAGGGTTGGCTCAGGTATTTATGCATGGTACTTCATTATTTCTACCACTAGGAAGAAGTCTCAGTTGTTATCTTTTTCAAGCAGAGAGAAAGCACAGCTTGTGTTTTCTGAACTATGTATAATCTAGAGCAGTGCATGGGAAAACAACACAATTTTCTATCAAAACTGCAGGCCTACAAAATTATCATTAATAATGGGCTGACATTGTTTTATACACTGAATATCTGAGAAACATGCCCTTAAATGGGACACAAACTCATTCTGAAAAAAAATCAAAACATTAAAATCACACAAGGCAAGGTCATTTTCACATAAATAAAGAAACTAAGAAATGCAAGCAAATACCAGGAGAAGAGACCCACAAGTAGTGATAATTTACTATGGACTGTAAGCCATGCTTCAGCTGCTACAGCTATGATGATGGATTAGAATGCCAGAAAATTGATCACAATGACTATTAACCATATCAGCTAGTCTGAATTCCGGTTTGCAAGTTCTATTTGTTCTTGGCAAGTACACACTGACAGCAAGGAAATGTCAGTGTTGGCCCTCTTACCCAAGGGAGGCAGTTAGCAGTGTCAACCATGCAAATGAGAATAGTTATGCGTCAGGTTCAGTTTCTGTAGACTGTCACATTTACCTCTTCCACTGCACCAGTGCAGAAGTGCACAGCACAGAGAAATGCAGAGGAGAGATTATGAAGATAAATGAATATTGAATGATTAACAATCCATATTTCTAACTTCTGTGCACAGTGACCAGCAAAGAACAGGATTCCTGCGCTGTGAGCAAATGTGTTGTATGCTCCGTCCTCCTTTTGGCATGGAGATACATATGCACTCTGTGAAGCAATGCTTTTCCTGGTCAACAGACTTCTTTTTCCTTTGGAAAGAATCATGAGTAACCTTTGAACAGAGTCAGAAAGTCAAGTCAGTTGTCAGATATCAGAGCAAACTAGAGAGGAGGCCTGAGAAGTGGGCCAGTTTTATTCGCTTAGCTGACTGCATGATAGAAGTTGCTGTTAAAAGGAACCATTGGATGATATAAAAAGGTCCCAAACATTCTTTGACAAATCCTCCTATTGGGCTTCCATGAGTTCACATCAGGTCACTGTGGGATTCTTTTTGTCTCATAACACTGACTTCATTAATTTCCATGACCTATCTGAAACATTAGCATTTATGGAAAGAAAAAAAAAAGCTAAATTTAGATATACAACTAATCTGCTTTTGTTTTCCCTTTCTTGGGTTCTCTTTCACATACAAAGTGCTGCAAAACATCGTTTTACTTGTTATATTTCCAGAACATTGGTCTTATATTTGGTGCTCTTTGTGCATATTGACACTAATTGAAAGTAGCAAGGCTGTGACACTGCAGGAAGTTTTCCCACAGTACAGGCAAAGCCACTGCAGGTTAGGCTGCCAGCCAAGCCAGTTAATGCTTCCCTTTGCATTCCTTTCAGCTCCCCAGAGGAGAATTATTTTATGGACACCTGGCAGCATCCAGGACATTATTGCCATGGTCTTTACTGTTAAAAAACTTAACTAGAAATTATATTACTGCACAGTCCTATTTCAGACACTATAACTCACAGAAAGATCTGAAAGGCTTTAGCTACACAGTTTGTCATTAAAACTTTAAGCTAATTTAAGGAAAACTGTAGTTAAATATTTTTAAAAATTACAGTAGGTATACAGCTTGGCTCGAGACTGATAAGACAGTAATGAAGTGAATAGAATATATTTTTCTATGTACAGATACCAACTCCATACAGTATTATCTGAATATATGACAATGTTATTCTTCTAGAGCCCCTTCTTGTGCTGCAGTTTCAAGACAAAGGCAAATGAGAATAAATGAGTGTCTGGTTCACATTAATGCATTAATTTAATGCATTTAATGTGCCTATTTTCACATAACTGAACTTGTTTATTAATCACTGCCCTGGTATCTGTGTATGCAGACTTGTCTGAGTGTCCTCAAAGTAACTCCAGTAGAAAAAAGAGTCTCAGAGCATTAAGTCATGTGATGCCTTTTTATTTTTGTTTTCCCATCCATCAGATCAAAATTCTGGGATATAAAATCTGACCTACTTCTTTGCTGCCTGACCTGAAAAAGCTTTTACATATAGTAAACAGAATTTTCACCCAGACAGTCAAGCCCTGGATAAGTTCCCAAATGCAAATAAAGAGATTCCCAAGATTATTGCATAAATATTGACATAAGAGAATTAATCTGCAGAGGAAAGGGGTTAAAGAGATCCATATTCAAAGGTCAGCCTTCTAATAATCCTAAACTACTCTACTCTACTCCCAGAAAGGGCACAACAGGTACTGATTAGAGGAGAGAACTGAAAAAACAGTTCTAGGTTATATACCTCATTAGTGGGGAAAGAAATTATATTTTCACAGTTTTTAGACCCAAGATTGTCCTGTTTCAGCACTAACATGTAAAAACTGGGGCAAGTTGGAAATATGTCTAGTAAAAGACTTGGAACATGCTGCAGATTAAACTGAGGGCAATAATAATAATAATAAAATATCCTCTTCCTTCTTACCCTGGGACAGTCTCTGTACAAGCTTTTGTGTTTCACTTTTAAAGCTCTTCCAAGGGTTCTTCTCCATGCATGCACTGACTGCCCCAGCCAGAGCAGCTCAGTCAAGGCACCCTGAAGCACTGCTGCAGGATAACTACTAGTTATTATGTTGCCTGAATTTTTTGGGTGTTGGTGCAGTAGATGGACTTCAAAGTGACCACAGAGGCCTGGCTCAGGGCACTCACCTGCTAGGCAGTTAGGCAAGAACACATTCATCCATATCCTCTGTCTCACGCTATGAAGATGCTGCTGTGGTGGGTTGCATCAGTACTCTACAATTAATTCAGAAAGTTCCAATTTGGGGGGGGTGGGGGGGGGAAAGGGAAGAAAAAAAAAAAAAAAAAAAAAAGAAACTTCAAAAGAAAAAAAATCCATTGAAGGTTTCGGAGCTTTTGCGGGCCAAAGAGAGACAGAGCTAATTCATATGTTATATGGGAGTGATCAGCCTGTGTCAGTTAATCTCAAAGACAAACAAAAAGCAGAGGCATGCCCTGCCCTGCTTTGCCTTGCAGTCTAGAACTGCTTGAAGTCTCCCAGCCCTGAATGAGTGCTCTCACTTTGCACGAGGACAGTGCTGTGTCTTTCAGCTGTATCTTTACCTTAGCATTTGCTGCCCTGTTCTTTGAAAGAACATCTCCTTCTGTTCTCTAGAAAGGATGTGATAGTAATATACAGTCAGATACTTTGTTTCCATCCCAGTGTATAGAAAATGGTCAGAGCACTTAGGTAAATATGTAGCAGAATTCCCAAGCAGCATGTATCTATTATCTGTATATTTTCTCATCTCCTCTTGGAATCTTAGGACTGGCTTGAGACAGGCCATCTGCAGCTTCTGGAAAACATCCATGCTTCCATACTTTATTGTCCTGCAAAATTTATAATCTTCAGCAGGAGACTAGAAGAAAGAAATAAGTACACCATCACTACACTGCTATACGATGATCTTTGTCACAGAACTCCCTCATCACTTCTCAGGAAAGAATAATGGTACAAACTACTGTAATGGGCCATACTTCCCTGAAACTGAGTGGAAATACAAAAACAGGAAATATAAAAACAGATGACACACCCCTGGCACTCACTTTAATTCACCAAAATGTCAAAGTGGAAACCATGATGGAAGATGTAAACATCATTAATTTATTTATTCATTCAGATTTGGCTTTGTTCTAAAGCAGCTGCTGATGGCAGTATTTCTGGAGGTCTTATTTTACTGTGCTATCATAAAGAAAGAATGACCACAAAAAGGAAAATAAGCATGACAAGATCCTTGATACTACATTGTTATTGATTTCAGTTTGGCAGAAAGCAGTGTCAAGGTGAAAAGAAATTGGGGAGTGTGGCAACAGAACAGGATACAGCCTGGAAAATCAGGAATAAAATGAGCTCTTATATATTTTTATTTGCCTTTAGGGCTTTTTAATTTACAGAGAGATTACTTCCTTTTCAATCCAATACAGCAAAGCAGTTATTAGTGGCTAATAACCAGGGACCAGAAGTGTCTAAAAGTTTTTAAGTATTTGGTGTAATGTTTATTAGACTTCTAATTTTACACCTAAGAAATATATTCTCAAGGATATCAATATCATCCAGATATGTTAACATTTGTAAAATGTTGACTTTAAACAATTTTCCTTTTAAAACTACAATGCTTTGTTTCAAAAAAAAAAAAAAAAAAAATTAAGATGTATTTCTGGTTTCAATTAGGAAATGTTGTTTCATTCAGAGATTGAAGCATTAAACAAGAGCAAAAAATCACAAAAAAAAAAAAAAAATGATGTCAAATATTTAACTGAGTTGAAATCATGCTCACATCACCATTGTCAGTTATCTATATACACTGAGATGCTCTGCAGTGTAGGTGACTAAGTTTTGGTCAAGATGCCCTTCCAGTTAATTTTTCTGCCCATGGGCTGCAGCAGAGAAATCTTGAGAATTCTTAGTTATGATTATTTTAGGAACAACTTTTTTTCCTGTTAGTAAAAGGAAGGTGAAATAGATGGTCTGTTTAACAATACATTCTTTTTTGCTATCAAGAACAGCAAGTGCATTTGATTAACCAACAGTTTCTCTCATCAGTACTCAGTTTCAAAGCAGCAGAAAAAAAAAAAAAAAAAAAAGATAAATTATGAATCAGGAGAGTCAGCTTTGTTTACACCAACAGATTCACAAAATAAGTTTCCTTCTCCCAGCTGTAAACTTCAAGAAAAGTAAATACATCAGTGTATCATTTATCTTCTGCCTGAAATGAAAATTAGGTTTAATAGGAAAAACAAACCTACCATCTTCTGCTTAGGAAGTAAAAAACAATCCATTATAGCATAATATTATTTGTTTGAGGATTTTGAGGCAGTATAATTCTTTAACAAGATCACGCTGTGTGCTGTTGATGTGGAGAACATTGTTAATTCCATTTTGTCTAGGCTCCTACACAGTATAACTTGTGACACAGTGTTGTGCTGTTTTTGTTTGGAGAAGTCACTTGTTGGTATAAAGTGACATTAACCCTTCAAACAACAAAAGGCACAGGCAAAAATATTGATAAACCTGTGCCTTTTTCTAATGAATGAAGGAGAGCGCAGTGTCAATAATGCCGTATCACCAGCGATGAGAAATTTGTGTTGTCTTATTAACTCTTTTACTGTTCCATCAGTATATGCAGTGAAAGCCAACACGTGACCGATCTTTTTCATCAAAATGCAATAGGATCCACCAGGTATATTCACTACATGTTCCACAACTGGGAAATTATTGTAGCAATTCATAGCACAGCATCTTTGCTCTCTCACGGTGTCAACAAGAATCATTATCTGTTGGCTATTTCTTGAGCACACTTAATGATAATTCTAGAAGGGAATTCAGATAAGCCGTGCCAGCAGGAGGGCACTAAAATGTGTGCAGAACTTCTAATGTGATGCAGAATGCAAGCAGCTCTATGTCAACATGCTGTTTTGTAATGCTTCTGTAGGTCTGTTCATGCTCCTGTCAGTCTATTTTTTTTATACTTCAGTGGCTTTTCAGTCACATTTGAATTTTTTTTTCCTTTGATACTTGAATGGTATTTAAATATAAATCCCCAAACTGCTAATACGTATGATGTACATATTGCATATCTGATATGAAAGCCTGATACATACACTGCAGATGAGTCCTAAAACAGTATGCAGGTAAGAAGTTCAGAGTCAGAACACCTACAACACCTAGCTTGAAACGCAGCATTTTCTTCCAGCCTCGGAAAACCAAATGCTAGAAAAGTGTTTAATCTGTCTTTGTGAAGATAGTCTTGTAGAAACTCCCATTTAAGGACTGTTTTCCATTCCAGAGTCAGGTGGCAAATACCCTCCTGTGGCTTTATCGACATCAAATTACACATTCTGTAAGTCTTAAAAATAGGTCCTGCTCCAGTACAGCTGCTGACTCAGACTTCAGGAAGATAGGGTTTCTGTTTACAGAGACAACGTAAAGCTGGTAGGCCAACCCAGTGACATATTGGAGTTCATCTGGGGGAGGAGTGCTTGAAGTGACATTGCATGTGTTAAACTGCCATACTGCACATATTAAAAATAGAAGTGCAGTGAAGCAGATGGTTCGCTTCCACCACAGACACCGTTTTGATAGGCACAACTGAGAAGGAGCTTTTGATGATATGCACATATATGCATATGTATGTGAGCGTATGCTAGCAAGTGTACCTTGAATATGGGCAGTGATACAGCATTTTTGCTTACTTACATATTCTTTCATGACATAAATTTTTTTTAGACAGAATATTTTTATTCTATTTTTAGTTTCTGCTAAGAAGTTTCCATTCTCCCACTGTTCAGATATCTCTGATGTTACAGACAGTCCACAGCACATTAACTACTTGCAAAAATATCTTTTCTCATCACCTCAGCTCAGGGCAGCATTTCATCAGCTTTGGTACAAGGCCCAGAAGAAGTTCAGGGATTTCTGAGTGAGGATGCATGAAAATGAAACTGTTGGGAGTGGTTATGGCTGGCAGGAGGCGGATACGAGACCCTAGGATACATAGGGTGCTCTGAGCACCATCATAAATTCCAGCTGAGGAGCACTTTGTTCTTTTGGTCCTGAGGTTCTAGTAGTAAAGATCCTCATTAAAAATCTATTTATTTCCTTAAAAATAAATACTGTCAATTAAAAATAAATAAAACTAATACTGAAAAGGCACTATTTAAAACTATATTGCAAAAAGAATTTTGAAAATGTTTCATTATGGATCATTTGACTTATATGTAAGTCAAAAGTATTTTGCTTATCTTAGACTCTTTGGTAGATTAAGTTTTAAGTTTAAAATAATTATACATCTTTAAGTTAAGTTAAAAGAGACACGTACATTTAAAAGTGCTTTTTTTCTGTGGTTTTCATTTTTTCAAAATAAAATTTCATCAACATTTAAATGTTTTAAGAAAAAAAAATTGGTTCTATATGAAAAGCATTTTTCATGAAAGCAAAAAGTGTTAATCATAGGAAGCAAAGTCTATATCTATACAAAACAAACAAACAAACATATATGTCATCCTTACCAGTCCTAAAACTAATAGAAATATAATGACTAGAAGACACCCAACTTCCTGCCTGGAAGCTTATGCCAGTTTTTGGGTAACACCACATTACCTCTCCAGGAACCAGTCAAATGTCAAATCAGCTCATTTGGTCAATTTCACATCACATCACATGGTCTTAACAGCTTGTATTTTAATTTCCTTGTGGTTCTCTGCCTGCTAGTGCATTTACTTATTTGCTGTCTCCATCCTCAGGTAGTGGGCTGCATGTAATAATCTGAGATTTGTGCTGCAAGATTTGTGTGTGCCTGTCCTGAGTAACTCTTGTTTGGGAGAAACAAGTTAAAATAGATGAGAAAGTAGCTCACCTCTGAAAGAAGTGAACAAAATGAAGAAGTGAAAAAAATATTTCCACAAATATGTGTTGCTGCATGTGTGGCAGCAGATGGTAGCCCTTTGCCATGGCAGTCATCAGGAGTTGCTGAAGGACACAGACTGCACACTTGCAAAGTACAAGATCCTTTGAAGCAGTGATGGGAACAGACAAGGAAAGCAAACAGGTGCACACATGCATTTGCTGCTGAAAGTATGCTGAGAATCCCAGGATAAAAGGTGCATTCCACAGACACCACACTGCATTTGGGAAGTGCTCTGGGTGTGTGCTTGTATACAGTTGTGTATCTGCACCAGCAGAGTCACACAACTGTGACTTGTCAAGATCACCCAATAAATTTCTTGGAGACCAACTTAATATTCTGATCTAAAGATAAGAAATTATGAACTTTCTCAAGTCATGTTGTATCTGTCCAGTAGCTGGATGAGTTCTGCTTCTTTTCAGTGCACATGAATTAAAGCTATATCTAGGGATACTTACCTCAAACTCCATTCATAAAACATTCTTGTAAAACTACTCCTGGATATGATTAAGCTCCCTTCCTGAATATGCAGATTGCAGATCTGAGATTCAAAATACCTAGATTTAGCTCTTGACCTTTATAATGAGTTGAAATCACTATTGCATAGAAGATTTCTGTGTTCTTTTTTTCACTTCTAGCTTTTGTTTTTTTAAGAATCTGTTGCTATTTGTTATAACATGTATATATGCATTGGAGTTAGTTTCTAGTAAGAAGGGAAATTTTTAAGCAGAAAACTTTCAAGCTGAAAGGGATTTCCAGGGTGGAAACTGAATAAAGCCTGTGACTTCATATGTTTGGCCTTGTGAATTTATGATGCACACTATTTTATGATGTTTAAATAATGTTTGGAAAGCCATTTCAGTCTTTTGCAAGGAAAATTTCTCTAACTCTGCATTAGACTATGCAGATCAGATTCTGTCAGTGTCTTCCGAAAATCTTGGGATGTAGCATCTAACTACACAATTCATCCAAGGTCTGTAATAGGTCATTTGTGCTATTCTCTAAGCTTGACATAGATCATTGCAAATTGACTTGACTCTGACTATGCAAACAGCAGACTTGCTTTTGAACTGCATTGCAACATACCTTAAGAATTAAACAGCCAGCAATTCTCAGCCTTTACTTATATACTGCTTAAACACTGTTCTGACATTGTAAGAATTGGCTGACAAGGATTGTATAATACAAATAATCCACAGAAACAATTTGTGTGAGGAAATAGCTGTGTTTAGAACATGGTATGTGTCAGAATTGTGACTGGAGTTTCCTTTTTTAATAAGGCTTTGCCTACTCTTCAAATGAAGTATTTAAATTAATTTTTTTGGGGGCCATAAATCACTTCAAAGCTTTAATATAATTATTTTATTCACAATTTCACAGAAAACTTCCACTAAAAAAAAATTCAGGCATTTGAATAGAAAGGTAAACATGCATCCATTACTGGTGCTTTCTTTTACACATCTATCTTACTTCTCACTAACTCAGCAAATCCTTTATATTTTTGTACACTTCATTCTAGTACTGAAGGAAAAAAAAAAAAAAAAAAAAAAAAAGAGATACAATTATAAAAAAACCCTTTCACCTTTCAAAATGGAAATTTTAATGACCCTGAATCTGACCTGGTTCTCACAAGAGGAGCTAGATGACTCCAAATACTTAAAAGCATATTTTGAAGAATTATGTAAAGCCATGCAAGGAATAGTATTTCCACAATATGTTTCTTAAGATCACAAGACAGAAATGATTTCTTTTTCCCATAAAAGATGACATCTTGGTTTGCAACCAGATGCACCAGACACATGGAGGGGCAAACAACACAATGCAATAAGAACCTTTTGTGTTGCAGGCAATGATCCCAAGGATCATCTTATTCATGTTGCATAAAGTTTGTTTTCATAGAAATTGCCAGGTAAAAGCACAGACCCTGCAAACAGATGTGCAAATATGGCTCACTCTTCCCCAGTCTAATGTTTACTTGGTCATCTGCATACAAGGATTGCCTGTTCCAGCTATCTGCCTCAGAAGATCTCACTGTTCCTACCACCAGTACATGGCAATAGTGTGGATCAGCTGACTGTGTTTGAACCAACACTGATTCCAGCTAGAATTAGTTGGCACACTGGCTAATACTGACATTTACTGGTATCTCATAACTCCCGCTTTCTCATTCCAGCTACTTTTGTCTAAGCTAACAGCAACTGCAGAAAATGTAACTTGATGTTTGAAAGTACTGTGGCTTAGCACGGGATAGAGGGTTTGCAGGAATTGGCCAACTCGTCATGCAAAACTTTTGTTATTTTAACTATGGTAGAGCATAGCAAAAGAATTCCCTTACAAGTTTCTGTCTTTAATTTCTCCTTGGCTATACACATGTGCATTAAAAATATTTTCAGAGGAAGGAAAGGCCACTGAAACTAAAGGAATTAAAAGGGCACAGCAATTACTGATGTTGTTTATTTCTATGCTCAGTAGTCCAAATATGATTTCTTCACACTTCACATGTATGATGGCTTTCCTACCACATAGCTACAAGACTCTAAAAGTGTAATGTATCCTTTAGGCATTAGTACTATGAAATTTTTGTCTCCAGCACTGTTGAAGCAGTGATAAAATTATCTGCCAAGAACTGGCACACAAGAAAAAATAAGTAACTCAGATATTTTGCCTCTGAACAATGAGTTTTATTTCTAGAAATGACTTCAGGCTGTTAACACAAAATTGGGTTTTCTGGGTTAATGGAGGAGAAAGGTATTTCATTCCTATTGAGCTCACTCATAACTATATGTAGAGCTTGTTCTACTAACAAGAGATTTTTTGATCAAAATACAAAAGAATTTCTTCATAGATTCCATCTCTTTAATGTAATTCCTGTCAGATGCAGACGTATTTTGCTGCTATATACAGATCCTTTATGATGTACTGAATTGCTGCTGTTTCATCCATGGATCTCTCCTGTAGTCAGTGGAAACAGAGCCCAAATGAGAACCTTAGGTGTTTGGCTCAGCTAACAATTTTCACAGCACTTTTTGGCTGCTTTTAGCCAGTATACACCAAAACACCATTTGAAAACCTCTTCATAGTTTGTCTGTTAGCAAAAAATGATTTTTTAAATTGAAAACACTGGGCGTTGGGATATATATATATATCTGCACGTATATAAACATGACAACAATGCATTGCTGGTACATAGTAACATACTTGTTCTTACAAAAATTGCTTTGGCTTCTTTAGTTGCTTGAAATATTTGGAACTTGGCTCAAGTTGTGGCTCTTTGCCACACAAACTATCAGCCCTGCCATCTGCCCAGTACTGGTCTAATGCCCACTGCAGGGGACAAATCCTAAGTGAGTCATCACCAATGAATCATTGTCTTACTTGGGGATTTCCTCTGAATTTTCCCACTCCAAGTTATCAGAAGAAGGATATTCTGCTCCTTCAATATTATAAATAAGAATCAAGCTAAAAGAGAAGGATTAAACAATGCATAGCTGCTACAGCAATAGGAAATACGTCCAGTTCTTGAATTTCAATATCAGTTTTGCTAACTACAGTACTTTCTTTTGTGGTTTTGTCTTTTTGGAAAGGAACAAAGGCCTTTGAGAGCATTCACTTAGTGTGGCAGTTTTACAGATCACTTTAATCACTTCAGAAGTTGTCCATTTATATAAGATACTAATTGTTCTCCCCTTAAGCAGTAGCACTGCTATATGAGGTGTGCTGTTAATCGATCCTCCTAAAGACATGAATATTTCCTCTAAATGCCAATCTAGAAGAAGTAATTAGATCAGCGGTGATTACGGTGGGGGTCTGTTGCCAGGCAGAAGCAAGGCAAGAAATGAGATTGCTGATACTAAGAACAATTAAGAGTGAGCCATGTAGGCAGCAGGAACAGCGGTAGACAGAGATGAGCTGCACACAGTGGCTGATGCATGGTGTGAGAAAAGACATGGACAGCCATTTGCAGATGAAAGAAAAATAGAGTAAAGGGAAATTTTGGATGGAACAGATATTCTGGAGTCTTCAAATCTCTCAAAGGAATTAGTTATTAATAAGAATGGAGACTGAAGTTCTTTCTACAGCATTCGTTATTATTATATATAACAAATTATCTGGAGAAGTTATGAAGCTTGTGCAAAATTTAATAGAACTTTTTTGCTGATGCAGAAGCAGTTGCAGTGTAACACAGAAGCCTGGAAACATTCAGCATGTGCAGATGAATCAATACACCTTTGATAAAGAACTTTATCTAAGGGCAGTTTTCTAGTTCATGCTCAGTGGCATAACAAGGTTGCCTTAGCAGATCCATGTTCTGACATATCTCTGTCATATCTCTGGCATATCTCTGTCAGCCCAGGTGTCTCTGCATCTTGCTTTGTTTCAGAATAAAACCATATCCAACTGTTTACACTGTTTTCCCTCAGTTCATGACTATTAAAAACAAACAGAATGTTAGATTCTTATCTCCCTCTTCTCCCTCTCCCAAGATATATTTTTGTTTCTGTAATTTTTGGCATATAGTAATATGATCGAGCTTTTATACTTTGCTTTATGCTGAATGCATTGTGCACCAGCACAGTCCTAATGTGATGAATGGGATTATTATTATAGAATAAAACCTAATAGTAATATCACAATCGAAGGTAATTATTACATATTACATAATGATGTATTATGTAGTTGGTGACTTTTGTTTTATTTTCTCAAGGGAGGTATCAAATTTGTTCCTGTTTTTTTAGCTGATTTGGAATAGGAGATCCAATCATGCTGAATTTCCAAACAATACAAAGCAAAATGTGTTCAGAACAGTCAAAGGCACAGAGTTAGCAAACATGACAAGTTTCCAGGGTGGCCCAATGGACTGGCAGAAGTCCATCAGTTACCTAATCAACAAATAATCTAAAGTAGGGATGCCCAGTGGAGTAGAGCTGCTTGGAAAAATGAAAGCAAATTAGAAAATTGTTAGTAAACTGCAACTGTTTCAAATGTAGTGCTATCACAAAACAACCAATATCATTTCAGGTTTTGTGTAATCTAGGGGATCAAAGAGACAATGTTTATTTTCCTACAACTTTGTCAGAAAGTTTTAATTTTACTAAGTCTACTAAGGAGTCCTTTATCTGATCGGACATAACCAGTCTTTAAAAATGTAGTGCTTTGTCTCTTACAGCCTTTTTTTTTTTTTTTTTTTTTTTTTCTCCCTCAATAATAAAGACCAGCAGTAATTGCACACCCAAGCAATTATCTGTAAGCCATTCACAGACTGGTTGAAAAATTATCATGAGCCTGATTTTCATTTGTCTGTATGACAGACACATAGTTGACCAACCAACTTTTAAAGTCTGCCTCCACTTTGACAAAGATGTGCCAGAAGCCATTGGAAAAGATTATGAAAAGGCAAAGTTCATTACTAGAGCTCCTTCTCAGTGTAGATGTATTAGAGAACTATATATATATAGTTCTCTCTCTCTCTCTCTCTATCTCTATTTTTTTCTGGTGGATAACGTGTGTATGAAACATCACAGGAGATTATTCTTATCTTTCAGTAGCAAAATAATAGATTAGTACGCAAGATCCAATGACAACTCTTATAATTATTAAAAATTTTTTAAAGTAGTGAGAACTTACATTTGAAATAATTCATAATATGGCAAGTACTGGTAATATACACTGAAAGAGCTTTATTTCTCAATTGTCTAAAATGCATTGTGGGCTGATTATCCAAATGTAACAATATCCAATTAAAACAATATCTAGTTTTTGATGTGTAGACACCCAATCAAAGTATTTCTGTGGAGAACAGAGCCTAATGAGAGCCCTTATGAAACCAGGATGGCCACTCATTAACCTGCTGTCAATTTTCCTTCACATTGCTCTCCACCCAAGAGTACCACCAAAAAAATATCCACTTTGGAAGAACATTGTGTCCAGTCAGAAAGGTCAATGACATCTGGCTGTAAACCAGATGAAAATATTTTAGGAAACATTTTTCTGCCTATGTGAAAGAAAACTACAATGTTCATGAGTGCTAGGAAATGCTGATCTCAATCACAAAATAATTAGACTTAATAACACCAGTAAATAGTGTAAGTGTTAATGCTCCAGGGGATACTTAAGGATTCCTCTGATTACAACTACATTCAAGTCTACGACAGTCAGAGCACGTAACTTACAGTACTGATAGTAAGCATTGACTGGTAAAACCAAAAGTATAAAGAGAAGAAAATAGAACTTGTTTATCATTTTTAAATCAGTTTCAGACTACTTCTTTCATTTTTATTTTATTTCCGCAGTAGATGCTGCAATATTTCAAAAGGAAAAGTTACACCAAGCTATTCAACTTACTTTCAAACAATTGAAATTGAGATTCCCAAGATATAATGACACCACGGTTTAGACCTGTTGCTAAAATAGTGATGAAATGTCTTCAGCCTTGCTGTAACACCCCCAGGTGTGAGCTGGAACCTCTGGGAGAGACATTGCCTCATACTCTTGTCAGAAATACCTTCTGTAGCTGAAAGCAATACCTTCAGCTGTTCTGGTCAAAATAGAAGCTATCATTTTATCTACGCTTAGCCTGGATAAGATATTTGAGCTAGTTTCCAGTCAACAAACATGACGCTACATTCTCAGCTGGTGTAAACCGACTTCAATGAACCTACATCAATTTATACAGGTGGGGATTTAGCCTGAGCTTTGTTTTCTTTTAAATCAAAGTTTCAACAAAGATAAACCCCAAACCTGGTCACATGGACTCAAAGCTTGTTGACATTCTCTGGAAGTGCTGTCTGTTGTGACCAGTATATTGCCTAAATATGAGACAGAGCAAGAATGCCTCTGTGTTTATTGACTGTACTTGTCAGCAGTGCTGTTGCATGGGCACAAGGCTAGTCCATCTGTTTGTCTATAGGCAAAACAATGTGGGTCTTGCACTCAAGCTGACACAGAGAAGTAAAAGGGAAGTGAACATGTCACATAATTCTGTGATGCTGTAGCCGAGCTTTTAAAGATTAACAAAATCTTGTCTTTTTTAAATGCTTGATTTCATTGGGGAGCAAAGATCATCAATTTTGCAAATGATACAAAAAAAAGAAGTTATTTTCTGAAGATGAAAACTGTTTATAGAAGGGAGTATAAAATTTCTTCTAAAACCTTACAGAAAAAAATAGTACTTTGGTGGGGTTCACATTTCATTGTGACCAACACTTTACTCAGTAAAGGCCAGAATCACACACACAAAGTCCCTCTAGACATCTGTACAACCACTTACTAAAGCACACTGATATGCAGACTTGCTATCTTGTTGATGCCAGCAGGAGATTACTGTCAATCCACTTTATCATTGTTAGGACAGGTCAGCTGAGCAGCTAGGAAAAGAAAGCCAATCAGGAGTGTAGTAACATATTTCAGAACAAAGTAGTTTAGTAATTGACAGAAACTGAAAATGAGTTTAAGTGACATTTAGTTCATCTGCCAATTCTGACAAGGCTATTACAAGTATCCGACAGGGTTCTGGCCAAGTAGTAGAAGCATTTTGAGGTCCTACCCCCTGTAGCCTGACCATAGTTGCTATCCTTGGGAGATCCTAGTGAGAGCCACTAGGAAGTAGGAGAAAATGTCTGTTACCCTAGGTAAACAGGGTGAAAAACAGCTTCTGTCATGAACCACAGTACCCAAGGGAGGAAGCAGAGGAAAAGTAGCATCCACTTCTGCTCTGAGGAGAATGCAACTTGTGCATCCTTCCATCCTCAGCACAGTGAACCAAGAGCCATTGGCCTTACGATAACAATTTTATTTATCTTTGAAGATTGTTCCAGGACTAGGGTCCTAATACAATGGCGAATGTACTCTTCATTTTTATTATATGAAAAAAATATCAATTTTGCATAATGTTCTGACAAAGTAAAAATGTCTTTAAGTACATTTTGGAACAAAGTCACATTTTTGGAGCACCATAACCTACTTTTGTTTTTCATAGTTCATGTCAGTTTGCATTTGTCATTCAGTTTTTCTCAAATGTTTTGCATAGGCACACATGCAGGATTGTGTACGAGTGTGAAGTTTTGTAAGAAATTCTGCTTACTGTTTATTAGAGAAAGAAACATATTTTGCTGTGACATGGAAGCAGAAACAGTACTACAGGGCAACAGGCTCTGCATCATGCAGTGCTTTGAAATCCTCATGTTGAATTTCTCTACTGCCCACAGTTAATACACAGATAAATTAAACAAGATACCATAATACTATAATTCAAGCATACTCCTTCAAAATTCTTGTCAAAGCCAGTGTGCTTCAGAGAAATGTTGGATGTTTCCAGGTCTGTTGCCAGATCTCAAGAAAACTTATGATCTTTGCCACAGTAGAGTACTTTACCAGATTCTTCCTTATAACTACTGGGGATTCTGATGATCTAACTGTCCTTGAAGAAGGATATCTGCCTTGCTGACTGCTCCACCCACCCTGGGCACAGAAACTGCAGCTTAACTGCTTTCAAGTATGTAGACTGAGAGGCAGTGGGACACTTAAGATCCAGCAGGTTTCAGCTGTTATGTCTCACAGATCACTGTCGGAACCTGGAGCTGATGTGCAGTAGGAAGCCTAAGGATCCTTTTGTGGTGGGAATTTGAGTGAGTGTGAGCTCCTGAGGCCCACCCATTTCCCATCCTGAGGATCTGAGGCAGCCCTCTGGGCCACTGCTGTCCTTATGCACCAGTTGTGCCTTACCCTGTGCTTCAGCTGTCTCTTCCATAGCAGAGATCAACGACTTTCTGTAGTTATGCCAGAGGAAGGAATGGCTGGCATGCCTACTAGATTTAATGTGTTTCTGACCCAGTTCTCTTTCCCTGGCAAATCAGTGCACTGCACCCCTCAAACACTTCAGCTGACATGAGGTAATATTGCTACAGCATTTGTAGTGTTCCCTAGGAGTTCCCTATAACCCAAAAATAGCACAGCAACACTAGCTGCTTATCAAAGAAGTGACGGCTTTGGAAAGCCGACCCCTATAACAGAGAACGTCAGATTGTGGCCTGCATGCACAGAGCCATGTCACCAGCACTCAGCACATAGGTGTGTAACCCCTAGCGTGCAAACCCTAAGAGGGAGCTAAAAAGGGAGCTAAAAAGGGAGCATGAGGACAGCCTGCTGCAGCTGCTCACACCTCCCAGCAATGCTGGCTGTCACAGACCATGCCAAGCAGTCACATGCGCTGAGCTGTGGAAAGAATGTGTGGTGCCCGGGATGGAGAAGTGTCACTCCATGTGACTCCTTTCTGGATGGTGTTTGACAGCAGTTAGCAGGCCCGTTTCCCTAGCTGACCCCTGAGCACAAAGGGGCTCCAGATAGATGCTGTACCCAGCCTGCATTTCACAGTGTGTTTTTTTTAATATCTAAGGATTATTTAAGGTTAAACTGCAGATCTACAGGCCTTGCTAGATTTTGGTATTGTTACCCTCAAGCTACCTCTGGCTGGGTTCATTAATTCAGCAAAGGGAACATTTTGGCCCTGAAATACTGCACAGTCATGTTAGCAAGGTCTAATACCCAAAAACGTCAGTTCAGACAGAGTGCTATGACCATAAAATCATGGAAAATAAGACCAGAAAGGACTTCACAAGCTCATCTCTCTACCCAAAGTCAGGTTCAGCTCTGTCCAAATAATTCACAACAGATATTTTTCTAAATCAATTCTTAAAAATCTCTGGTGATGGACATCCCATCAGTTCCCTGAGAAATTTACTCCAGCATTTAACTGTTCCTTATGTCCAAAATTTTGTTTCACTAAAAGCCTATTATTTCTAGTCTTGGAGATAGCAGACTTAGCAATATTTATTTTTAATCTATTTCCCGATTTATATGTTGGAGTTGACTATTTCCACCAGTTTTTCCAGATTACGCATTCCTGTGTACCTCAGCTTTTCCTTCCAGACCAGTCTTTTAGTGAATGGTCTGATCATTATAGCCAGTTTCCTCTGGACTCTCTTGATTGCTCGCATGTTTCTGGTTTCAAAGAAAGCTCAATGTAGATGAGCTTTAAGGGTTCTCTGAGGAAGTATAAAATGGATACATTTTCTCTGCTTTTATAGATAATTTTCTGCTGTTCTGTGGCTATCTTGGAAATCATACCATTGGTGTATATTTGTGGAAAGGGAACTGTTAAGTGACTACAATTCCTTGTTTTGGGACAACTCAGACAGTGTCGCATAAGAAGCGATATGTGAATTATAAGCCTGAGCTAGCCAAACAGGAAAACTCAGATACAAATAATTTGCAGTAAATCTCCAATTCAAAAGAACATATTTGGGATATATCACTTCAAGAAGGCATGCCGCCTGGGCTTAACCCCCTGTCCTGGAGTCTCAGGAAAATACTTGGTTATGTGTCAGAACTATGCTCATGCTTGTGTGAGTCACACCAAATGTACTGCCTAAAAGGTCTGTGTGAATGTGGAAGCGGATGCTACATCTGCTACAAATGAACTTGCTTTATGAGAAATATTAATTTGAATCAACGAATCAGAATTGTGATTATATGTGAATATGTGAATATGTGAATATGTGAATATGTGAAGGTCAAATTCTTAGATTTGCCCAAAGCAACAGCTATAATTCATGTAACAACAATAACGCAATGTAGACTTACCAAAAAACTTCATGTTATTCTAGCAATGTAGCCCTAATCACATGTATAACTTTAGGGTCTTAGTATAATACATCTTGTCCTTAGACAAAATTCTTCCAATTCCTTTCTTATCTGAGCTTATCTCCTCTCTGCTAGAGGCATATCCAAACACTTCATGACACATTCTTATTTATGTTACAGTTAAACCTCTTAATAATTTCTTAAAGGGAGTGTTTTGTACAGTTCAGTATGTATTCAGATGACTACTCTCAGAATGAATTCAGTCATGTATCTTCACACAACAATCTAAATGTTTGTGATTATATTCTCACTTGTAATACTTTTTTTATTCTTTATCACTTTTATATCTTCGCCACCGTTGTCTGAAACATATAAACAATTCCTGACAAAGTCATTTGCATCAACGGCATTTCCACAGTGCTCTTGGTTTTCTGAAAAGATAGTGGCACGTAGTTAAAGTGACAGCTTTATTTCTTGTCCTGCTTTACAGAACTATTAAGCATCTTGAAAACATCCAATTTCAGTCAGAGATATGAGTAATTTGTATTTAAAAACATATATGCTTTTCAAGTCCTGCGTGTTGTAGTCACAGACTCTTGTATTTTTAACATAGTTCAGGATAATGTAATAATCAACACCAATATCAGAGAAATGCTCTTGTAACAAAAAATAATTATCACCAGAGGAATAGCAAGTGTAGGTAGTTGGCATTTGTGCAATGATAAAGAAGGCAGAGAAACAACAGCTTTCAGTGAGTGTCATCCAGAGAGAAGCACGCATGAATCCAGGCACAACATATGTCTGTGGGCATGCAGCTCTTTGGCCCACATTAGCTTTGCAGCCAAACAAAGCTCTGAGAAATGATTTGCTGTCTGGAGACCCTCTCCAAGTTCTGTGATCAGGCTAAATATTGAAATTCCAAGTGTTACACTGTTCTTGGGATTAGCTTGAAGTTACAGGCATCAGCAGGAAAAATAAAATTAAGTTATCCGACAAGTCATTAGTTCTCAAGTTGTGGTCTGAAACCACGATGGCTTGTGAGAGAGCATGTAAAGCATTCTTGAGAGCAACATAAACAAATGGATTAATTAGAAATATGATAATACATGTGGAGAGTAGCCCTTGAGAATGAAGAAAGTTCATCCAACAAGTGGAAATTACTGTGATGTAAGAAAAGGTTCCCTAGAATAATTCAATTTTATCTGTAGCAAGCATGTGAAACATGAAATATAATAGCTTTTCAAAATTCCTCCAAAGTTTGGAAGCTTTTGTTTTACTGCAACAATGCGTGGGAACAAACATTTGTTTTCTTTCTGTTTCTAGATCTAACCTAATTCATGGGTGGGAATGGAACAAAATCCTTGTGAGAGATCTGCAGTTAGTTTTGTTTCTGAGCTGACTTGAGTTCAAATTATGGTAATTTGGATGTGAACCAAACAAATAATCTGCTATATCTGAACAAATCTCACTTCCTTTATACCAGAACCCAATCCCCATGCACACATGATGATGTCTAACCATATTCTAGAAAAAGGCAGAGAATTTACTAGGCACATTTTTACAGTTGAATGAAAAATCTGAAGAAGGAAAAATTATCTCATGCTTCAGACCAAGCATATATACACGATATATTTGAAAAGAAATAAAGGATTTAACTCACTCTCAGATTTTTTATTTTTTATTTTAATTGCATAAAGTGGAAGAAAAAAAAAGTAGACCAGTGTTAGAATGTAATCATTTTCTTAATGGGGCCAAAGTCCTACCTTTCCCACCACACAGTGGGCACTGAGGCTGTGCCTTTGTTAGTGAACTAACAAAGCCAGGGCACAATTTATTTAGACAAAAGGTATGGCCTTACTAATGTCAGTAAAGATAAATTCTTTGGACTTGGTCTCTGTCCTGGCTCTCTTTATTTGCCTAGAAGTGTAGTAATAGTGAATTTAGAGTCCACGCTGTGTATGAATAGTGGCGGCTATTTTTTTTACTGCATGATTTTCCATTTATTGACATTGATGTCTTCTCTCACATCATTGCTAAATATTATGAGACTTTTCTGTCACTCCCCACATCCAATTTATACTTTTGCTATCACAATTAACTCTGTATCATTACAAAAATCACCCCACAGCTCACCATCTTTTCCAAGGCATTTATGAGCCCCAGCATTCCCTTCAGAGCACATCCCTGCAGCACCGATGCATCCTTGGTGTGATTATTCATCCCACTCTGTTTCCTGTCTTTCACCAAATAATCTGGGGGAGGCTTTACTTTTACCCCATAACAATTCTGTTTCATTAATATTATTTATCTACCTTTGAAAACTCAAGTTAATAAGTTTGAGTCAACATTGTTTAAATGATCCTTTTGATTTCAGTGGATTTCCATAATTTTGCGAAGTATGGCTTTCTTCTACAAAAGTTGTTCTGATTCTTCCATAATGTCTTTCCTCATTTGTATACTTATTATTTTTATATTGACACTTAGCAATTTTTGTGATAAGCAAGTTGGACTTACTGGTCTGCTGGAGCAAGGAAGAGCCCGGTTTAACAGCTGATTGCCCATTTGTCACTTTCCATTATGTTAGTAACAAATTGGTTGGCATCAGTCTCTCCAATTACCAGTTCACAGTGGTAATTGTGTCCTTAGGACTATAGTTACCTCTTTAATCTTCTCCACAATGAACACAAATGCAAAAAAAAAAAATTATTTTTAAATGTATTTGATCTATAGACTAGCGCCAGAGTATTTTTTTTACTACAGTCCCATTGAATTAGCTGAAAAGCTCAATTCCATTTCTGAGAGATGATTTTACTTTTGCTTTTAATAATTCCTCTGCTATTCAGTGATGAGCTTAAGAAAGAAAAACTGAAGAGCACTGTCCTTTCACAAGCATATTTTGATGAGTAATACATATGATCTGAGCTCTTAAGGAGGTGTAAAAATGTAAGAATTTTACCCTTTTAGCTAGCTAATCATTTTGATTAGTTTCCTAACTTTTAAGTAACTTTATTCCTTAATTGTAAATATTAAGTTAGTGTGGTGAGATTTGTTGTATATTTATTTCTGCTCTTGTGAGTTTTTTTCATACTCACAGTCCTATGAAATTTGACTATACTATGTCCTCTGTTACACAGTGTTGCATTAAATCCTGAGCTCTAAATTTAGAAATGTTCCTTATTTTGTAGTTTTCCAACTGATAATTTCAGTATGCAATCACTCACAGTGATGTATATAGTCAGTTAAGGTTTGTCAAATGTGGATTTGAGGACTTTGTTTTTAATAATTTAGATACTTCAGTTGTGCTTTGGATGTCAGTGCTCTTTTTTGAACCTTTGTTTCTCTATTCTTTAGTTCTTCATCTGTTAAATGGGAACAACTGCATTTATTTACACTGCATTGATATTACAAAGATAAATATACCATAAATTCAACTATAATTTGGAGATGCAGCAGTAACAAAGTTCATAAAAACATTCAAGAAAAAAGAAGAAACTTTGAAAAGCATCTGTTTCATGCAGATGGTGCCGTATCGAATACTGTACACTGGTAGTAATGCTTATAGTCTTTACTTCTATATCCTTGCTAATCTCTATGTCTGTAATGTGGAAGTCGTGTTAAAATTAATGAGTATATTTTGAGACTAGTTAACTTTAGAGAAAAATAAAAATACTAAGAATGTGGACAAAGGCAAAAATATCCAGAAGAAATATTCAAAATATTCCATACATTCATAGTCTTGCTTTGGACATTGTTGTGAATTTATTAACTGGCTGAATTTTGTAGCCATATTGGCCGATTTTTCACAGAGGAGAGGAGTGAGCTATGTTGAAATATGAAAGCAAAGCACTGATTAAATATACCAGAGCAAAGGATAAGCTGATAGAAATGAGGTAAGTTAAATGGATGAACCAGACAGACCACAATGATATTTGCAGTGAGGTGAAATAGAGTAAAGCTGAAAGATGAAGCAGCAACCTCACTCTCGAATAGAGCTAAAGGGCCAACAGTGACATGGTGGTGTTCCATCACAAGAGGAAGGAAGATGCACTGTCAGACATAAGCATGTATAAGAAGTAGGTATGTAATGAAAGTATGTATGGAAGAAACTGTTATGCATCAGGTTGAAAAATTGTAAAATATTATGTCATCATCTTACGTCCTGTTGTGCACTCAGCAATGGCAAAACCCAAGAATTCGACATCCAATTTAGGAGGCTAAAACTAATTTGCTGTGAAAGAGAATAATTTAACGACCAGAGCTCTTAACCAGCTGTGTTGTAAAATACTTGTATATGTACAAGATTAGAGACAGTTTTATAATATATGCAGATAAATTTTCTACATCTAGAAATCATTTTGTCTTTTTTTAGCATCATGCAATAAAATTTCTATTAAAATACATGTATTTTTGTCAGAGATTAAGATTAGAATTATATATTTTATGGACAACAGGAAACATATCATCATATAAGGAAAGCAGATGTTCCTGATCATTCTTAGCAATATTTAATAGTATTAGGACAATGGACTTATATTTCTAATAAAAATCAGGGATTGTGTTGTTTATTTAGGTTCTTTAACCATTTTTAGAAATTGAATTGCTAGTTATGAGAATTCTTAATAAATTGTTGTTTCAATTGTTATCTATCACACCTTCTGAAGGAAAAAACAAGAGGTGATTATCTCAACACAGCTAATATGGACTTCACCCAACCTATTCTCTAATTGCCTGCTATTTTCAGAGAGATGGGTCACAACAGTACTGTCTATTCCTGTAAATAGTTGCCAAAGGCATCCTGGACAACCAGTTCAGACATAGGTATATGCCATGTAAAAATCTTAGGGGAGTTGAAACCCTTCAGGGAGGCTGATGACATTAGTTGCATGAAAAGAAAAGTTGCATCAAGAGCAACAAAGAAGCTAATGAAAGCAGGATGAGCAGATCTTCATCTGATGGCAAGAGTTATGCAAAGGAGCAAATCCAGGAAAGGAAGTTCAAGTTAAAGTTTCTTAGAAGCTGGCAAACAGGAAGCCAAGCCAAAGAAGTCAGAAGTAAAAAATGGCCAATAAAATTTCACATCAGGCAGTAGTGAAGGAAAGGAGATGAGGAGGCTATCAAAATGCTCAACAAAAAATGCACAGAGAAGTGGAAGACGCAGGAATAAGGAATGCATGGGATAAACTGGAAAGGGGCATCTGCTCAAACCACGAGTAGTGGGCACACCTTCCTCTTCTTGCAGGGAAATAATCTGTGCTCTTCTGACAGGTGCATTGAAAATAGAGGGACCTGAACAACTCTGACATTACGCAACTTCCCTATCAGTAATGCTGCTACACTTGTCTGCAAGCCATGGTCCCTTTAATAATAATCTCTGCTATCAGATTTGCCTTACATCTCCCTATAGTCAAAGACAGTATTTTTTTCCTTTGGTTTTCTCTATGGTCAGCCACATTATTTCTGTAATAACAGACTTTATCAAGATACTTATTTTGATCCAAATTTTCTGTCACAGTCATGCACCACTTTGCTGGTGGGTTTATATCACATCCTTTAAATAAAAATTAAATTTAAATTAAATGCAGAGAAGGTTTGGTTATTTTTTTTTCACATTAATTTTCTTTTCTCAGATTTGTTCTTCTTTTTTTCCTAGTAGTTGCACAAGGATTAACTGCATTTTTAAAGTTAGAGTTCCGAATACAAATAAGAGGGTTTTCCCCTTTTTCTTCCCTGACTACATTTCTATTGCTGCAATCACAAGTACTGTTAACAACATTAAAACCCACAGCAGCTGTGAACCAGGCTATGGTAGAGAATATTTTGATTTTACAAAAAGGTTCAGTGCTGAAACATAATGTTCTTGCTTCCCAGATATCGCAGGGCAGACTTGCATGCACTTTTGAAAGTTAATATCTAATTTTCTATATGCCTGCTGCCAGTTTGTTTTCATTCTACTTCAATGTAGTAAGCAATGAGAAGGGATTTTGCAAAGATTACTACTGGGCTGATTATTATTGCACTAGTTGTTCTGGAAAACAAAATACCAAAACTCAGCTGATGATGACATAGTTATACAACAAAACAGCCTGCTTAGAAATCAGACCTTGGAACGAGTCCCCAGAGAAGACTTTAAGCTCACATTCTGCAAGTTAAATAACTCCAACTTATCTTTTATGCTATATTCCTTGTTTTGTTGCAAAACTGGATTTATTGTAGGAGCTGAGAGGCTGTGCAGTCTTTAACCTCTCCTTTTGCCCAGTGTTTGGAATACAAATCAGGCCAGGAGTGACAACTGAAAACTACTGCCATCTGATGGCTGCAAGATAAGAAGTGCAAAACAAGCTGCTCACAAGCAGATGGAAATCCTACAAGGTAGTTACTGTCACTGGCAGAAGTCGAGTCCCTTTCAAGCAAGCATAGCAGAAGACAACCGGTATTCAATAGGCATGGTAGCTAAACTCACCTCCCAGTCTGAGCACTGCTGTCCACAGATCCGTAATAGTCAGTTGCCTCGTGTATTCCTTCACTCCCTCAGCCATCATGCAGAAAATGAATAAAATAAAGGAGGGTCGGCTTTTTTAACTCTGTAGGAAAAACTGTGTTATAAAATGTAAGTAATTTAAGAACTCTGTTACTGTCGATAAATGGAGTAGCTGATTCCAGAAAACAATGTTCATTAAGGAGATTTCCTTTTCCCTGGATCATTTGCTGCAAAAGAGGAGGTTGGTTTAGCCCCTTCTGTTGAAAGAGATGATTTACTAAGTATGACTTGAAACAATATCTGAATTTCAAACTAACAAATTTTATGAAGCTTTCTATCATATGGAGCATTTTGGTTTAATTTTATTACAGCCTTTATCCAACTGTAATCATTTGATTACTATAATAACCATCTGGAATGAACATTCCAGTGCATCAAGGCTGAGGTTGGGACAATTTTGGGACAACTGTGATTAGCCTATCGTTAACTGACAGGTGAGATAATTAAATTAAGAAACATGTTAGAAGCCCATTTGAAATCTGTAAGATTGACTGGAAGAATTGCATGAAAATTGATTCAAATTTAAACAATAAAAATGATTCTGTAATGTCTTCTTTACCATAAGTGGATATAAGTAAGCTTATGTAGTCCTGAAATGCTATTTCCTTTTCTAATTAAGCACAAAAGCTTTCTAGGGATGTCTACAGAATGATACAAGATGCTCTGAGAGGCTGCCAAATTATAGTGGAAATGTGTTTGCCCTCAGTGTGAGCAGAAACACTTGAGATCCTAGTTGTTTGGAGGAACAGAGATCATTAATGTTTTCTGTTTTCCATCAGATAACTCAGCAGCCCTGGTTATTTTACTCTAGGCTAATTCCTTTAAACAACACTTAAATCTAATGAACCCAGTAGAGCCCAGAAACTCAGTAAAGGAATACTGAATGACCACAAGAAAGCCAGGTACCATGTGTTAAGATCCCTTCCCCTTGTTCAGATGTAGCTGAGTTAACTATGTGCATGCTCCTCAATCCACTGTGAAACAAACTGGTATGAATGGATCCCTTCCCAGTTCTGACAGCACGCTTTTTGCAAATTTCGTTGTCTTGTTTTTCACATGGGTGTAGAGTGACCTTTTCCTTCATGTATGGCAAGAGATCTCAATTAAACAGAAGTGGTTGTAAAGGATCCAAACATATTTGCAGATAATAATGAAAGATCTGGAAATTGAAACGTCTGATTTTCAGCTCAGTAAAATTTCTTTAATTGAGACACAATGTAGTAAAGACCATCTTCATCAAACCATATTTACCTCCCTCTACTTAATTCCTTCCTCATCCCAGAATGTATTTTATAATCTCAAGATTGGAAAATAAATACAAATACATGAGCTAAACTATTAAAGTCTGTTATGATGGTTGCTGGAAAGGAGGAAAGGAAGGCATGATCTTCACAAATAGTAGTATTAAATCCTTGATGAAGTAATTAATAACATTTTAAAATGTCTCCTACTCACAGTACATTTGATTCTGTAATTGTGATACACTAAGAAATTCAGTGTTCAATTGCCCTGAAACTCATTCACAAGTCCCTTGGCAGCAGCTAAGTAATTCCTGTACATTCCCAATGACAGAGAACATTTTTAACCTGCATTTCCATATTAATCTGGTAATGCTTCCATACCATTTCAGGGAAAATGCAGCTTGCTTTGCAAGGTCAGTCCCCAGAGAGAAGCTCAGAAGTGACAACGATGTGTAAATGCACTCTATGCCCCTGTGCATCCCATCTCTTGCTCTTACTGTTCCAACACATTCAAAAACCAGATGACTTGCTGATCCCAAGAGTCAGAAAGTGAAATCTTCAAATAACAGTGGCTTTTTTTTAATGGTGGAGAAAAACTTCTTCCAACTAAATTCTTATTGCTGAGTTTTAGTTTGCTTGTTTGCCTGCTTGCTTGCTTGCTTTCGCAAGTTCGTCAGGATAATTTCTCTGCTTGTTTTGCAAGTTCACCAGAATGGTTTCTGTTAAGTTTTTTTTTTTTTTTCAAAACAGAAGGATACAGAAAACTTCTTGCAGCTGCTGATAACCAGCCATTACCTAAGGTGTCTTCTATTTTCAGAACATCTACTAGGCAAGAAAGCTTTACTTGACTTTCTGTCTAACCTGTAAGTTAATTTTAGAGCTGTTGTCCTGGAAGTCCCTCAATGCTGGGGTTGGCATTCAGCTAAGAAAAAAAAATCTGTTCTTCTGTAGGAATACTGGGAATTACCCTATGCTCTTAATAGATCCCCTGACAGCAATTACTTGACATAAGTTAGGCAAAGTCAGTGACTCTTTCACTGGAAAAAAGGACACGTCTAGGTAGCTAAACCCGTATTCTGTGACCTGAATAATGGAAAAGGCATGACCCTATAGAGTAGGCCAGATGTCTTTAAAAAAAATAAAAAATTAAGAGAGCTTCATCATATCAGCAACTACATCTTGCTGCATCTAGACTGTGTTCTTTGATACCCTGTAATTGCTTTCCTTTCATATGACTGCTCCTCCAGGGCAGAAGATCTCAATTCTTTCTTTCAGGGAGTACAATGAGGCACATCTCAGTTCCTGATACTTAGTACAAACCACATCTACCCCAAGTCATTAACTATGGTACCACCTCTTTGATTGATTCACTGAATAGCCAAATGGTTAAAACCTCCATTTACAACTACAGTATACTGTTCTTTGCTCACAACTATTTAATGCTGGGTTTTGCTGGATTTTTCTCAAGCTTTTAGTGAACCTCAACCAGACTGGTGGGAGCCATCAATTCTGGGAGCCCTTCAGGGAGCACAAAGGGGAATAAGTACAGCAAATCTGGCCGCCATCCAAAATTCAATGCATTTACACTACAGTAGATAATTTCTGAATGGCTTCCTGTAAAGATTTTGTCACAGTATTGTTTGCTTCATTCAAAAGCTTATCCAAATAGATAGTCTGCGCAATTCATGACGGGATGCTGGATAAGTCTGTGACAGTAGATATTAGACTGTACTCAAAGGTTTTTTCCCTTTCAGAGAAAAATATTCACATGCATACTGAACTACTGATTATGAAATGAAAGTGTATTTCGCTTGTAACACAAGCAAGCATTGCACAGTAACTGCCTAAGATGAGGTACGGCATTAAGAACACATCAGCATGCTCAGAGTTATGGAGAAAGGAAAAGTTGAAATTGCCTTTCAACGCCACTTGTGTAAATGAATAGAAGTCCATGTAAATGAAGTACTTTACATCTGTCTGTGATAAATGTAAGAAGGAGCAGAATAAAGCATGAATCCCTCCCCAAATAACGATGTTTCAGAAGGCCTGTGAGCTTTTTATCTCCCTCACATATACTTACATTTTTAATGCCACAAGGCGTACATTAAATTAAGGATTCTTGTATATGCAATTATAGCATTTTAAAGAGTTTGTTCAGCAGCTGTTGAAAATAAGTATCAGCCACTCTGGGCAATTAAATTTCACAGCTCAGAACGACAGAAGGAGCATTCTCCATTAGCACAAGCAGTAGGGAAGCAGATATTATCTGAACTTGGAAATTATTCTTTCTAAAGTAAAACTGAAAAGGCATTCACCAAATAAAATCAGTAATTTTAAAATATGCATTAATTAATTCTATATATATTGGAAGGACAAAGAATTGCTAAGTCTGTTATCTGCATCATTTAGCTGTGGTTTGTATCAGAAAGATTATTTGAGTATTCAAGAGCAAGGACTTCCCTCTTGCCACTTTTTGTGTGATACTCCGTACAAATGAACTCTAGTACCTGCCAATGAGCCATGTAGTTTATCACCAGAACAATTATTTCATTAATATAATGATGAAAAAGGTAATCAGGCTACTGTGTTTTCTGTTTTCATTTTCACAATAGAACAAAAATGTCAATGAAACAAAATACACTCGTACAAGATTCTCACCCTTCCCAAATCATAGGTTGTCTAAACATTATATATTGCCTAAAATTAGTTGGCTGATCAGAACAACAAAGTTGCCATATGTTTTCTCATATTCTATAGAACTCTAGATAATATGATTAACAATATACCCTAATTACATAATGTGCAAAATTGAAATTATTTACAGTTGTTGTATAAAACCATAATTAATAACGAGGATGGTGGCAGAGATGCTTTCTGGCATCAACTACTAACTTGTCGCCCAGAAAGGTACATATAGTATCTGCCCATCTTCACATACAGTTGCAGATGAGTACATAGTGTCAGATAATCTCTTGGAAAGCATATGAGACATATACAAAAGATATGACATAAACAGATTAAGTCACATGCAAGGTGAAACCTTGAGAATAAAACTTGCCTGAAAGTAAAATTAAGGTAAAGGGTCCTATTGTTACTCTATTCCAGGGGGGCAGAAGGGCAGAAATATTTAGAGATTAGAAGGGTTTATCTAATGGATTGCTCCTAAAACAGGACTGGCAAAACCCAGCAGTGGTAGAGATTACATAAGTAGGACAACATGTGCTACAAGTTGAGGGTGATGCCAGGAGATCTGAGTTTCATTAAATGCTCTGGGGAATAGGATTTACAGAGAATGGGGTGATGAAGACATTTATCTTTAGTCTTCTAAAATACAACAATATTTTTTTTTACTACAGTGATATCTTGCAGTGTGTAAGGTGGAAGCAGGCTGTATCATATCAGCATACCTGTGCATCCCTGTTGCTTGTGCAGGGAACTAGGGTGTGCCAATCCTGGGCAAGGGGAGTTTAGTTTATTCAACACTTTGAAGACTCATATGTCAGACCAGCTCCTAAATCAGGGTCACATGGCACATCATCTGAATACAGCCCAGTGTTCCCACTCTTAGCACATCTTTAGGTTAACATACTTTCAGTTAACATTCACAGTGCACTTTGGCATTGCATGCCCATGACAGGAGTACAGGGAGAACCATTCTCTATTGTATTATTTTACGTCTTGATCTTACAATTTATACTTTTTTTCCATCTGCCACACTCTGGGCATGAAGATCAAGCACAGAATATTTAATCTCTTACACAAGAGCTCATTTTTATGTTTTTCCTATAATTTCAGGTTAATTGCTATTCTGCAAAATTTAGTTATATTCTCAATGTGATATCTAGGGATTTGCATACATAAGTCTTATCTCTCTTAATGGTACTCAGAAGGATGTGCATAAATCTTTCCATAGGGAGATGAAATAGTGGGACTCTTAAGGCTTATTTATTTCACACTGGAAAACATGTTATAGTTACTACAATAATCGGTGTAGCTCAGATTTGGTATATGAAAGAAACAGGTATTCTATATATTGCTATTTAACTTCTTCTTTGATTACTGTAAAACCCTCAAAAACCTTGTTATAAGACGTTTTGATGTATTTCAAATCCTTCTTTCCATTATAATATATTTATCAACTGGTAATTAATACTCATTTTTCTGCATGTGTATCATTTTTTAATATTATTTTAATACAGTCTAGGTACATTGTATGCCATTATAGGTTAATAAAATTAGATTTCTGCAATTGTTCTTCACAGAAGTCAGTGATAGTATTAATCATTCCTTCAAACTGTTCTTCCAGACAATGTAATGTTCTTCCAGTAAAATATACAGATGCTCTTGTACATTTCATTAACTAGATCCCTTAGTGCTCTTTGGAGAATATTTATTGTGGCATCTGTTTATATATAAAATATAAATATTTAGTGCTTTACTTTCAACTCTTCAAGTGCTCACCTTGATGTATAGATTTTCCTTTTTTTTTTTTTTTGCCACCACAGAAGCTTATGTATACATTATGCTATAGTTATAGCTCTGTTTTGAATTTCTACTATAATCTACCAATTTCTTTTGTATGTGTGCAGCAGAAAAATGTGGGTCAAGGGTAAAATCTTTGCCCAGTGGTGGCTAACAGTGAAAGCTGAACTTATCTGATCTGGTAGGTGTCTGTAATCATGTGAGCTGAAATTGCTGTGGATCAGATGTTGAATATTTGGAAAATTAGCAAAGTGAACTTACTGTTAGACAATAAATATTTGTTAACTATAGTGGTTAATTTTTAACTGGAGAAGGAGGGCTAAAAGTATAGTAAGTTATTAAAGGCCCTGTTTTTTAAAGTAAAATGCTTCTCTGATTTTGGTGGCTAATGACAGCAAATCAATGTCTTAGGGTATGTTCATATATTCATGGGCTCAGCAAATACACTTTCTTGAACTTTAATCTACAGGCTATCTAACTTCACTAGGAAGCATGACCAATAGGGTTTAGAAAAACACTGAAGCTTGAAAACATTTTCTTTTCTAAAAAACAGAAAGGTGTTACCCCTTGCCCTTGGTTAAGATATTTGTTCAAATATTTAAGTTTCTGAATGGTTCAAAGAGCTTAACCAGCACATGCCTCAGTCCCAAGTGAGCCCCCCATCCACGTCACAGCATACAAAACAAAGGTATTTGCAGAGGAAATTTTCAAGTTACATTTCTGCAAAGATATAAACTCCAGAACGTGAAAAGGATCAGAGAATCCTTGAGAAGCGAGGCAAAAAAAGCTATGGTTAAAAAAAAAATTAAAAATAAAAAATAAGAGGATTTCTTTGAGAGAGACATATTTATACATATAAAAATACCTGAAGAGAGCATGCGGGCAGGACAGAGCTGGGTTCTTTTTGGTGGTGCCCAATGAAAGGACAAGAGCCACTGTGAACAAAATGAAGCATGGAAGGTTCTGTCTAAACATGAGAAAACTCCTCTTTACTGTGCTGGTGATGGAGCACTGGCACAAGTTGCCCTGAGAAGCTGTAGGGTGCTCCTCCTCAAAGATCTCTAAAAGCCACGTGGACCTGGATGTGGGCAGGGATTGGGTCAAATGGGTCCAGAGGCCCCTGCCAGGTTTTGCCATTCTGTGGTTTTGAGATATGGAAGAATATCTGAACTGACTGCTGGAGAAGAAGGGGCAGTCCCTTAGAGCTCCATCCCCATTCGTGCCTGGAGCTGGAGTGCACATGGCTTCAGCCACACATGCTGGGCACTTCACCCCTGCCAGGTAATTCCCTTTGCCAGCTGTTCAGTTGTTCCCACTCTCTGACAGCTTGTGAGCAAGACAGGACATTTCCAGACTCCATCAGACCAAAAGACCCTGTATTTTCATAAGTTGGCATTTATGTGTTTGTTGCAGACCTGAAACACTGCAGGATATCCACTTTCATCTTACCATACATGTGGCACCACCAGGTTAACAGTCAGTCTGGCTACAAATACACCAGGAGGTTTTCTGGTTAGACTATTTAAGCTGCTTACTGTAACAGAATTTGCACAAAAAATGGAAACTGCAAAAAGGTCTGGGGAAGTATCTAACATAAACCAGTGTAGAAAGGAATTGGCTGCAGGCACACTTTGGATTGTTGTCTGGGATACAAGTATAGTGAAGGTATTTCTGTAGTAAGGCAGGATTTCATAGGATATGATTTAATCTGTATGAGCTCATTTGCATAGGTGGTGAAATCCTGCTACTCCTTTTGGCTTCAATATTTAGATCAGTGATATTATGTGATATGATAAGTTATAGGTTGAAAAACACAATTTGTAACTGCCATTTTCCAGAACTCTCTTTTGCTGCAAATTCTTATTTTAATACACCTACAGAAAAGGAACCATCTCCATAGAAACCTCCTGAATCTTATGTCTTAAATAACTGCTTTAAAGGGCTTATCTTGAAAGTTACTGAGGACACTCAACTCTCACTGTCTTCTAAAACAACAATAACTCTAGAAACTGTACTGCTATTTTCCACTCTATATTGACAAAAAGTATAGCCATTTGAATCAGATTAATATAAAGAGTTCAATATTTTAACAAATTGAAAAATAAATCCATTTACATATTCAGCTATATCCAAATCTTCTTTAACTTGTTTTATATGTTTTTTGGTCTGAGAACATTAATTAAATTCATATAAAAACTCAGATACTTTTCCACTAGCAGGAATTAAACACCAGATATTGGTCTCAGGCAGTCAACTCATTCTCTGTAATCAGTGAAAAGAAAAAGATGCTTGCAGAAAAATATTTATCCTATCTGATTCTGTGATCTTCTTTGCACAAGAAGTCTTCTTGAAAAGCACTGACAAGATGCCTGCCTTTAGGCATGATCACAATTGAACAAGATTAATTCTATTTCATGGTAGTCAATGGCTAGAGACACATCTACCATCACCCTTGCTAAAACCAACAAGAGGCATCTAGCTGACGTTGCTTGTTTCCTATAAAAATCCAGTAAATAAATGGCTTGTGTAGAAGTCTTCTAATACCAATAGTAAATATATTTGGTGAGAAGAATACTTCTTTACAAATCTACAAAAATCTTTATTACGAGATTTTCCTTGGTCGTGGGAAAATTAAGCAGTTTATTCAAAACCTGCACGTGTCTGTTTTTACTGATTATAAATATATACTCCTTGAAATCAGCAGGAATTTAATTGTTCCCTGACAGCAGTGTAATGCAATACATGGTGTATCATAGGGCACGATAGGACAAGGTATCAAAAACTGATGCATTCAGCTCCAAGCACTTCTGAATGGTAATTGGACTAGGAGTCCTCCAAGCTTTGCTCTTAGGAAGGCTCTCCAGCTTTCTCACCTAGGCTGTACCTACATGAGAATTAATCAGAAATTTTAGGAAATGCTTGCTTCTTGGGGAACTGCTAGGGCAAAGCTTTTACATCTTCCAAATCTGGAAGAAGAGCTGATAGGACTTGTGACCTTTTAATTTTACAGTCCTCTGTTTTAGCTAAGAGCAAAAGTGAAACACCGGATTTTTTGTTCAAACCTCTTAAGGTTCAAACAGAACTGTGTGAACACGGTACTGTTTAATATAGTTCATATTATAGAGGCTGAGCTGTCGGGCAGTGCGTTGTGAAGTCTTCCAGAGAGACCTGCTCCCTCTGGTAACAAGATGACCTGCATCACAATGACAATCAAGGTTGTTCCACATTCACTGCCAGCACCTGCTCCTGACTGGCCTCAGTGAGTGGGTCTCCCAGAGGACACATTGCACATGTTGAGAGTGTTGGTCAAACACCTCTTCTGTTAGTTGACAGTATGGTAATGTAATAAACATTTAAAATAGAAATGAGTTCCTTGCTAAAATATGACTTTTTCAGCAAAAACTTGAGACTTTTGCTCAAAAAAGTTTGAAGAAATCTGTTTTTTCTATTTAATGTGTATGAGAATCAACTTGAAGGTACTGTATCAGTATTGCCTACAGAACATTCAGTCAGAAGTCACAACTCTGCAATTGCATGTTGTTCTGGAAGTATGCACAGAATTTCATTTCATATAGGTAACTCATGCATTTTCTGTTTTAACATTTGATTTCTCCCTTGTGAGTATATAACTCCTTCTGTAACTGATTTCATAGATCTTTTCTAGAATTTTCCTTTTTTTCTTCTGTAGCAGTGAAGGCTATTCAATTTAAACACACAGTCCTAAGGAGCGGGAAAACATAGTAAATACATTCGTTCTATTTTGTTAACTTTCTCACCTGCTAGAACATTGCTATTTTCTTACAGTCAAAGGACTGCATTTTCTGTCTCAGATAAAATCAGAAATTTTTAAAGCTGTTTTGCACTGTCCTGTGAGTGTAAGTGCTGGAGAGCAAAATGTTTCCATCAACTGTGCTACTCAGAGACGCAGAAAAGAACAGCACACAATCAGATTTTTCACACTCTGTTCTTGCGTATATAAGCTTTTTCTGATAGTATCTATAGTTACAACTTCTGCAAAATCAGAGTTGTGTGAACTTTTCATAACAGCAGAATTTAGTTACCATGGCTGGGTCAGAGGAACCAGAGATATCTTTTCTGATACCTGCTTGGAGAATTATCTTCTGCTCATCTAACCGAAAGCCACCATCCCTAACAGTATTGATAATAAATTTATTACTGACATCACCTGTTGCATCACTATGTTATGTATAGCTCTGTGTTAATTTTTTAAACTTGAGATTTTCCTTACCCTGAGAGCCAAATGAGTAATGCTGAACTCAAATCTCACAATGCAGACTTCCTGAACAGGAGAAGATTGAACAGAAAGCCTGGCAAATGCACCACTTGATGCTGAACGAAGGATATCCTGGACTATATTTAATAAAGCATCTTCTCCACCTGGTCCTTGAAGGCCTGAAGTTGTCCTAGAACATTGCCTTAAATATAGCTGCACAGGGTGTTCTCAAGGAGACTTGGGTGAGCAGATAGGATTATTAGCAGTTCTGCTAATGCTTTGGAACTGGAGCCAGTATGTCTGCGAGGTTATGCTCTTGCCATATAGACTTACTTCCACAAGACAGCTTTAGTTTTAGTTTTAGAACCGTGTTCTGTATCCATAAAAGTGTGCAAAAATACCTGAAAGTGTGCAAAAAGTCCATGAGCTAAATGGGAATACTACAGGATCACAGAACAGACTTTTTTAGAACAGATATCTGGAGGTTATCTAGCCCCAGCCTTGCTTAAAGTAAAACTAATTTCAAAGCTTTATCAAGTTAATCAGAGCTATGCCTAGTGGATTTTCTTTTAAAATCATGAGGATGAAGATTGTACAGCCTTTCTGGATGACGTGTTCCCATTCATGATGGCTCTTAATGTGAAACTTACGTTTAAGAACAATTAAGAGTAAAATAAAATGGAAAAAAAAAAAAAAAAAAAAAAAAAAAAAGCCTTCTTCACTGGCTATCTCCAAAAATAAAAAGAAAAAAAAAATTCATTTCAGACCAGCTCTGTTGTTTGCTCCTGGAAATCTAAACAACTTAATCCCAAAACAGCTAAAAGCAATAGTTGTTATCAACGCATAAGTAACAAGATTTGTAGATAGAATTAGATGCTGAATTGAAGACTATCTCAGATTTACTTTCGAGCAAGGATTTTCCTCAGACTCAGTCTTGAAGTCATTACTCAAGAATACTTCCCCCCGTGACAATGTCTCAAAACAACTAGCATCAAGCTGCCTGGAAGGCAAATAGAGTTGTGCCATGCTGCCATGAGCTCTAAAACAGAGTAATAAAGCAGATGTCTGCTCAGGATTAGAGGGCACTGGAGAAGTAAGTGTTGGTGATAAGTATGCAGGAGATTATCCCCATAATATCCAAGCAGCTTTGGAGCATATGATCATTTACTGCTGTCTTCTGTCTTTATTTTAGAGGATGTAATAAAATGCATGTTCAGTTAGGTGGAGATTTTTTTTAAAATTAACTTGTGATTTCATTTTCTGGGATTTTTCAGGGATCTCACTGACTGGTCCATTTAAAGAAAGAACACTGGCCATTTGGAATTACCCATCTCCTCATCGCTGTTGAGAGTTATGCACCCAAAGCCAATGTTCACAAAGAATTTAGCTTGCAAATGTAAGAATAAACATTGCTTTAGGGAAAAAAAAAAAAAAAAAAAAAAAAAAAAAGACTTTCATTGCACAGTAATAACCTCTGTGTGTAGCTTCAAGTATCATCTGCCATACACAGCCACTCTTTTGACCCAGAGAATTATGGCTTTCCATAATCAACTACACCTCCAGTTAATATGTAACATAACATATGTTTAACAGCAGACTATGGCATAAAGGGGAAAGTCTAACTCTGCTTCAAAATAGCTTTGGCAATGCAGTTTCTGCAATTTGCTCTACTGCTTTGTAAGTATGCATAGACCTTTAATTTTATTTACCAATTCCACTAAGGCTGTATTAAAATAAGTATAAATAAGTTTTAATCACCAAGACCAAAAAGGAAGTGTTGTTCTTAATGCTTTACTTGGGCACATGAGTGTTTTATATATGACTTTAAAACCTGAAAAGACTTCTTTTGCATCATCCCAAAGAAAATACAGGAAGTTGATGAGATAGGTGGCCAGTTTTCTCAAACCAAGAGTGACCTTGATGTAGTATAACAGGCTGCTTTGTCCCAGTTACTCTTCTACCTTTTGCAAGATCACAGACTGCTACTTAAAACAGCAGGAGCCAGGGTCTCCTGGATGATCCCACAAAATGGCTCTGATAAACACATGTTTGGATACTGAGAAATGTGACAGGAGTAAACACATTTTTGAACATTTTGCCCTGCAGTTAGAATAGGTGTTTACTTGTTGCAGCAGAGCATGTTAGCTGAGGTTCAGTGACTCACTAAACTGCAGTCACGTGGGCTTTTTGTGAGCTTAGAGTGTGGACAGAGGTTGCTTGTGTCTGCCTACAGTGCATGCATGGATGTACCTGAATCCTTTGTGGGTCTGAATTCTAGAGCTGCAAAGATAATAGATCTTTTTCAGCATTGTTGACAAGGCAAAAAGTGTGTATGCATGCATACGAGCGGGGAAGATTGCAATGTGCAAGCAACAGTATTTGATTCTGCTTTAGCATGAGAAGTTTCATTTGAGGGGAACCCTCCAAATGGGTTTATTTCTGACAGTGTTGAGGAGTTCCTTCTGTTGAACAGCCACAAGCTCTAGTTCAAACAGTGGTAGGAAAAGTAGCAGTAACTGCATATTTACAAGCAAGATCCATTACTGTCATTGCAAGAGGAATCCGAGTAGCCGAGATTCTTGTAACTAGGAAAGGTACAAAGTGCAGCTAGGACAGCAATATCAGCTCTTCTGTCCTATCCAGCTGAATGTTGCTACAGCATTAATGCAGCGCTTTGGGGAATTCTTCATTTTCTCAACATAGATGTGACCAGAGATAAATTTCCTTCAGGACATTCAGACTTTTCCATGTTGAAATCACATAGTGCATTCAGAGGTCCAAATTATGAAGTATGAATGCTGTTGCAGAGCCTGTCTTTTCCTCATTTGATGCTGGAGTTCTGCGCAGCAATATGTGCATCTACTTGTGACAAGTAAGATGAACACTAACCTACTTTCTTTGCTCTAAGACAATTTCTTTCCTGCTCCAAGTTAACAGGATAGTTTTGCTACTGAAACAATCAGAGCATGTTCATTACTCATCAGCTGGTTTCATGATAAAATCATCACAGGAGATGGGCACAAAAGCCAGAGTTTTTTCCCAGCCATATGTAAGATACTTATAGGCAATGCTATTGGTCTGGCAAATTAAGTCTAATGTATCTACTGCATTGTTAATCCTCAAATTAGATGCATCCAAAACATACAAAGAAAATGCATATTACCTGTGCTGGGAATTTCATTCCAGCACGCTCATCATGCAGGGCTGTTCTGAGCTCATGCAGTAACTCTTAGTATTAAAAATTGTTTTGTATGAATAAAAGTTGCGGCCAATCTGTTGAAATTGGTTTGTGGTTTACAAAAGCTACTTGACGCCTTCCTTGGCGTCTCCCATCTCTTTCACATGGTCATCACTGATATCTGCATGTAAAAAGAGTTTTTTGAAAAAGAATTTCTGACATTTTCAAGTTACTATTCTTAACAGATTGCATCATACTTCCTACAGCCCATGTCACTGGTTTGAGTGTCCGGAGGCAGGCTCTGCCTAAGGCAACCAGAGTGCTAAAACACAAGTCAGCTCAACACCCAGCATGATCTGGCCCAGTTCAACAAGATGACCCAGCAAAGAGCAAGCTTGCAATCAGTGTAGCTCTTTGGAAACAGGTGGTAGAGTGATAATGTCATTTCCTTTCCAGCAGCAGCTTGGCAGCTACCTTTTACTCCAGACCCGGAGCTCTGGATTCATTCCAGCTCAGGTTTGTCAGCTCCTGCTCTAAAGGTCAGCTGCAGCTACACCCAACAAAAGCTGCTCCCCTCAGAAAAAATAAATAAATGAAAGAAAGAGAGAAAGAATGAGATGAAAGAAAAGGAAAGAAAGAAACAGAAGACAGAAAAAGAATAAAAGGGAAGGGAAGGGAAGGGAAGGGAAGGGAAGGGAAGGGAAGGGAAGGGAAGGGAAGGGAAGGGAAGGGAAGGGAAGGGAAGGGAAGGGAAGGGAAGGGAAGGGAAGGGAAGGGAAGGGAAGGGAAGGGAAGGGAAGGGAAGGGGAGGGAAGGGAAGGGAAGGGGAGGGGAGGGGAGGGGAGGGGAGGGGAGGGGAGGGGAGGGAAGGGAAGGGGAGGAAGGGAGGAAGGGAGGAAGGGAGGAAGGGAGGAAGGAAGGAAGGAAGGAAGGAAGGAAGGAAGGAAGGAAGGAAGGAAGGAAGGAAGGAAGGAAGGAAGGAAGGAAGGAAGGAAGGAAGGAAGGAAGGAAGGAAGGAAGGAAGGAAGGAAGGAAGGAAGGAAGGAAGGAAGGAAGGAAGGAAGGAAGGAAGGAAGGAAGGAAGGAGGGAAGGGAGGAAGGAAGGAGGGAAGGGAGGGAGGGAGGGAGGGAGGGAGGGAAGACATTAACAATTTGTCTCTCAATGCAAATGGGAAGCTATGTGCTAAAGGTCAAATTCCAGTTACTAGCACTCACTTTTGTTGGGATCCTGCACAAGCAGTGAGCAGACCCTAAGTGGGGAGAGTCCAAAGAATGAATCTCTGACATTTGAGAAAACAACTAAGAAACTACTGTGTTAAAAAATAACAACAACAACAACAACAAACTTGTTCCTGCAACACTAAACATACCAGTTAATGTGACAAGCTAGGAAGATTTCTTCACAGCAAAACATATAACCTGATTTTTTTTAATGGCATAGTTAAGTCACTTATGATAACTATTTTAGAAAGCATGAATTCTACCTGTACGTGATCAAATAGCCACAGTTTCATCATATATATTTGCTTTAGATAATATGATAATCCAAAAATTTATTGTCTAAGTTTCCATGTTTTTATTTTTTATAGTTTTCCCTAAATTGCTAGAAAATATTTTCCCCTCTGACAAACTTTTTATCTTCAGGTAACATAGTTCACCTATTTCAAAGGTAACGAACAACAAAGATAAAAAAATAGAAAAAAAACAGTCTTCAGTCTTAATCTTCAGAAATTGTTAAAACTCCTTTATGGAAAGACTGTGCATCTGAACAGATAACTAATGCATTGTAGTATTTGCTAAATCTCCTTGTTTTCATAAACTTCTACCTTTATTTAACCATTATTGCGCATTTACAAAATCCACATTCAGGGGAAACTTGAAATCTAACAGCAGAATTCTCTGAAGACTTTGGTTACAATGGGTACTCATTGTCCCTTCAAATTCCCCAGTTGTTTATAGACAACAAGTGGGACAAAGATCTTATGAAACAACTGTGATTTCCAAATGAAATACAAGGCATCATTCACACTTGCCAATAGATTGCAAGAGTGTGTTTAATTCTCGCACATTCTCTTAATATATACTTCCTTGGGCCATCTTTAGTATTTTTATGATTTTTATGATCATTTATGTAATGCATTTGTGCTGAGATGAAGTACAAATATATCAGAAGCGAAGGAGTTATATTTACCCTGCACCTGGAACATGAGAAGATACTCTGGCTACTTACTGCCTTACAAGCTGGCTCTCAAATTGGAAGCCACATAGCCATATCAGCAGAAACGCTGTGCTGAGGCCTGGCTGTAAAATTATGCCAATGCAATTCTTTTGGGACTCACTCATGTCAATTCCCTATATAGCACTGATCAAGAAGAATATCTAGACATAGCCAAAAATAGCATCAAAGCTGAAGTATGAGACTTGTGGCAGGCAAAGGTAAACATATCAATACAGGATGAAGCCATACCTTGGCACTCCACTATGAGAATGCAGACTACCACGTGTATACAGAAAAAAGCATTATTTCCCAGGCCAAGCCATCAAAAATGTGAAATTGGTCTTTGGAAGAAATGTGATAGGACCTTTAAAGAATATTTTAATATATAAAATAAAACAATGTCTACGGGGAAACCATTTTCAAAATGCTGAACACTTCCTAACATCAGTTCAGATTACAGATACTGATCTCAAAATAATGTAGAAATTGAAAAGTCTCCCCAAAGGTACTGAATAATTTTCATTATTATAAATCCAACTCATTAGTTGGATTTTATGCTGCTGACAAACAAGTCTGGTCTAAGCCATGAGTATTGCAACCTCAGAGGATGAATGGATGAATGAGTGAATGAATGAATGAGCAAATCATTACAAGATCTATTATGAGCACTCAATGTTATATCCAAGCCTGGAAACAGTCTGAGATTTCTTAGGTAACTGCTTATCATTAAAATAAAATAAAAAAAACAGCCATTTAGAGAGTCTTTTATGAGAAGCTTTTTCCAACATTATTTAGTGCCATATTTGAGACGATTTAGCAGATTCTGACTGATGTGTAAATTTTAAGCTATGAAATATATAAGTAAAGGTGAGAGGAGAAAAAAAACAAAAACAAAAAAAACAAAAAAAAACAACTTCAGCCCTTAAAATGTATTTGAAATCATTTTACTGAAATTATAACTTAGAAAATGTTATTTGATTATGTCAGCTTTTTGAATAAAAGTCTCTATGTTAAAGGTAATTTAGATTTTACTTCTTGCTTTGCAGTAGTGCATCTGTGGACAAATCACTCAACCTTTCTGGATGGGTTTCTTTGGCTTTATTCTGTTCATGCCTTTGCCGTGGGTCATATATTGCTCAAGCTTGTAATAGTAATTAAGGTCTTAGAGACATGACCCGACTCTTGAAATGGGTTGAAAGTAGTTGATAGGTTCATTAATTATGTAATCCCATAAACTTAATTTCTTAGGCTAAAAATATGCTGTTTACTGCAACTATTAAGACTAAAACAGTCTGAGGATGCATACATATACTTTAGTGAGTGTTTGAGGGAGAGAAAGGTCCTAATTTATTTCTACTTCTGACACCCAAAAGGCAGAAGTGTTTGTGTCTTGGACACTCTGAAATCTAGGACCAGGTCTGTATTTCCTGATTTCACCAATGGTCCATACTGTAGTGCTTTTTTTCCATCTAATGTGAACTTGAAATCATGACGCACAAGAAGAAAGTGTTCTCAAATTTATCAGTTTATCTATCTACTTAATAGTTACTTGTTTATTCTCAATAATGCTACAGTTTCTAGTTGGCAGAATAAATTCTGAGTGGACAGAACACAGCAATATTGTGAGTTCACTGATTTAGGCTCAATTTCAAAACAGTGGCTGAAACATTTAATTTTTGTGTATGTACCTGTCAGAGAAATATGCTCACTTCTGTTTTTTTATAATGCTCTTCAGTATCACACACAAAAAAGACATCTACTTAATCATTTACATTATTACATCATTATTTTACATTATTTTTACATTACCAGGAACCTCAAATAGAAATTTGAAAGAAATTCACCAGCCATTTTGGCTGGATGAAAAAAATATATATATTTTATTTCCTTAAAAATATTACAGTTTGAAGGAACATCAGAGAAAAATTTACACCTGGAAAGCAGTTAGCCAATTTGATCAGCACAAATTGTGACAAATAGCCAAGATTTTCTACAGCAAGAGTGTAAACGCTCAGCTCACTGTGCAGTCAGTTGAGGTTACTTGAAAGTAATGTAGCAGTGATAAATAGCTATTGTTTCTAGATGATTCTGGGAACATAGTATTGATTTTAAAATTAATTTTAAATTTTAAATCTTTTTCTAAGAGTGCAGTCATTTCTATCATCTGCATTCTATTCATAAAGTGAACAAAATGCCAAAAAATCACTTTTTCATCATCACTCTTTTTGTTCTTACTACAAGGAAGTCTTACAGTTGTGAAAAAGGTCAAGGGCCTCCTAAATCTTCAAGTACCTAACACATCAAGTGACACTCCTCTGATCAGAAGATTAAATCAAGTCACAGGATGTGTGCCCTAAGGGTACTGGTTAAACTATTCTGGAGCTGAGTGGATTAGACTGGCATCCTGCATTTCATTTGAAAGTGTACTATGCCAAAAAGGTCAACAGTGTTTCAAGGAAGTTGTTAATTGAAATCAACCAAATGAGACAACTCTGTTCCTGGAGGAAAATTTTACCCAGCCCTGCTTTGCCTTTGGAGTCTGTATCAGAATTGTCAATTAGGCATTTTGACCACAGTTTTGCTGTTGCTCAGACTCTACAATAAAAGCTAAGATTTCAAGAAATTTCCCCTGGGTTTTAGAAAACTGCAGATTTTCTTGTATGTATCTTTGCTACTCTCATTCAGGAAAAAGAATTTAGCTTAATAAACAACACTTTATGGTAGTAAGTTTGTAAATTTGCAATTGAGAAGTTGCAATTGGGAATTTGCCTTGATCTTATCAGCTCTTACAGAAAAGGTTTGGATTAGATCAACTATTTCTGGGTACTTCCCAAGGAGTTACTTACTGGAAGTAGTGGCTTCCAGGATGAGTTTTATAGGCTTTGTATTCGCAAGAGGCACAGAAGTGCTAATTCTCGAAGGAAATATAAAGTGCAGGGTGTGACAGCTACAATTAGTGTATAGGTATATTTTATTTTCCAGCAGAAATGAAAACTACCTTCATTTCTGGAAAAATGCCAATTCAGTAAGACTTTCCTTTTGCCTACAGCTGGGAGCAGACTCTGACAGCTGAGGCCCTTGGGAAGGTTACGGGCAGTCCTTACATCTGTGCCATTTCCAGGAAAACACAATCAAAAATTCCTATAGGCATAACTGAAACAAGATTAAGGCCGTAAGTATTTTCCCCATTTTATCACAATGACAACAACTACATTTCTGTGTTAAAGAAGGGATTCCAGTCTAAACTGATTTAAGCTAAGTGGTGAGTGGCTCAGTTGATGAACTTTTAGAAAGCACTTTGAAAATCCTTCATGAAAGATGTGCCATTAACACACTGCCCTTGTTGGAAAGAGTTGCATTGACTGTATCATGGCCAAGTTGTTGACTCTTCATGCTATTTCAGGGCCAAATCATGCTACGTGCATATCCTCCCCATAGTTTCACTTCCACCAGCAGATAGTTGGCAAAATGCATGCTTCACTCAAGTGTATACAGTATGTCATCCTAAATGTCTGCTTCCTGGAACCTGGAAACGTTCACTTCCCAGAAATAATTTTCTCTGTGTGTTTCTGGTGGCACCAAGTTCCTGGAAAGAGACAACTTCTCCTATTAGACCAGTGAGTACAACTGGGGAGAAAAAAAAATATGCACAAAATACAAACTTTTTTCTTTTAATTTTCCCCTGGGCTTTTCTGGGATGAATTGGGATTCCCTAGTCTCCTGTGAAGCATTATCTCAAAAATGCTGCTGCTTTGAGGGGAAATCTTACTTTAGATCCCTACAAGTTTATTCCTCTATTTTTTGTGCTCTTGGAAAAATTTATTCTCAATTCTCACTGGGTTGCATGTTGTATTTCAGAAGTTCATGAACAGGTATAGAACAGGAATAAATAAATGTTCTTCACACGTATTTCCTCAAAATATTGATGCAGATCATCTTGATATCCATAGGATCCATTTGGGGTCACTCATAAGTCAAGGGTAATAGGGTTCATCTTACTTAATTTGTTATGTTTATGTTATTAATATCTACACCCAAATTTGTGATCTAGAGCACATTTGTACTGAATGGCCTGTAGTTTGTGTTTATCCAACAGGATTCAGAAGCTGCAAGATTTATTAAAGGGAGTAAGAGGGGTAGTTTAGATACAGAGTGGTCTGCACTGCAAGTATTTGAAGTCTTGCACATAATCACACCCAGGTTGTCAAATGAAACAGTCATAAAAACTTCTTAGTTTCAACTTGCCAGAATTGAGCCTAAAATTCTATTCCCCAACCCTTTTGTTGCAACCTAACCACTTGATTCCTTGTAACCTAACCACTTGACTCTGATCCACACTTCTTAGAAATCTATTAAAATAAAAGCATCACCGGAGAAAACTTTGAGCCTAGAATAATGTAATTTATATTTATACTGGAGCAGTCTATTACTGGGATTGATATCAGCAGACCTGTGTCTAAAGAGGTGTCTGTTAAAGAGCTGGCAAAACTTGTCAGGTATCTGGCTAAATGAGATGTACACTTGTTTGCTATGAACAGATTTTTTTCCCAACACTCTGTGAAGTGATTTTGCAGATTGTGGATTACTGTAAAGAAAGCTAAATAAGTAAAAAAGAATATATCATACTGTGAAGCTCTACATATCCTTTTGCACAGTGGTAGTACTGTTGTTTAACTGAGAACCATAATAATGTGTTAAATGGATAGTGTCAATGTGTATCCTCAAATTTCTAATAAACAGCCTCAGGAACAACCTTATATTCTTTACTCCTTTCAAACACAACCTTACTATCAAAATACCTAACTAAAAATGACTATTATCAGTATAAGTGAAATAAATATGTGTACAATCCAGTGAACATCTCAATTCCGTGTGGAGTTCTCTAACTTCTTCACAAAGTTATGATAAATATGCAGGTGGTTATAACTAGCGAAAGAGAGTGGACATGAATCTCAGATATTTTAAAAGTTTCTTTAAGGAATACGTAGCATATGCTACCCATAGGTGTTTTACAAAAGTACCCTGACTCAAGTCAGAATATTTAATTATTTATTTAGACCCACTGTCTTGAATGAAATGCTGCAACAACTCCTATCAATTAGAAATCACTGCTTATTAACATCTAGAAAACCAGCTCTTCAAATCAGCGACAAAAATAACTTTGTTACCAGCATTTAAACATACAGTTTTCCTCATGTTCCTGTTTCTACACTGTTTGCTTCTCTGTGTCCAAGAAGCGGTGGAAAAGGTTGGCTTAATAACCATGGCTGGTGATTTACATCAGGTTCTTCATTAAAGAAAAAAAAAAAAAAAGACAACATCTGCTCTTATAAATCACCCACTAGATTGAGCATAACCCTGCAAATATAATACAAACACAATGACAGTAGTATATTGTCAATTGATTTCCTCACTCCTGCCAAAGACAGAGTTCAGCAGTAGCATCATAGATCTGCTAAGATGGTCACATGGCTGAAACAGAAAAGATGCAGCAGAATATTGGAGAAAAAAAATTGTTTCATGGCTGGAGGATCTGTGCTTTACATTCACACCATTGAGCCTTTTTGCCTACTGCTATTGCTTTTTCACAAGTGTTTATCAGAAAGGTAACAGCATTGGTACACCTGTGCATTAACTTCACTTCCCTAAATAGTCCAGCCTAAGTTGTGTTTATTTATATGTTCCATACCTACAGAATGGCTTCCTTCAGAAGGACAGCTTAATGACAAGGAGGCTGGGACCTAATTTTAAATACTAATGATCTTCCTAAATCCAAGGTCTGATTAATGTGGGGGAGTTTTAAATAATATGTGAAGTGCTAGAACTCAGTGCTCTACCATATATGTGGGTGAGGATTTTCTACCCTTGACATTTGACAGGACAGCAAAGTTTTCCTTTGAAAAGAAGAAAAAATGCTGCTGTAGTGAAATGGTTTCAGTAGCTTTCAACTGCTATTTCCAGAGAACACCCAAAATAGTTTGGCTAAGATGAATGTTGTAGGTGAATGTAAGACCCCCCCACGGGATGTGACGCAATAGGCCCTCTCCCAGCTCTATGATTGATGTGTGGCACGTGCCCTTAGGGGCGCAGATGAAGCACATAGGTTATATAAGCTAGAGTTAACGTGTAATAAATGCCATTTTGCTGTTCATCATATTGGTGTATACGTGCAGTTACTTGGTCCTGGCCTGGTTAAGGTCAGTAGCGTAGGAGGCAATGCAACAGATGAGTCAGAAAGACAGAAGCACTTGAAGAAATTTCTATTGCCAATTCAGCTGGGGGCATCTAAACAGTCTTTCCCAGATTGCTGTGTTACTGTTTCTGCACCTGCTGTGTGTATGGGGACACAGCAGTGGCTTCTCTCTGCTAAATGCTGTAGCACTCATCCCTGAAAAGTGGTGTTAAGGCTGAGGGGGATCTGAGTGACACATGGAATAAGAAAGCAGTGGGTTAACAGTGCACAAAAACTAGTCAGTGCACAGTGTGAATGCACGGGGAACCCTGCATAGACTTAGTTGTGGCCTAAAGCACACACCCAGAGCAACTGTAGTTCTTAAGGAGCTCTCATTTTGTAATTGCTACATCATGGTGACGTCTTAAAATATGTTGTTAAATTAAATAGTTAAGGACATTAGTATAACGTTTTAGTATAATATATGTACATATGTAATATAGTTAAGAAATACAAGGAAGTTATTTCACAGTGACTAACGAATATCTGAGAAATTGAGCTCTTCTCTGAGAGGTGCCTCTGCTCAGGAGTGACCCAGCACCTGGAAAGATGCTGGAAGGAGGGAAGAGCTGACCACGTCAGTGACAAGGGTTATTCAGTTTTCAGGCGTTATCTCAAGATAACGTTTACCATTCAACAGAACACCTTGTTAGTATGTCAGCATGAAACAACCCCAGCTGCACTGGCACGCTCTCAAAAATTATATCTATCTGCATGTGACACTCTCTGAACTACCACACACAAACATTCCTGGTCTGAACTGCTTTTAGGCATTCTGCCACCAGCTTCTGCAGGCCTGACCTGAGTGCTCCTCATTCTGAATCACATGTTGGTCACTGCAATCATCTGAGTGAAAGAAAAAAAAAATTCCAGAGTACAAACTGGAATGAATTCAACTCTCATGTGACTGTGTCCTGTTCATTGTATGCTTCATTGACTTTAGCACAGACACACTGTACTCTGTATTTTGTAAATACCATCAGCAACATAATTTAAGCCTGCTCAAATGAGAGTGCAAGAATTTTCTTATGCTGATGGTACTTTTCATTAACTGCTTTTTTTTTTTTCTTTTTTTGAAAGGTACAAAGCTCAGTCTATAATTTCCTGAGAACACTGTTAGTCTCATTAGAAACACTACACACAATAAATGAAGGTTACACAGTTAAAGAAATAATCCAGAACATCACCTTACATTATTGTAATTGGTTTTTTTAGCATGTGTAATTAACTATAAATTACTAGATAGAAGTAAATCCTCCCGCTTTTTTAGCAAATAAATATTTTAAAACATTAATGAGAAGTACCTCATATTTCTTGATTCACATTCCTAACAACAATGCTTATTTGCTTGTTTGTTAGTTTGTTTCTTAAAATCCAACTCTTAGCTGAAACTTGGAAAACACAAACTTAGGAGGTAAAGTGATTTTCACTGCGAAACAACAACAGTAGTAATAATAAGCAAAAACGAGTAGGAAAATATGAGCACTCCTGGAAATGTAAACAATAGCAGTTGAGTATCTGAAGTCTTTTCTGCTGCTGTTAATGGGATTATTCTGGGTTTATATGAGCATGACCAAGGAGTAGAGCTTGCTCCATTCAGAAATCAGGTTTTATCTCTGAATCAGTTGCTGTCTTTTCTGAACATTGGGCCTCATTTTACATCAACTGGCATTTAAGTGTTTCGTAATTTCTGAACAGCATGAAAAAAATGTGAGTAAAAATGCTAAGCCCCTGTTAGGTCAGGAATATCATCAGTCACCCTGATTAGGCATATTGATTCCATGAGCACTAGGGAGATAAGAAAGGATGGGACTTCATCAAAATTAGCCATCAGGTATCTGGTCTAAAGAAGTAATTGTGCTACAGTGGAAAGAGACAAGTATTCCAACGGGGAGTATTCCAGCAAGGGTTACATCTGTATAACCATCTTCAAAAGAGGTGAATACTTTTAAAAATAGTGCTATTCTTAAAAGGGCATTTTACCCCATAAAGGACACAGGCAAAGGCATGAGGATGTTTCTTTGGTTCATAAATTTAATTAAGCCACAGCTATGCCTTTTTTTTTTTCTGACTAATTGGGAATTATGAGAAGTTGGCAAGCCTTTTGAGCACTCCACTCTCAGACACGTAACCCTTAATATTCCAAAGATACCACATAATAAATAAACATTTTTACAATTTACAGTATTTAGACACAGGAAAAAAAGTGCAGGTTTGCTTAAACTGCCACTGGAACATATCTATGACAAGAATAAATGTGATGGAGTAAAAATGACAGAGGTAAAAAGAACTATAGTAAGAAAACACTTTTTTTAATTTGCCATTTCATAAACAAATAAAAATACTACTTCAAAGCAGAAACAGATTCTGAAAGTATTCCTCTAGTTATCTCATGTCTGGCTCACTAGTTAGTGTATGAACCATGCTGACAAAACTATTAGATAAATAGCCTGTTCTTCCCTCATTTTCTATCACCATGGTTTTTCCAAAGCTTTTACAGCAAGCACACAAAAAACATATAGTTTTTTTTAACATGTGTTTTTATATTTTAAGTTAGGTTGGCTAAGATGGATCTATATGCCTTCATAGTGCTAGAAAAGGCAAGTTTAATTTTTGTCATCTTTATCTGGACATAGATGAAAATAGCTGTCCTCTAAGGAAATAGGAACATAGTTCTGTAAACCATCTGAGTCTGTTTACTGTAGTGTCTCCATTGTCACAGCTTGTTGCCACCCCATAAAAAGCCTAAACCTGCTATCATTAGGAAATTAGACAATAGCACTGCTGGTAAGAATTCTCTTGTAAGGCTTCTACTACCACCTACCATCCCAAGGAGTTAACAGCTTGGAGCACTATGTTCAGGCCTAATTGTCAGTTAATGTAAGTCATCTTACATTCTTGAAGAAGAATGGATATCTATACACAATTAAAATGCTCAGCTAAAGAGCTGAACTAAACCACTTGTAAATGAGCTAAAATGGATGTTCACAGAGAGTTCTATGTATGTTCAAACAGCAGGCTATAACCTACTTTAGAGTGGCATATGGCCAGGCATAGATGGATAGGATAGGATAGGATAGGATAGGATAGGATAGGATAGGATAGGATAGGATAGGATAGGATAGGATAGGATAGGATAGGATAGGATAGGATAGGATGTCCTGAAGAGAAATATTGTGTATCTTTCATTTCAAAAGGTGTCTTGTGCTCGTTGACCGGCCTTTAAATAGCAGGATACTTACTATATATCTTCTTACAATGGACATTTCCAAACAAATCCCTTAAAATTCCACTATTCAATGTAAATAGGAAGGTATCTAATAATTTTTGTGTGTCTATTCTTTGATGGATTAAAATCTATTATTAGCTTTCCTTTACATTGTTTCTGTCTGATAATAGATATATTATTCACCTCTGTAGTCTGGACTTCTGAATTCTGGAATGTAGGTACAATCCTGAGTTCAAAGCTGCTCTTTTGTAGAACAAGCTTACAGTAGAAATGTGGGATTTGAGATCTAGTATTAATGCAGTACTAGGTCTACAATTCATTTATTCTTTGAAATAATTTCACATTATATAAACTATATTTCTTCTCAAAATGGTGACATACGTTGCATTCATCAAGACAAGTAAAATGAAACTCAAATCAAAACACTTGAAAATCTCACTAGATATCAATGTGCCACAAGTAAGAATCTGTGTTGTATTATAACTACAGCTTTCTACTGCCTCTCATCATTCTCCTTTGCAAATCTGGTTGCTCTGCTAGCTGCATCTAGGCTACAAATTACTGGCATGGGAGCTGGGTCCTTGTTCTATTCTTCACATGCAGATCATATCAGCAAATTCTAGGGTAGAGTTTCATACTGTTCCTACTGCTGTCAGTGGACATTTTACTTTGAGCACTGTGTGAGAAGAGTATGACCCATACAGCAAACTTCTAAAAAATCCAAGGCCTCCACGCATGAGGAGTAGTTAATCCAGTTTAGTTTGTTCCTCTTCCCTGTTCTGATCACTTTAACCACCTTCAGCACGGAAGGAAAGAAACTTTCACAATTCAGTTTGCAGATCACTCTAGGTTGCTCATTTTTAGGTAATAGTTCTTTTGCAAACCAGAAGTGTTATTCAAGTTCATTAAGCTGATTTTATACTGTTATTCATTCCAGTGGTCTGAGAAGGTTATGAGGTCTGGTGATTTCAACAAGTCTTAGAAGCAAAAGGTCAAAGTTTGAACAAAGGAGAGGGGTTGATTCACTGAAAAAAAAACGCAAGTAAAACATCTTGTACTCCTTTGTTACAGTCAGCTCCTCTGTAAGTCTGGGGAAATGAGAAACGTTGCAAGGTATGACTGCTTTAGACTACCTGATTCTGACATGTTGGTTGAGATTTCCAAAGTTGATGAGGGGAATTCCCTCACTGGCCTTGAAAACCTCAATTGCTTCTAAAAAATGCATTTGCATTTCATATGTGGAAAATGTAGCATATTTTATGGATTATTCACTGAATGCTTTGTTCATTACAAGAGCAAGAATTTGGTGTTCACTGAAATACTTGTTTCATACACTGCCTTGCACTTTCATAATGCCCTTGCAAAAAATGTCATTGTATTTTAATCATTATTAGAAATCAGCATGTGAAAGCATAGTTAACACGAATTTGAAATTTTAAAGGTGACCTTGTAATCTTTTTGTGGGCAAATCAGAGGCATCTTCACTTCCAACGATTTTCAACTTTCCCCCAGTTGTCATGCAATTATTTACCAGCAGGACAGTGGGAATGCTGATTGTGACACAGAAATCACACATGGTATCACCTGTTTGTTCAGAAAATATTCAACATACATTTCGGGCAGACAAAATGTAAATTAATTGTCTAGTGCTGGAAATTTCTGAGGAGCTATGCTTTTCCCTGTGAATTCAGATTCAAGGCAGGAAAAGCCTGTGGATAATGAAGGTTGTCTGAGGGCATAGCTTTACTTACAGTGGAGGGAGTATGAATCAGCAAAAGAACAGGCGCCCACTTATGCCTGAGAATGATATACACAAACCCATAAATCATCTAAATGAGGAAAGCTAGAAGTGGAAGTCAGGAATGCCACATGTACCATGACACATGGAGCATTATTCAAAGATCCTCTTAGAGAACGATTCCAAGTACTGTAGCAGCTATCCAGAAAAGGAAACTTAGTCAATTAGAGGGCAACTGAGCTAACGCTTGCAAACATCACAAATTACTCACCATCATACTGTAGTGATTGTAGAGTTGCTGAACTGGGTTATTAGCATGGGTTCCTGACTTAATCCCTCATTTACAAACTAATGTGTTTGCCCATTGTGAGCTCAGCCTTCCAGTCTTGGGGCAGCAATTAGTGCTGCCTCCTCCAGAAACATTCACTGGATGTCAGGGCTGTGGAGGAGGCTACCATGAATTCCCTCTCCCTGGACACTACTGCCACCCACAGTATAAGGGACAATCGATAACAGGAACAGCGTTTTTAATATTTTTTTTTTTTTTTCTCCAGCAGCTTTTAGAGATTTGTTTATTTTTCTCAACAAGGTGACTATATCTTAAAACAGACTGCCCTGAGACAGTCAAACCACACACGGGTACACAGAGCCACAACCCTGACCAACCCTGACTATGCTGCTACTCATAGCTTGTAGGTTCAGGTCAGCTCCTTAGTGTAAATTAGGTAGCATTTACAAAGCTAACTGATATGCAGGTTATGAAAACTCCTTGCTAAAACTGACATGATGTTCATAAGGAGAATAATATGAAGTCATAACCAACACAGAGTTATATCTGCTGCAGATAGGAACCTATCTGTACTTCCAGCTGTTTCAATGCAAAGCACAGGGATTTGCTGCTTGAATTCCTGTGTTTGAATTTGTGACACTAAAGCTTTGCTTAGCTTGATAAGCCTTGTTTTCGTTAAAAGCTCTGTTACAAACAGGATAAGACCTGGTCCTTTGGAACATCAGAGGGTGTTTCAGCCTCCACAGGAAATGACAGTCTTTTTTAAAGACTGCTTCTATCTTCAATAGAATAAGCACTATGCTCAACCTACCGCCTGAGTGCTACTCAGTATAACAGTAGGGCCACCGCCCTGGACTACAGTGCATGGGATGAGAGGAGGAACAATTCCTGTTCCTGTGGGCCAAAGTCATGTCAGAGCAGCATTCCCTACCCACTGTGGGACAGCCCTGCACAGTGTGAGGATGTGAGGTGGCAGAGAAGGTCCTCTTCCCCATGTCAAGTCATAGATAGATAAATAGATACTAAAGATCCAAGCACAGGTTCTCAGGGGTGGCTGTAAACCCATGTAGGCCTGTGGCTATTTGGTGGTGTAATTTTGTCCTAAAGTTGTATGCTATTTATTTTTCCTGTTTTATGAGGTAAAGTCAAACCTGGAGATGATGTATGGCAGAGAAGATCTGCAAACACAACAAGGTTGTCTTCCTGTTATTTGTTATTTGTCACCACATTTTGGTTTCTGTTTTATTTCTCAGAAGTGCTGGAGAAAATAATCCGAAGATGCCTCCAATCTGTGAAGCATCTCAATAACTGTCACTTCTGCAACATTTTTTCTGTGTTGTCTCAGACTAAATTCTAGTGTTATTAGTGCTCATAGGAAGTCTTAAATATGCATTCTTTGTATTTTGGAATTAGAAATGCAGAAATGCATAAGAACATATTAATTTTTTAATTTTTTTTAACACTAACCATTATATTTGTGCTTTTCTTCCAGTCTTCTATTGATTTAATATTTAAATTTATAAAATCCTTGTAACATATTATTATTTTACCTATCCCTTAAATGTCTGGGCTGAAAATACACATCACACTCTGCTCTGTGATTTCAACCTGATTTACAGTTGAACTGTATTCCTTGATAGCTTGCATGAGCACAGATCCACCGATCACATGCTAAGATGTGGCCGTCTGAGTTTTTTAAGATGTTTGGATAAATAGGTGAAATTAAGTATTCAAAGAAAAAATGCACCACCATCCACAAAAATGTACAAACAAAAATCAACCAAATAATCAAACAAAAAGGCCACAACATGGCCTTAAACAAATTGCTATGGTTAAAGAAAACTTACTCAACGTTATGAGTTAAACTAGCAGTATAAGAAGTTCCATGCACACTTCTGCTTCAGTGTCCACATGCCCCACCCTGGTAGCACACCGTACTTCTAATACACTTCTAATATTGCACAGCCATAGTTGTAGCTCAGAGAACATCACAGAGAATCAGAGCTGTGTTCCGCAGTTGCAGAAAGTATTCTTGCTTGAAAGGAAATGCACAGAGCTGAAAAGCAATGCTGAGTTCATTTGATATTTATGTAAACAATTCTTTTTTTTTTTTTACATGGATTTTTCAGTTTGTTTCGTGAATTTGGATTTGAACAAATAAGCTTCTTTCCTGCTCTCCATGTCACTATAGTCATGAGGCCATAAAGAAACCTGTGCTTTTTAAGGGGACATCATTTCTCATAAAAATTGTGATGTATTTAAATGTTTTCAGAATGAAAACAGACATAACAGATGCATCCCCATTCATTGTAATTGCATCCAAGTATCCAAATTTTGTATTCCTGCTTGTATCTCTATACCTGAACCACTTATATTTTTTCACAGAAGATGAAGACTGTGATTTAACACTATTATGTAAACTGTGGTACTTTAGAGTGATACTTGAGTTTTTCATCACTTTGTTTTGAGAAAACTGCATGTCCTTGTTCATTAACACTATTATTCAAATGGTATAGGACCATGTCTGCACTAAATTAAACTGTTTATTTACCTGATTATCCATCAGAATCATTTATCAGCATTAAGACCTTCATTTGTGGGAAATAACTTACGCAAGAAATTTCCTGATTCATATCAAAGAAGAGGAATGTTTGGAGCATGAAGAAACTTCTTTTAATTCATAAAAGAAATTCAACTAGAGTTCTTTGTGTTACTGAGACAACATTTGCTAGATGAAATGTTACCTGAACATGATTATTTAAAACAAGATTGCTAAAATCATAAAAGATAAAACCATAATTATAACAAAGCTTTGACTGTCAAGTTAAACCATGAAAGATAGTTTTGAGGAATACAGAATGAAGCTCTGCTCTATATGCTAGGATTAGGCCATGTGAGTGTAATCTGATTTTTTGGGGAATTTGTCTGTGAGGTAATTTAAGTAATCCTTCTTGCTGTTATTGCTGTCAATAAATGCTTTAGTGCATAGCTAGCCATCAGAAGACTAGTTTTCCAACATACCTCCCCACCCTTTTGGAAAAAGTTACAGCACAAACAAAAATATCATTATCAAGAAGATGAACTAAAGAGAATATGTGCTGTTTAAACTTCTCTCTGGGAAACTACACAGGAAAAATATGGAAAATCCCCAAACTAAAGAACAAAGAAGCTTTCTTTTGTAGCAGAGAGGTTCTTATTGAAGGTACAGCATAAAAGAGAGAAGGAAATACCCATAGGAAATAAAAGGATTTGGGAAACCAGTTTTATGGGGAAGGGGAATTTAGCACAGTCTTAGAGAATAACAAAGAAAACCAGAAGAATTGATTGGTCCCAGACTCACAGCTACACTGATCCCTCTGTATGTAACTAAGGAATTATCAGCAGATATAACCTGCATAGCTTTCTGAGCTCTTTGGTTGTATCTCCGCAAGAAACAGTGTCAGGTCATAGAATCATCATAGAATGGCCTGGGTTGAAAAGGACCACAGTGATCATCTAGTTTCAAACCCCCTGCCATGTGCAGGGTTGCCAACCTGCCCAAAGCCACATCCAGCCTGGCCTTGAATGCCTCCAGGGGTGGGGCATCCACAACCTCCTTGGGCAACTTCTTCCAGTGTGCCACCATCCTCTGTGTGAAAAACTTCCTCCTAATATCTAACCTAACTTCCCCTGTCTCAATTTGAATCCATTCCCCCTTGTCCTATCACTATCCACTCATGTAAACAGGGTGGATAGTTTTGTTCCCCCTCCTGTTTATATGCTCCCTTCAAGTACGGGAAGGCCACAATGAGGTCTCCCAAGAGCCTTCTCTCCTCCAAGCTAAATAAGTCCAGTTCCCTCAACCTTTCCTCATAGGAAAGGTTCTCCAGCCCTCTGATCACCTTAGTAGCCCTCCTATGGACCTGCTCCAAGAGCTCCATCCTTCCTGTACTGGGGGCCCCAGACCTGGACACAGTACTGCAGATAGTGCCTCACAAGAGCCAAGTAGAGGGGGACACCTCCCTCTCCCTGCTGCCTACTCCTTTTTTAATGTAGCCCAGAACACAGCTGGCCTTCTGGGCTGCAAGCGCACACTGCTGGTTCATGTCCAACTTCTCGTCTACCAGGACCCCCAAGTCCTCTGCAGGGCTACTCATGTTCTCACACTTCAATCTCACTCTTTTGCCATTGTAAACTGCTAGAATGTGCTGAACTGGAGGCTCCCCTAGCATAAGGCCATCCCAAGGAGTCAGTTTGGATTGGATCGCCTTATTACTTTTATTGTTATATCTGTGAGCCATCCTGTATGAAGAGCCTACGAACAATACTAGAAATTACTATTTTACTAGTAGACAATATCTTTGCCTCCACAGATCTTCTTTGGATCCTTAGTCTTTTCCCAGGCTCCTTTTTGTGTTCCAATGAGGAGGTGTGTTTGGTTGACATACAATAGCAATGATACAGGAGATGTCGAGTAGAAAATTTCTTTCAAAAACAGACCGGTCTCTGCATAATTTTAAGTGGCAGTATGGTAGTGATAAGAGTAATGGTAATGGTAATATTATTAATGCTAAGTAAATCAGAAAAAAAGTGCTTGCACTGATTCCTCTTTTGTTCTCTATGAGGGAAACCTTGCAAATTTTTCAGTGAAAGAAAAAATCCAAAAACTTTTCATACCGGTATAGGCTGATGCTGAAAAGCAAAGCCAGCGTACAGTCACTGGTTGGCCAGTCTGTGATATTAACAGGTTGAGAAATGTGTTTTAATACCTCACTTTGCCCCAGTTCCTTCCAAATAAGAGTATTTTTTGTCCAGACTGTCAACATTCATGTTCTCTTAAAAATCCTGACGTATTTCTTTGGCAAGAGGATGTTATTTTACTGCATAGCTTTTTGAAATCCATGATAGTGGCATCAACATTGTCGTAGGCACCACCAGATAACGGAGACACACAAGCTCCAGGAGGAAGAGTAAATGGCAGAGATAAGGGAGTAGTCAGAATGCCACAGTGGAAAGGAGATTTACCATTATCCATAATTTCTTTATGATGTTCTAAACTCCTTATTAGTGCTACCTAGACAAATTGAAATCTCCACCTGCTGTATCTGTAGTATGAACTCCTTTTGAGTATTGTACAGCTTCCACATCCCATAGTACATTGCATCATAAGGTGCCAAAAAGACCTACAAGGTCTTTCACCAACAGAAGTGCAAATGGCGAAGATATGCAATGCAGCTACTTGACCTATGCTGCTCTTGCAACTCAATTTTGTCATTACAGACAATGACTCAACAGAAGTATGAGTGCCAAATTCTGTAAAACAGGAAGCATGTGTTGAATTAAATTCAATTCCTTTAATATAAATTAGCCAGAAAATAATGTCAGAGATCATGTTTTAAATTATTAGTCTGAATCACACCCCAAAACTGATAATATTCATTTTTAAGGGAATAAATGTTTTCTACCTTTGTGAATACCCATACTAACAGTAACAAGATGCTTTTAAGTTAATGCTGGTTCCTCACAACCCACAATGTGTTATCCAGATGACTAAATCACAAATACATGCTCAAAACTCCTATTTAGAATTGGCTTGACTGTCTCTGCACACACTGCATCTGTCATGTTTAGTTACTGCTGGTATTTTGCTATCAATATAAATGAATCATCCTCTGAATCACTTCAGATTTTCTCTCAGAGCTCTTTTAAGAGTCATTATAATATTGTTATTCTGAATGTCAGCTCTCAATGAACTGAAATGTCTGAAGTCAGTGGTAAGACTCATCATGACTTGAATGGGCTCTAGATGTCACATGGTAAATCAGCTTTCCGGTGCTCCTTTTTTTTTTTTTACTGCTTTTGCCTCTATCACTTCATCTCTTTACTTTTCCTACCCTGAATGTCAGATTCATAAAGCTTCAGGATGAAGAATTTCTCTGATTATTGAATCTGCAATGAGTAACCAATGCCCAGCCTAGCACAGATACTGACAATAAGCCTGAGAGGTGAAGATCGAATCCTATGCCTTTGAAGAAGGCGTCTTGTGTTCTTTTAAAGTATTCTCCTCCTCAATTTGAACAGATTTCACATCATGTTTCAAAATTAGAATTGTTTCCTTTCTTTTACTGAAATCTTAAAATATAAAATTTTACCATCTGAAAAGAAACCAAGGTCCTGGTAGTGCAGCACTGTCCTCTGAATTTCAACCTCTGATTTCACATCAGATCTTATTCTCAATTGTGATTCAATTCATGTGATTTGATTCCTTACCATGTTTTTTTCTTGAAGACTGTTTATAGAAGAGACACTTAGTACATAAGAGCTGGATGAAGTATTTGACTGAATAAATTTTTATTTAAAAATATGCATTTTTCTAATATCTGCATATTTCAAAGAAATGTGCTGATCTCAAAAAAAAAAAAAAAAAGATGAACAAGAAGAAAACACCAACGAACCTACAATACAATGACATGATTATTATTTCTTGTTGCTGTTGTTATTTAAGTTTAGCAAGAAGCTATGACCACTTCCTTGTTGAGACTCAAACATTAGTGTTTTTAAACATCACAGTCTCCTTTAGAATAAAAAAGCTTATTTTCATCTAGTTCCATATACCAATACATTGGTGAAACAAAGCATCCTAGAGAAGTACCTTTTGTTTTATACAGTACATATGAGAAATTTTGCCAAGGGCAATGATCCATGGCATAAATACTAAGAAGCCCAGAGATGCAAGACTGCAGACAAGAACGGTTAATGTCTCCAGAAGGATGATGCCCACACAGATCAGGTTCAAAGGCTCGCCAGGTCTACAGAGAGATGTGAGTGGCAACCTGCAGCTTCTGGGCCACTGCTCCTTGTGCAAGACCAGAGCATCCTCAGGACAGAAGACCCATGCAGCTGGATCTAGGTCAGTGCCTCCTACTGTGATACATCCAATACTTCTGCCACTATTTATCAAGTCTGTTTTCAAATGACCAGCTACCCAAATCTCAGCAAGGAACAAACAGAATAAGTTTACCAGCTGGTAATGCTCTTTATTATATTTGTAAACCTCTTGGCTTTAAATTAATTTTTCAGGAGTCTTTGCATAGCACATGGTAAGAGGTTTCACTGTGCCTTCCATCACTCTGAACTAACAGTGATAATAATAATGCTTAACCTTTGTAGAGTTCTTTCTGTCTTCCCAGTGCTTAACTAACATTAGCTAATCACATTACAATAGCTGGGCTGCTTATCATTCCTACTCTTTACAGTGCCATGAATAATCTGACAATTATTTCTTTAGCTCACATAAACAGCTTGTCCACTCTCATATCATTTTCTATTCTGCTTAAGATATAAATATCTGATATTAACTGAGAAATAGTAAAGATTGCCACCCTAACCTAAAGCATATCATTACATTAATAAGGTACGTCTGCGAGTGAATATAACCAAACTCCATGCATTTTCTTTACAGCATTTTTACATCTGTATCCTTAATTATGGGCATCTGCTAAGGATTATATTGTTTGAGAATGAGAATGTTGACCTGGAAGCTGTTCATGTTGACTATTTAAAATTTAAATTTTATTATTTATTCTTTCAAACATTAAGAACTGAATTATTATGCTGATAACGTATTGTGGCTTTATATACACAGTAGCGGGTAGAAACTGTGGTTCAAGCAGCTCACAGTTCAGTATTTAGATGCTGTTTTATTGTTGAGGATAACAAAACTCTGTGTCTTCCCCACACACTTGCCAATAAATTCGTAACATCAACTCACAGGTAATCAGCAGAAGAACTAGGAACACAAACTAAGAACTCGTTACACTTTTTCTAGAGAAACTCTTCTTGTGGAATGATCATTCTGAAGGCAAGAAATAATTTTATTTTCATATTTGGGATGAAATTGATCTATTTGGAAAATAACATTCCCTGTTCCCTAGTTTTCTCCCTTTTCAGTGAATATAGTGTCATTGCGTTATCTCTTCAGGTATGCAGTGGATTGGATCATGGTCACTTCCCAGAGGCATTTTGATTCCTAGCAGGATGTAATGCAAATTGTTTACATTGATGATGCATCTTCTTCGGGGTCCTGTCCCCTGGTTTCAATTTAAAAATGAGCTTTCATCCTTTGGCCTTTAAACTGCCTGATACAAGGTAGACATACACAATACTACTACATCTTTACTAGCATCTGCAACTGAATCAGTTATTTCTGCCCCAGCCAGAAAGCAGATCACTTTATTATTACTATATTAATACAGTTTTGCATGCATGATTGTTTATAAGGAAAAGATGAGTCACTGCTCCAAGAGACTTCATGTTATAAATTAGATGTGGCACATGGAATGACGACAATGAAATGATTAGAGAAGAAATGCATTTTAATATATGAATTTATTGAATTATTTTGTGACAAATTCACATTATGTTCTTATTTTGTTTCTCTAAGATACATAGATCAGACCTAAATGCTAAAGAACTACGTTCAGAATGGGACCAGACTCATTCCTGCTGCAATCTCAGCTCTTCTGTAAGTGCACATTGGTCAGCTCTTAAGAAGCTTCCATAGCACTTTGGCAAAAACTTTATTCTTAGTCACTAAAAGAGATATTAAAATGAATGGTGACTCATCTCAGCAGGCATTCAACTGTAGCCTTAATCTCAATCCTAGTGGAAGAAAGTTAACAATCTCAGTGCTCCAGTGTAGGAAACATACATTCTTATAAAATTACAGATACACACAAGAGAACATTTCTCCTGTTTCAGTCTGTGAAAGAGCAGCCTCCCTCCTCCCTGTGCCAGGGCACACAAATCTGACAGAAAATCTATTCCTGCGCTGAGAATACTCCCTGAATATGCTCCTCTCAGCCACCCGAGTGCCTCTGCACCATCTAGTGGTACAAGTCCCTACCAACAGGAATCGGGACAAGGAAAGGGTTTTTTATTTTTAAGACAAACATAATTATTTATGGGGAAAAAATTGGCAGTTTTTATTGCCCTACCCATACACTATAAGCATCTTGTATTCCCGTATGCATGAACTACAGAAAGTACTTATCATCCTAGATATTCCAAGGAATTTCTCTCCTAGGAAACCTTCATAAGCTGCCTGGACATGGGCCTAAGCACCTTGCTCTGGGTGTGCCTGTATGAGCAGAGTTTAGACAAATGGATGCAGCGGTCCTTGTCAATCTCAGCCACCCAGTGATTCTGTGAAAGTACAGAGAGAAAGGATTTAGGACAGAAGCAGAGAAAGTGGAATTAAGGAATCACTAGCACTCTTGGACAGCGTCTGTCATATTGTAACAGACAGCTGCCTTTCAAATCCTGCAATTTGGTATAGATGCTTCAAGTTCCTAGAAGTGCAGACCCAGCAGGCTGTGTGGTATACAGAAGCTCTGGAGGAGCATGTCAGAGGAGCGGCTCCCAGCACACATCATGAGGCTGCCTGCTCTATTTCCTCTGGCAGACCTGGAAGAATTGCAGCCTGGGATGAGCACAACTGAACAGCAAATAAGGAGAATGTATTTGTCTCTGTCTGGAACGTTTTGTGTGTATGAGACAGTCCCACGTGTTTTTTTCAGGACCACCCTGTCTTGTTTTGAATGGTGTTCACAGAAGCCTGAGTCTGATGGTAGTAAATAAAGAAATGGCTGTGGCTGTGTTGGGGAAGCTCCTCTAACTGGCCGTCTGATTATTTGTGTTCTTACATTGCCACCCTCTGGATTGAAACACTGCCACTTTATGGGCAGCTGAAGTTTGAGAAAGGCATGCTTATAAAGTACAGGCCTGAATATACCACTGTAGAAATGCATCATTACTGTCACTATTCAAGTACACTTATCTCCTGTAAATTTCTCATCTGTTGCTGTTAAGATTTTTTTAATTTGACGAAGTGTAGCAGAGAGAGAAATAAGCTCAGTGCAAAACCACAAATCTCTTGAATGTTCTCCAAGCCCACAGAAAAAAATAGATATGTGAAATGATGATAGTCTGCATGAGTTGAAGAAACAACACCCTTCTCTATACTAAATAAGAGCAGAGAGCATTAATTGAACATTTGTGGAGGCAAGAATACACTATAAGTTCTAACCATGGTTATAGGTATAAGGTTATTTGTCCAAATCATCCAAGTAGGAGATTCAACAAGGACAAGTGCAGGGTCTTGCACCTGGGGAGAATAACTACACACATCAGTAAAGGTTAGGGGATGACCTGCTGGAAATGATCTGCGAGCAGAAGGACCTGGGTGTCCTACTGGACAACAGGTTGGCCATGAGCCGGCAGTGTGCCCTTGTGGCCAAGAAGGCTTATGGTACCCTGGGGAACAGATCCTCATAGAAGAGTGTGGCCAGCAGGTCAAGGGAGTGATCCTCTGCCTTGGTTAGGTCACATCTGGAGTATCATGTCAAGTTCTGGGCTCCTCAGTTCAAAAAAGACAGGAACTTCTAGAGAAAGTCCAGCAAAGAGCCATAATGATGATTAAGGTCCTAGAGCATTTCCTCTATGAGAAAAGGCTATGAAACCTGGGACTTCTCACTATGGAGAAGAGTTGGAAGGATATCATAACTTTTTATGAATATCTAAAGTGTGGAAGTTAAGTCAACAGGGGCAATAAAACAAGGGCAGAAACTGGAACACAGAAATTTCATACAAGCACAGGGAAGAACTTTGCTGTGAGTGACAGAGCACTGGAACAAACTGCCCATAGAGTTTGAGGAGTTTCCTTCTCAAGAGGTATTCATAGCTCATCTGGATGCCTTCCTGTGCAATATTCTGTTGGGAATCTTCTTTTGCAGAGGGTTGGACTCGATGAGTCCAACTTCTCTAGAAGTCCCTTCCAACCCCTATAATTCTGTGTATCTGTGAAGTACACTGAATACAGATGCTGTGAATACTAATCCTCAAACAAGAAAAATAGCTACTGCTGCACCATGACGAAACTTGCTCTTTCCCAGATATTGAAAGATATATTCAATCTTCATGACCTTCTTTTCTATCAAGAGATTGCCAGTGAAATTCTAACATTTGTACTTTGTGAATGTCAGATGTACAAAACTGAAAGGGAAGAAAGTGCAGGATACGAAGTAAACACTTGTATCTTTTCATTTAAAATGTAAAAACTAATTTTATATAATAAATACCTTCGTTCAGAATTGCTCACATCTGAGAAAATAGTGCATTAAGAAAAAATGGTAAGCAAAGACCGCATGTTTTTGCTACAGGAGGTATGATGTATTCTTTTCATGAAGCATTTCAATTCCTTTCCAATATTTGTGGCCTTGTCATTCCAGCTGTGTATGGTCTTGTACTTGATACGTTTTTTAGAGCATCTTATCAATTGAAGAGAGATGCTGACAAGACTGAAAAGAGCACAGTGAAGACAGTAAAGGGGACAGAGTGGCATACAAAGCAGGAGCTGAATAGACTGCATTTTTTAGCCCAGAGAAGACAGGGATGGTTTCTAACTTCAGTTCTCAGTTATCTATTGTAGAGTTACAGACTAGCCATAGCCAGATTCTTCATGTAGGTGCATAATGAAAGAACTGGAGGCAACAACTGCAGTTGCAGCAATGGAAATTTGTACTGTTTATAAAGAAAACCTCTTCAGCATGAGAGTAGTCAAGTGCTACAGCAGATCACCTTAAAAAACTATGAAATTTGCTTTACTGAAGATTTTCAGATTTGGTGGGACAGGGTCCCCAAGACATACTTTGGGAATAGGTTACCATACACTGCTGGAGAAAGAGGAGGGTTTTAAAATTCCTTTATCCTCTAACTGCCACTGCAGAATTACTGAAGAAAAAATCCCTTCCAAAAACGATTCTCTGTGAATAAAGAGTGTTGGTTATAAGAGGGAAGGCTCCTTGCTTTGTGTTGACATATTGTTTATCACAAATACAAAGTTTAAAGAGTGAAAGATCTTCCAGACTAGAATTGAGATATTATTAATAACCTATCCACTTGGTTTGCAGTCACAGAAAAGGTCTGCAGAAAAAATTCTCTTCAGAAGACATATTTTTAAAAGTCTATTGCTTACTGAGATACAGTGAGCTAGGACACACAAACTGCTATACATTATAACTTTAACTACCATCATAAACGTGCCACTTTAACTCGGAGTAAATAAGATGATGGATTTTGGCATGGTACCATTGTGAGTTCCCATATGAAAACACTTCAACTCTTTAATTAATATCCTCTCAAATCACTGATTTTGTTGGCTATTTTTCATTTGATTGTTTTATTTATGTTTGTTTGCTTGCTCAGCTGGCTGTTTCATTTCAGTTGGGTTTGGTGGGGGTTTTCAGGTTTTCATTTTTTGTTTTGGTTTGTTCCTCTTCTGTGACTACTATATCTACAGAAAAAACATCTGAAGCTTCAAAAAAAATGCATTCCTAGCCTGAGTTTTTATGAAATCTGACCCTTAAAAAAGGGAAGCATGTAATATGATTATGAATCTTGAAGTCTAGCAATTGGCACTGTTTAGTAGTAAAAAATAAATAAATATGACTGCTAAAAATAGCTTGATTTTCTCTCATTATAAGAACAGGTGTTTCAGTTTATTAAAGGGAATAATTATTAGATTTTTTACACCAGGTTTACTGCCATAGTATTTAACTGGAGTAGAAAAAAGGCCTCAACCATCATTTACTTATCTCAACAACTGTTTATTTACCCATCTAACAGGTTACACTTATTTCTAAAAAATGTTTATACCTGAAAGCATATTGTGATAAAAAGCAGATGTCCAGGACACTGAAATTAAAATCTGTCTTAATATCTGTTAATAAAAAAGATTGTGACTGAAATTGAAGAAATAAAAATGCTCTTCTAATTAGAACTATCAATAAATGAGAAAAATCAGGTAAAGAAATAAATAACTGTTATTATATAAGACTAAATGTATACACTTTTACATGAACAATGTGAAAACAAAATGATAAATGCATTTGTTTTAAAGTGTTTTGAGATTAGGGAAATATTACTATGGCTGTTCTTAAAGATTTTCTCAAGCAGCAGAATATGGAATTTTTGTTCTGATACTATATCCAACAAGATACTTAGGTTCAGTCGTAGCCTTGTTTACAGTTAAAATCCAGCAATTTATTTTTTATGTACCTTAAATTACAAAAACACCTACTTCTAAATTTACAAAAAATCTAGATTTATTACAAGGAATATATTTGACAGAATAAAATACAAAGCATATCTCTGATTTGGTAAGCCAATAGAAACCCAAGTGAGACTGGAAAACATTATATTAGATAGATAGTAACACATAAAGATCTTCTCATCTCTTGGATTATCTACAAGACACAAGAAGATGTGAGACAAGAAGAGACTTTTCTTCTGTTCTTCTAGAGAGAGTCAGGAATGAAGGTGTGAAGTTGATCCTGGGAAAAAAAAAGGGGGGGGCAAGAGGAAGGTATTGTTTTATTCTGTCTTTGTTTCTCACTAACCAAATCTGTTTTAACTGGCAACAAAATAAATTAATTTTCCCCAAGTCCAATCTGTTTTGGTAACTGATACACCTGTTTTTGTTTTGGTTTGGTTTTTTAGTTTCGTTTCATTTTTTTCTCAGTCCACAATATTTTTCACCTTATTTTCTCTCCCTGTGGCAGTGAAGGAGTGAAAGAGAGGCTGAGTAGGTGTCTGGCTGCCAATGAAGGACAACCAACCACAACCACAGAGGATGATGGCGTCACATGAATACAAGAAAAAAAAACAAGAAACTATACTGCCCTAATTGGCTCTGGAAAGACTGTGCAATATGCTCAAAGTATTCTTCTAAGCTTGATATTTAGAGGTAAAGACATTCATTCTCTATATAATAAATAGAACATTCTGGATACATATAGAGAGAGGATAAATAGCAAAATGGGACTCACTGGAAGAATGGGAAAAAAATGTTCATGAATAAAGTGATTATTATGGTGTTCTCTGACACCTGTGACTTTAATTGCATAGATTTAATAATAAATTGACAACAGGAGCAACAAGGATACTAAAGCTGTTTCATCATGAAAAAAATACTTTTTTTGTTTGTTTGTTTTTGCGAAACTAAATTGCCTAGTATTGTTACCTTTGCTAAGAAAAACTCTGGTCCAGAAAGGATTAAAAAATAGTCAGATTTTTTCTTTCTTTAGAAAGTTGTGAGCACAAAAAAGCAGGAGGTTATAGTGGAAACTGTTTTGCAACTCTAACTACAGTGTCCCAAATGAATGCATGCTTTTATGTGCAAAGACGTCCCAGATGAATAATTCCACTTCAGAAAGTATCGTTGAGCTCAAATCCCAGGCAAAGGAACAAAATGTCCTTGGTGTTTTTACTGAAGACAGCGCACAGTCTCAGTATGTTGTTCTGAAACGTGAAAGAGTAGGTGTACACTGGGATGTTCACACAGTTTCCTGTTTGGGGTGGTATTTGTCTGATGTTCATTTTAACATTCTACTCAGGGTAATTTTACTTCTAAATTCTCAAAGCACGTAATTAAGGAAGAGGGTTAAATGGTTGATTTAATTAAGTTAAAAGCTCTATATGTGCCAGCTATTAAAAAAAAAAAAAAAAAAAAAAAATTGGAAAAGCTTCGGTTTTATCCTTACTTTCCAGAATGGGCATTCTTCCAGACTCTGAATCAAGAGGCAAGAAAATCTGCTTAGAAAACCTTATCAATTCAATACACATTCTTCTTCTCCCACATCAGTATCTCCCATATGCCTTGAAGCACCAGTTTTGGCAGCTTCCTGCCTGGTCCCCCCAAGCTAACAATGTTTTGAGGATGTGAGTCGTAGAAGCATTGTTACAGCACCTCTAGGATTCTAGCCAGAGGTAGAGAATCCTCTCACATTATGCCCTACACAAGCAAGAAGAGTCTTGTTCCATGAGAGTTGTAATCCAAGAACAGCTAGAGTGAAACTCTCCATCTCGAAAAGCTTAGCTGAAGCAGAATATCTAAAGAACAGGAAAAACAGACCCATGATCTCTGTTCTCATGTTGTATGTAATCTTATGAAAGCACAAACAGCTTTTCCATCTAATGAGTGTAAGACGTTAACAGCCTACAGTTGCTGTCAGGTAGACATGTCTTTTAGGTACAGGCAGTTTGTCTGTCTCATCTTTGTTTTTTCTGATCATTATGAGGTGCCTGTATAGCATCCAAGGTGAGCCCGTATGTTTGGATGGGACAACATTTACACAGTACCAGTTGCAGCGTATGAATGGCACAACTAAATGGGAATGTGTAACAGCATAGATGGAAAATGTCAATGTCAAGCAAGAAGAGCAGTACTGACCTCACGTAACCGGAGCAGACATTCACATCTCTCATTCTCTGCAAGGATGACTCAATACGACATTGACATCAGTGATCCTCAGTCTTAACCAATGATATGTGTGGAAGGAAAGGGTGGATTCTGAAGTAAACAAGTATTTAGACAAGGGAGCCTTCCTAAAGTTCAAGATGCTTTGCTTGTACCGTGTTTTAATGAGAAAGGATGACACAGCTGGCAAGTGAGGCTTGATGGAGATGAGACAGAAAAAAAGACCAAAAAGCATGAAATCCCTGTCAAATCCAAGCAGACCAGATAAACTGACAAATTGCCAGGCAGAAATGGATGAACAGCAATTAACAATTTAAAAAAAAAAAATAAAAGAAAAAAAAAAACACAAAAAGCAGATTCACAGGTGAAAACAAAACATACAAATAAAAAAAAAAACATCTACCAAGTCAGACAGAGACTTCACCTCCTTATGTTTGATTCTCTAACACTGATGTACCAATTAAAAATATTACAACTAAACACGTGCATTCCGGTCAGTAATGTCAAGTCTCAGCTCCCTGCAAATGAAGATGTGCTGAGGGTTGGATCATGAGGTTTGTTCCAAGGCAGAGAGCATATAAGCTTGTTACCCATGAAAATTTGGAATTTCACTCTGTGTGAAAATATTGGGAATCTATCTGAGTATACAAGTTTCTCTCCTCCGACACATTTTTCCATGAGATAAAGTAATTGAGCTCTGAGCTCTGTTTTTTGGGTTTGTTTTTTTTTTTTTTTTTGGTTTTTGTTTTTAAATAGTAAACCCTATAGGTTCTTCCTATGCACATGCTTACTTTGACTGAACAGGTGAGAAAATATCTTTATTTCATTTGCAATGGAAACATGTTGTTCCTCTGTCCTCTTCAAGTTTCAAATTGGGGTTTACACGAGGTACATTTTACATTTGCTTTGGGCCCCAAAGAGGCATTTTTAATCTTGGAAAGCCTTAGCTAGAAGACTTGTGTTTCAACACCAGCTGGAACAATATCAAGTTCAAATACAATACATAGTTCATTCTGGAAATGAAATGACTGATACAGGTCATGACTTGGACAGAAATTCATGTATATATACCCACTCACATTAAAGCTGCTTACAACATAAAAATTACAAGGCGAAGATAATAACAGTTTTCCAATCATTTAGGTTATGTTGCAAAATGTCCTAGAAATCAGTTCTTTGTTTGTTTGTTTATTTCCAATAATATTGTTTAAAAACTTTTGGGCTGCATCTAAATCCATATTCTTCCAGCAGTATTTTATTAACAAAGTTGAATTTGGTCTACCTTTGCCAGTACTAGCAGAACTAATAGACGTTCGTGGAAGAAGTAGCTGACAAGTAAGCCTCCCCAAAAATATTGTAGAACTGCTATCTTGTAGAGCAAGCTCCTCTGCTGATCAGATGGGAGGTTAGAATAGACATGACAACCTTTACTGTCATGACCATGAGGAGAGTGCATATGGTCCTTGTTATCCTTAAAGTGGTTGCATAGCAGTTCTTCTGATTATTGGAGTAATTAGGTTGCTTAGAAACATCAAGGGGAGCTTTTAATCAGGAAACCAGTATTCAAACCAAAATATGGCTAGTGGCTTGGATACTTCAACCTTGTAGGTCACCTCTTTTTATTTTACTTATAGGTTTTATTTTTCTTTTCTAAATCCTACATATTCACCAAAATCAAAACTTTCCTGGGAAAGCAGGGAGAAAAACACCATTCAAAGTCAGTGAGTTTCATGCCTACAGTGTCAAACTGTGCTGATGAAAAAAAAGTAAAGTGATTGAGTGGAAGTGATTTCCCAGTGGAAAAACTGGTGCAAACTTTGTGCAAGAGTGGTGGGTTCAAATTAGTAAGGTTTTCTACAACCATTTAAATGGTACTCTTCTGAGCTCCTAGTTACAACTTGAATAATTCTTACACAGAGCTGTAATTCAGCAACTGACATTTCCTCTTGTTTAAACAATGATACCAAAGTGGTTTAAACCAGTAGTTTACTGAGATCAAAAGGAAAACACAGTAATATAGCAGCTCAGAGAAATAAGAATTTAATGACAGCATGCAAAGCTACCATTCTCTGCACCAACTTACCAGTACTCTCCCCTCAGTCAAGATATAAAGATATAAAATACTGCTGTATTTTTTTTGGTCTCACACCTAGTTCATTGCCCAGATTGGTCTCATACCCTTTGGTGCAGAGAATTTTATTGGGCTCCATAGACAATTTCTGTGATCCAAATTAAGTGACATACAATGGTAGCCAGTCTGCTCTGCTCTGGACTGCTGTGTCCTGTGGGCCACAGGTCATCACCTGGACCTTGAACACATTTCCCATCTACCCCCTCAGGCTTTCAGATGTTGTTTCCAGTAGAATTAAATACAAACAAGGACCTTAGTAAGTCCTCTGTGTAAAAGAGAAACCCTTCCCTAGTAAAATGTTATTTTGTTCCTCATTTTTCTCTTATTTTCATTCTCTTTTGGCCTTTCCCAGGAGCCATCTGCAGTGGGCAGGGGGACTCCTCCACCCTGGGCATGTTTGCTTGTTTGCTTTCAAACATGAATGCCAATATTATATTCACTTCAACACTAGAACTTCACAGCTTATTTTTAAACAGGAAATTTATAAACTGTTACATAACTGACATGCAAAAGAGGCCTAGCCCATCCAATTAATTCCCTCTTTTTTTCTTTTTTTTCTTTTTCAAAAGCAGATGCAAACAGAGCATTCCCTGGTTTGCCAGGTGCTTCCATACCTCTCCAGGCTGCTTTTTTTCCTACTTTTATGTCAGGTGTTAAGAATAAGCTCATCCACTTTCATGGCTTCAGAATACCGGATTTACAGCAATTTATAATAGCTCTAGTATCTCTAAAATAAATAGTTAGTATGTAGTAAGATAGACAAATGATTCCATGCATTCCTGTCTGTTATGTGACAGGGACAGAGACCAGAGGCAGGAAAAACACATGGATGAGAACTGGCTCCCATGTAGCAGATAACCAACCTGAGTAATCCACCATGTCCCCCATGAAGTAGCTCCTAATATGAGAAAAAAATCCCTCAGTTCTGGCAAAGATTAATACTTCTTAACCTACTTTACATAGTGAGGGTAAAAAAAAAAAAAAAGTGTGTTTGAAGTTCCAATCAAATAAACAGTCCCCAGCCTGAAGCACTGAAGTAATAGGCTGAATACAAGGATTACAAGGGAGACAGAGAAAGTCCAGGTTTCCCTTGGCAGCTGCCTTAGTGGTTACCTACGTGACCATGTTTTCCAATACAGAATCAAAACAGTTTCTAGCAGCAACTAGTTGTAAACATTCAGGATTCTGGAGGTAATGAACTCACTCTCCAACTAACAAACAATAGAGTCATCATGTACTACAATTTCAGCCCTGTAAATCTAACACCAGTGGATATCAGTGAGCTGCTTCAACGCAAACACCTCAAACAGGGCTAGTGTTTTCTTCAGAAAACAAACACAAACAGATGGGATTTGTTGTCAGAATAGGATGAGGATTGTAAATGAATGAGGTCATTCACAATTATGCTGCTCCTGTAGGATCAGACCCTTGCCAGTTGCTGGGAAAAGCATTTAGTTTTTTAACAGGTAAACATAAAATATTAGCCTTCCTCCATTTAGAAGGAAAGAGTATGCAGAGCAATTTAATAAGATTCATGTGGACAGCTTTTCAAATCTATTTGGGAAATCTTTCTTTCTCTACAATAAATTTACATAATAATTGTAATCCTATTGCAAATGAGAGGTAAATACAAATCTGTTGCAACACAACTTCTATCTCCCTTCACCTTCAAAACACTTGTCAGGAAATTGAGCCTTTTTACACATGGAAACAGTGAAGCATGGGAAAGCAAAGGGACCTCCCCAGGAAATGCTGATATCACCAGCTGGTGATATCAGCAGCCAAAGCAGACTCCCACTTCTGAGGTATTGCTCTGCCTATTTACCATGTTACACTGAGGAAGTCTTTTGGTAGCTTACAGCTAAAGACTCTGGGAAGAAGCAAGAATACTGGTTCTTAGGGATTTTCCCTTAACCAAAGGCATAAAAAATTAAAAAGAAAATCAAAATAAATATAGAAGTAAAAAAGCATCTTGTAGAAAAGACAATAAATCAGTCTGCAATAAGCTTGAGGAGATTCATGCTCTGTGAATCTAACAAAGAGTATGTTTCAGTTTCACCTTTCCATACAATCCACTTTGCTAATTTTTCTTTGTTTCTTAAATGTTTTCTATAACAAAAAGTCCTTATCTTCAAACAGAAGCATTGGTTTGGAGGCCAAACAAGTCTGGTGTTTTTTTATTACAAAAAAAAAACCTGTATGAATAAGAGACAAAAAAGCTTCAGTCCCAAAGAGCTTACAGTCAGCCAAGATCCTCTTTGCAGACATATATATTTTATGATCAGCTACCTGGACAGATTTTGCAAACTACCTGCTTTGAAAATTAGGCCAAAAATATCTGGATTTTCTTTATCTGGTTTAATGTATGAATCAGTAGAGATTCAAGTGAGCAAATATTTTCTTCTAGAGCTGTGTGCCTCTCTTTCTCCCTGTGACTGCTGAGTGACCCTAGGTGACTGTTCCTACCTCTGATGTCCCATACATACCTAACTGTAGGTGAGGTATACCTGGGCTAAAATGTCCAAATTAGATGGACCTGTCTGACTTCATCAGATTTTCATGCAAGTAACTTCAACAGAGTCACTTTTGTGTGAACAAGATCAAATTGAGCTTTTAAGGGAGAGTATTCAGTGTATTTGGTTCACTCAGCTGAGATTTTCTTCAGAATAGTCAATTCCTCTCTCACACTTTATGTGGAGACTCATCTACCATGAAAAGATTTATAGGCTAGTAACATCATGTAATTCAGATGCAAGAATGACTGTTTATGAAGGTTAGTCTGTCTGTCCAGGCACTCTTCTGCGAAGGCCTGTAAAACCACTTGTTTTTCCAGGAAGGGCAATGCTGAACTCCTCCCATGCCTCTTGGAAACTCACATAACATACTTCATATGGGTGCAGCACATTCTCCCATCCCACTCTATATCTGGCTGCATCTGTGATAGCCTCTCTTCATCCTTCCTCACTTCCAAATATGTGCAAAAGTACAGTTGGAGTGAACACAGCAATCAGCCCTTTTTAAGGAATGCTGAAAAACGAATGTTTCTAAATAATCCTTTTATTTCAAAAATCGTACAGAGAAAAGAAGTCATTAAAAAAATACTTGTCATGTGGATTGAAAGGAAGCAGAGAACAATAGCAACTTTTGTCAAATGATTCATCCATGAAATAGTACCTTACCTGCCTGTGACTGATAATGCCATCAGATTTACAGATGACAAAGAAGGTTAGGTGGAGGGCTAGCTGTTGGCTTATCAACATCTTGAAATCAGTACTCTGTCATGTCAAGAGCCATGGGCTCTGGCTGGGAGTGGAAAAGACAAGGCAGAAGAGATAGACAGCAGTCAGGACAACACTAACTGCTTACTGCTTTCAGAGAGAGGATATCTATCACTATCTATCACTACCCCTTGTCTACCAAACCCTAAATACCGACATTTCAAAAAACGAGGAACCAAAAAAGATGTTAAAATGCATTCTTCCTCTTACATAAAGAATTTAAGAAAAAAAGAATAAATCATAAATTCACCAAAACAAGCCATTTAAATAGAACTTTTCCAGAGAAATGTGAAGGGACATTCACAGAGCTGCTGATGGCAGGTGGACCTTTCCCTTCTGTCTTACAGCACCAAATGAACAGGATCCATCTGGTCCTCAGATCACATCTACGGCTCTGAATTCTGTATTACAATTTCTGAGAACTGAGAATGCACATAACTAGAAGAGTTCAGAGCTCTTTTTGCCCATTTATCCCAGGAATACATCACTCTTGGATCTTTTTCCACTGTGATAGAAAGAAAATAATGCATTGAAAGAAGATATTAGATTTATTTAATACATGGCACACATAAGGGCAATGACACCATAACTCATTAAATATAAATTCTACAGTGAGCTGTAAAGGTTATTCCCTAAAGATATGTCCTATATATTATGTGTAACTCCTTAGTCAGCATCTTCTGAAATCCCAGCATTTTCTCATAGAGCACTGCAAAAATTCAGAGCTAGACTTAGGCAAGTAGGAAGAGGAGAATTAGTTGATGAAAGTTTGGTAGTAAATGTCATTCTGACATACATGGACAAATGGTCCAAACAAATAGTTAAGTACTATTTGTACTTAACAAATAGTAACGGTGTATCTTGTCCCTTTGTCTGAATTTTTTCTCATTTTCTGCTTTATTTTGCAGTGACAAAACATTGCCATTCAGTAAATTATAATGTCGTGATTTCTATGTGTGTGTTTTTCTTCATGCACGTGTGTGTACTTTTTACTGTTAACCGAGATCCATTTGTAGGCAGTGTGGAACAGCCACTCAGCTGTGAGAACCACAATTATTCCAGTCCTGCAGAAAATGCAGGGTCTCTATTACTGTCATGCAGGCTGAGCCACATACACAAAGTGCAGTACTGGTGTCTCATCACTTTGCTTTTTAATTCGCTAGAAAAGAGTCATACATTTGTTATCCAACCTGACTTTTGGGCAAAGGCTTTGCACTCTGGACAACATGTATCTATTCATATGCACTACATATTCAGAAGAAACTTATGTCATATTGGTGTTACGGCAGATCTGTTATTGTATTACCCTCTGATTCAGTGCATTTGGAAGAATATAAAAGCACAGTATTGTCAGAAATCCTGACAACTGTATCAATTTTAAATTATGGAAACATATGGAGGGCAAATCATTTACTATGGACACAGCCTAGTGTTCAAAAATATTGAATTATGTGACAGGATGTGGAGCAAAGTGTATGATCAGCAATTTATTCTGCTTCAGGTATATAGTCATTCTCATCTTCTCATAACACAGTTGAGGTTGTATTTCAAATCTTCTGTCAAAACTGAGAAATATCATGGTTCTTTTGCCTTGGAACATACTTAGAAGTGTCCTTCTTAGAAGTTTCCTTCCAACTGCTCAGTTAAAAACTTAGATAAATAGTAGATTTTGTTACAAATGTAAGTTTATGTGATCAAAATATTGAAGAAAAAGAAAGAAATTTGATAAGTATCGATTGCATGCTATCCTTTACAGTTTCCTATCATTTACTGTACTGGTGTATCTTTTCTGTCAGAAATGCGTACTGAACTTTACGGTTACATTTTAACTTCTAAATAAATATAATTCTATGAGAATCTGAGGAAGTTTCATTATCCATGAAGAGATTTCCTTTCCCCAACTTGATTTATTTCTTTATTTTTTATTTTGTTGACAGTCAAGTTGTGAATGATCAATTGCAGAACTTTTAGCTCGATTATACCATCAGATAATAAGTATATCTTCAGGTCTCTGTAGCTAATTTTTACACAAAAGATGCTTAAATTGATACTCTTGTGCAAGTTAACATGCACTGAAATTTCTGCCATTGGGAAGAACATCAATCGAAACAAGAAGATCCATGGAGAAAGCAAGCAAAAATGGTAGATGATGAGTGTTGACTTGAGAAAATGTAAGTCATGCAAAGGAAACTTCTGCCTTACTAAGCACACTGTTCTATTTTGACTGCTACCATTAGAAAAAAATCCTTCTTAAAAAGAGTGGTGAGGCATTGGAACAGGCAACCCAGGGAGGCAGTGACATCACCATCCCTGGGGCTTTTCAAGAAAAGGGTAGACATTACTCTGAGTTTTGTGGTTTGTTTTGTGGTTTAGTGGGCATGGTGGTGATGGGTTGATGGATGGACTCAATGATCTTAGAGGTCTTATTCAACCTTAATGATTACCTGATTTTAAGGTTTGACAAGTAAGCAATTTTTCCTATTTCATATGTCCTTGAAAATAATGGGTTGCATACAGTTTCTAAATCAGACACTCAGAAGAGCATAGTTTGTAGATATAAAATGACTATGAGAATTTACATGTGGACAAATATGTAAAAGTCAAATCCACAAGAAAAGAGGTAGCTTTTCCTTATCTTTCTTAGAGCAATGCTGCCAGTAATTCTCAAAATCTGGAATGACAATTATTATTCAATTAAAATGCAGAATAAATAGATTTGCAAATTTTCTGTAGACAATGCATAAATCATTAAAAATCTCAAACTGCAGTATAGCTCACCAGATATGTATGTAGCACTTACATGAAAATACCCTTCCATGAATGAGATTAGAAACAATTGCACCTGTAAAGTAAGAGGTCTTTCTTTGGAGCAATGTTAACTAACTTCTAAGCCATGCAAGCTTTTTCTTTACTCTTTGCAGAAATTGTTCTCTGTGTCCCTGGTTTCCCTTGAGTGAATATCTGTCACTACTTGCTTCTGCTCTAAATCCCTGCTTTAAAGTGACACCTAACAGAGAAGGTGTTGCAGAAGCATAGTATAAATCCATGAACACTGGAGTTCTGTGGAGTGACAGTTCATTGTTGCAGTGTGGTATAGAACAGATCACCTAAATCTCGGGCAAAAGTAGTATGAATGTCTCATCAACTTTCTACCAAAAGCACACAGGGGAAAAAAAAAAAGTAAGAAGAGAAAATTATTGTGAATGACTGTACTGTGATGGATACTTCCTGCAAGTTCACATGGTCTGTAAAAAAACCCAAACCTTTACTACTTCCTAAAACAACCACATCATTAAGTATACATAGTGAAACCAAATTAAATAATTTAAAAAGAAAAACAAAAACTTTTGCAATTAACTAAGTCTAGGACAAAAATACCATCTCAGTGGAAGAGCAAGCTTGTATTTTGAAGGAAAGGAAGGAGGGGAGGAAGAGAGGAAGAGGGAGAGAGAAGGGAAGGAAGGAAGGAAGGAAGGAAGGAAGGAAGGAAGGAAGGAAGGAAGGAAGGAAGGAAGGAAGGAAGGAAGGAAGGAAGGAAGGAAGGAAGGAAGGAAGGAAGGAAGGAAGGAAGGAAGGAAGGAAGGAAGGAAGGAAGGAAGGAAGGAAGGAAGGAAGGAAGGAAGGAAGGAAGGAAGGAAGGAAGGAAGGAAGGAAGGAAGGAAGGAAGGAAGGAAGGAAGAAAGAAAGAAAGAAAGAAAGAAAGAAAGAAAGAAAGAAAGAAAGAAAGAAAGAAAGAAAGAAAGAAAGAAAGAAAGAAAGAAAGAAAGAAAGAAAGAAAGAAAGAAAGAAAGAAAGAAAGAAAGAAAGAAAGAGAAAGAAAGAAAGAAAGAAAGAAAGAAAGAAAGAAAGAAAGAAAGAAAGAAAGAAAGAAAGAAAGAAAGAAAGAAAGAAAGAAAGAAAGAAAGAGAAAGAAAGAAAGAAAGAAAGAAAGGTGAAGAAGCATCTGCTAAGTTTACACTGTTATTGAACAGAATGTTCTTCAACAAAAATCTTAAACAACAAGTGTAATAAACACTATAAACTGCTTATCATCTTTAAACAAATTCAAGAAAACTTCAGCAGTCTCAGAAATCACTAATGTTCTCCCAGTTTTTTTCTTTTTTAAAGCATAATAGACATTTATTAGCTGCAGGTTGATTCTACATGGAATTAGAAAATGTTAAGTTGAGCTTTAACAAAAAATTAAAGGTTATAAGTGAGGAAAGTTAGCATAAATGTTTGTAGAAGTTCTATTTGATCAATTAATCCTGTTATTTTTTTTTCTTGAAATGTCATAAATCTAGATAGGAAAATGTAACTACGTTGGCATTGTATTCTTGGATTTTTTTCTGACTCATTTGAATTATTATCTGAACATTAAGTTTAAAAAACATTTGCATGAAATGGCACTAGCAGAGCAGAATTTCAAAAACTAAAAACTGGCCAAGAAGTCTCAAAAAACAGTTAATGCAATGAATAGGTTTTCTTCTTGCAGAATTTCTCAGAAATTATTTTTTGACCCTGTTCCTTTTTTGTCAGTGACATAAAGAGGGATAAATTATCTCTTCTGGGCTCCACAGAAGATGTAATATTTGATAGACTAATCATTAATTAGAAGACAAATCACTGTAAAAGAATAATCTGAATTATATGCCTAAAAAAAAATCACAAAAGAAAAAATGTGCTTTAATTGTAACAATTTTATTATGCAAAGCAGTGGTCTCATCATGTCTTTAAGTGTTTATCTGTTTTTATGAATTCCATTCCATTTATGCAGAAAATCCTTCAAGCCTGTGAATACAATTGTTTTGGCTGGATTATCGTGGCAGTCTCTTCTGGTTTGGAAATACCTGATTGTGGAAAACTCTGAATCACTCTATTTCGGGAGCTGAAGAGAAGGTTAAAACTTCTGTATTGCCTTTTATGCTGCCATATTTCCTGAAGTTTTGTGTCATGAAAAGGCCCGTATCTTGTGTGACCCTATCTCCTATATATATATCCTATATATATATATATATATATATATATCCTGATATATTGTGATTTTACTGTCTCATGAATGATCAATAGTTGGCCTTACAGACTGCAGAGAAGAGCTGGAGAAAGGATACGCAAGAGCCTGGAATAACTTCACTCTCAGATGTCAGGATCCATACTGTCACAGAACCAACTGATCACCGAAGCTCAGGTTAGGAATCAATATCCATATTTCTAAATGCAAAGGTATGTGGGAACAGCAAAACTAGCATTTCTATTTAAGATGTAACAGATATCATCAAGATGCATCCAATATAGTTACTTGTAGTTTCTGGCAGAAGCCTAAACCAGTGCTGGGATCTTGGCCCAGTCTGCAGGCTAAGAGCCTTAGGTCTGAGGGAAGCTAGCATGCTTCACAGGACATTCCCCAGGTGGGTGTATAGCGGCCATCAGACAATTTCAACTGTTCTTTCTGATCTCAAATGCTGCTAAACTATTCCACCACATGCTCCACCCATTTGGGGTTTCAAATTTACTTTAGACCTTAACTCCTGTTTAAGATTGTTTAAGACAATGGCTGATTGATTGTTCAAAGAATATCCCACCAAAAATTAGGCAGAAAAAGGTTTAGATTCAGCTTGTTTTCAGAAACCTCTGTACTTTGTAAAAGAAAAGAGGAAAGGAACTGAAAATATTTTCCTACTGAAATCTCTTTCAGATAATTTATTTGTATGTAGTAATAGTAGATAAAAAAATCAGGCAGAAGCACGGCTTTGAAGTTGGCAGCATTTCTTGCATTTCAGTATTTTTTCCCTAGCAGTATCAGAGACTTTGATTTGTAAGGTACACATCAAGGCTATAATCACTCAGATTCAGATTAAACAGAATAAAAACACAGGCATTGTTGTGTGAAACTGGTAGATTGTCCAGGCTTTTGCTTTTGTATCATCCAGAATCGGTCACCAGGGATACAAAATTATAAAACTCTAAATCCTGCAACCAATCACTGTGTATTTTAAGGGGGTGTTGGTTTCACATGCTAAAGTGTGTGCACCAGTTTATAGCATCTAAGAAAAGCTCCTTTCTGCTTGCCATAAACTGAGCTGACTCAAGTAACTCACAGTAAGGTGGTTGTTTTAAGCAGAATTCTCCATGTGTGGCATCTTGCTCAATATCTGCTTGTATTTCACTTCTTTTCTGAGGTTCTTGTGTACGTTGCTGTGTTGAATTCATATTTAATTTTAAAACAAGAAAGAGTTTAAATTTAGAAGTTCATCTGATTTGTACAGAGAGCCACAAAAAAAAAATAATGTTATTTTCCAGTTTGTGCACAGAGTTATGTGTATATCACATGCCAGTTTTTGTCCTAAATCTTCAGCTTGTGATTTTTACTAGAAACTTTCAGTTAACTGTTCTTCATAACCATGCCTAAGGGTGCTTTGAGGTCAGCTTTCTCTAAGATCTTCTATTCGCCACATTGCACAAAGTTAATTTTTCACGTGTTATGATTGCATGCAGCTTTTGTGCCTGATAGAATTGAAAACCAGCATTTTTATAGAGCAAAATTAAAATGCAGAATAAAATGTTTATTGTAACATTTGTGCAATAACCACAATCTATTTTATGAAGATAAAGAATCACATTATATATATAATAGTTTAAGATTTGATTTAGTCTTGTAAAAGATATATAAAGTGTACATTCATTCATATTTTAGCTGGCAAAGCCAGTTAAGCAACAGATTATAAACATTTTGGATTTTATATAATCACACTGCACTTCTGTGTCATTTTTTATGTGATTTTTAGTGACATCAGCCTAACAGCATTACAGCTCATCCAGGCAGTGCATCACTTCTGACAGTCAAATGGCTTGACCTTAACTTAATGAAGTATCAGCATCCTAAACTCTGATTAAACCAACCCTTCCAGACAACATCACAACATATATTTTCTGACAGAATTTAAAAACATACTGCACAAATTTCCCATACATACATTCAGAAAACCAACTATGTAGGGTTTAGTTTTATTGCAACATTCTTTCATGCCCAAACTTGACTATTTTCTGACAAGAATTTTCTGTCATTGCGGAAAATGGGTGCGACACAGCACAATCAGCAGCATCTAAGCAGTGAATGCACTCACCTGGTTTATCAACAGCAGCAATCAGAACATTGCTTCCCATTTCTGTCACCTTTCTGTCCATCTGAACACTGTGATTTCACTTGTTCTGTTTGTCTCAGATAGCCATTATATACACTGACTGACTTTTCCAGAACCAATTCATTTGCCTTTTTTTCTGCATTATGCATCTTGGAATCTTGTCTTACCAATTGCTTAGTTTCATTATTGTGATACTTTCTGTTTTTTCCGGATTTCTTCTGAAAATACTTGATTTAATTCAAAACACTTTTTCCGGCTGAAGTTCCCAGGGATCTGCATGATCATCAACCTTACGGCAATCCCTCCTGAGAAGATGATGGAACAAATAGTTCTGGAAAACAGTTTCAGTCACATGAAGGTCAAGAAAGTTATTGGGATTAGTCAGCATGTGTTCACCAAGCTGAAGTCATGCTTGACCAACCTGATAATGCTCTACGATGAAATGAGTACAGGGCAGTATATAAATATTTGAAAAGAAGTTGAAAAGGAGAAAGAACCAAGCTCTTTGCAGCAGTGAGCAGAGGCAGAACAGGAGGTAATGGGTACAAACTGAAACTCAAGAGGTTACATTTGAACAATTGGAAGCACTTCTTTACTGCGCAGGTGACAGAGCACTGGAAAAGGTTGCACTAAGGAGTTGTGTAGTCTCCCTCCCTGGAGATATTCAAAAGCTGTCTGGACATGATTCATGACAAGTGATTCTGTGTTGCCCTGCTGAAGTTGGATTTGGGCAAGATGACCTTCAGAGGTCCTTTCCAATCTCCGTCTTTCTAAGAGTCTGTGAAATACTGTCTTAAACAGTGCGGCCTGGCACATTTCCCCAGTTCTAACTGCAATGGCTTTCCTCTGAATTGCAACACAACCAACTGGTGAGTCAACTAATCCCTTCAGTTTTGCTATTTCAATCATCTACAAACTTGTTGAGGGTGCACCTTGTACTATCATCAAGGTCAATCAATAATGCAAATGTGAAATACTGTGGTACATGTTATTTACTCTGGGGTACATTATTAGTGATGTGCTTTCAGGTAGCTATCATGGTGCTGATCACAATCTTGAATTCAGTTTTCAGTTTATCTCATTGTCCACTCTTCTAATTCATATTTCATCACTTTGTCTATGAGAATATTTTGGGAGGCAGCACCAAAAACCTTACTAAAATCAAGATAACTAACATTCATTGCTATCCCTAAACTGCCAAGGCTATCAGGTTGGTGAAATAGTTTCCCCTTTGTAATTCCATACTGGCTATTTCCCAATAAAATTAAAACATATGTGTATAAATAAATAAATTGTATATGTGAGACAAAGACAAACAAACAAACAAACAACAACAAACAACAAGCAATAACTTTTCCTCCTCTTTAACTCGGTTTGCATTTTTTAATATAAGAAACAAAAGAAATCAGAATTCCTTTTGTGGAGCTTCTTAAGTAGGACCACACATGACTTCTTGCTCAAAGTGAAGGAATGAAGATTTTATTCACTGGGAATTAAGGCCGCTATCAAACAACGAATTCCTTAGTGAATGTGGAGACAGGATTTTTCTAAATTTTTTTTTAAAGACAAAATATGTAAATGTACTATGTACAAAATGTACTAATTACAAATTCAGTCATTTTACGTCAGTCAGTTTGTCTGAGTCAGTCTAAATTCAGATATGATCACGGATATTATCTGTTTTCCACAGAATAGTCGCTTGTTGATAGATACTGCCGGGAAAGATGAACTCAAATTCAACAGTTTAGCTTTCAGGATAAAACTATGTATCACCTTCAAATTCTAGGCCTCTGAGACAGATTATTAGGTATGAGATGAGGTTGGAAAATTCTTGGCCTTTGTAAAGGATTTAAAACAAACATTTTTGCATGGCCAATGCACATTACTGTTTAGTGCTACTGACTTCACTGGAAGCATTAGTATGAAGAGAGCTTTGTAGGGTAGAGTTTTAATAATCTCTGCCAGCAGATAGGTCTTTCTCTTGTGGGTAGAAGTCTACTAGTTGATAAGTTATGTTATGAACAATATTGTGCTCTGTTTCTACTCTCTCTTTCTGCATATGCAACTGGCTTTGTAAAATAAATGATCAGAAGTAGACTGTACCGTAAGAAGTGGCTGTGTCCAGGTTTGTTTGATTTTACTTCCAGACCATTAATGTGAGAAAGCAGCAGCTTCAGCTCAGCTGTCCTGATTTCTATAGAACTCTTGCCATTATTGAAAGTGGACTCACTACTTCCTTGAGGCATATGCCTGAATAATCAGAAGATCTGTGCATCGGAGTGGAATTAAAGAAGGAAAAGAGTCATATTAAAAATAGTTCATGGGCTAGGGAGAAAATATTTTTTTCCTTCTCTTACAGTTATGGATACAAGTGTATTTTTTGCCTTTACTAGAGGTGAAACGTGAAACCAGTGCTAATGTGAACAGTCCTATCACAGAGATGAAGATTTTTGGTTTCCACCTCCGTGTTTCTCATCTTCTGGGATACTGATGTAAAAAGCATGTCTAAATCAGGTTCTTTAACTTTTACCAAAGAATGACACTATTCTGTGAGCTCCAGAAAGTCTGCAAGTACAGGAAATGTCAGGTCATCTTGTTATTAAAATAAAACAAAAATCAGTATGTCTGAAAGTAGCTTAAAAATAGAAAAAGATTTCTACATAATTACAAACTTTAAAACCGACAAAACATTTTTTCATTTTAATTAACCTTTCTCCTGCCCTGGCTTCTGAAAATATCCCATCTGAGACCTCAGTCGTCTGTCTAAATAGAAGCAAATTATACCTACATCCTACAATTTCACAATATGGAGGTCACTTTCTATGAGAAAGTACTGAACCACCGCACAACATTACAAAATATTTTGCTGGCAAGGAATACCTTATGCACAGTATTTTTTGGAAAATAGCTTGAAGCTTGAGGTAACCAAAATATTCACTGATAAAAATCTTAATACTGACTCTCAAATGACTGAATTGAATATGAATTTGATCTCTGAACTGTTCAAGGTCTTAACCTTGTCTATCACCAGTTTAAGAAAAAAAATCCTAGTTAAGTTCTCTGAATATTATTATTCAGAATGCAACAGAAGTTCATGAGAAGGTGCAACAACAGACAATTTTATATTCTTTCCAGTATTACTTGAATTAAAATTTTAGCTTATATATTTGATTTTGTTTCCCTATTTTTTTGGTTGATTTTCCAAAGGACTAATAAAAAGAAAATAAACCAGAAAACAGTAAACAATGAGAAGAAAAACAACGTACTTTTAGATATTTTTATGTACTGTAAATCACAGCTGGAGAAAATAATTAGAATATTAGTTTTAAATATTATCTCTCTGCATAAATGCATGATTTGTTTACAATTTTACAGTAAGTATTTTGTCCAACTGATTCTATATGTCCATCAGAGAGACTTGCATCATTTCCTTTGGGAAAATTCTCTACATACTTGTAGAATGCTGTTACAGAAGTTATCCAGATATCTAACATTAGCCTCTACTTATTCATGCTTCTGCTGTCTCATTCTGTTAAACCAATTCCTGCCTGTTACTGAGAAAGCCCTTTAGAAATTTGCAAAA